>NC_143396.1:38797697-39109120 GCF_052110815.1 Crocodylus siamensis
TGTGTACCAGAGAAGGAAGGAAAGGGGCATGTTTGACCAGAACAGTATTAAGCTAGAGTAGAGCACTGCCATCATATCCCTGAGAGACTTGATGCTTGTAGAGTAACTTGTCTCTGTGACTGGGGGTAAAAATGAACTAGAGCTTCATAACCCTGTCTTCAGGGACCCTATTCTCTGCTACATCCAAGTATAGTTCAGATGTAAATTGAGAATCAGGGAGTATAACCTGAAAGGTTTTTCTTTGTTAGATTAGGATTTACTCCAAGACATTTGTCTTGTTTTAAAAACACTATACTTTTTTTTATATATCTAAAGATGTAGTTGGATTGGGGATGGTAAAATGTTGCATTTAGTTTATTTTTAATTTTTTTTGCAGTAAACCTTTAAAGAAGGGAATCACTCTTATGGTTTATTGGTGATGTGTGTTTTAATTCTTTAGCTGTACTTTTTTCCAGAAAGAATACTTTGGTGAACTAGGCTTGAATACAGGACAACTGGGTATTGATGATTCTGCACAGGTACCACCTGGTTAGTGTGCTTTAGTTATTTAAGATTGAAAAGGAATATTAAAGTATTTGTTTTTCTGAAATCCTGAATTTCGTGAAAAATATTAAAACTTGAGTAATACTCAAGCCATTTTTATAATTTTTCCATTGTAAACATAATCATGTCAGTGTGGAACAAATAGTTATCTAATAGGCTATGGCAGGGATGTCAAAGATGGGACCAGTTGGTGGAATCAGGTTTTTGAGACTCCTGGAGGAACCATAAATTTGCCAATTGGGTGAATGGGGATGAGGCATGCTGCTGAAATCAGGGGTCTGGAGACCGTTGGGGATGTGTTTTGGCAGTGGTGGGGCCACCAATGGCTGTGTTCACCCCTGTGTCTCTCTGACAGTGCTTGTCCAGCTGCTGGAGGTAAATCCAGATCCAGCCTACAAGGTTCCTTGCTTACTGAATCCTGCCCAGAGAGGCAAAGTGGATTTGACACCCCTGGTCCAAGAGTATAGACAGATATGTTAATTGTATCATTATCAAAAGATACCCATGCAGGGAGAGCCATTCTAACATTAACCTTGCTTTATTTAGGGTCTGAGTTAAAGCAGTTCAGCTGACTTGTTTTGCTACATGATCATGTAGATAACAGTTACAACGTAACAGCTGCTGTATGGTTCAGAGCAGCAGCTCCCCTCTCCTTTTAAAGCAGCAAAAATTTGTGTTTGTCCTTACCCTAAGACGGTTGAACTGAAAATGGATACCATTGTAAATGTGAAGAACTTGAGATGAATGACGATGAGCACCTGCAATTCCTATCAATTTCTGATAGTTTCAGGTTTAGCTGAGAGTACAAAACTGTGTGCCACAAAAACCTTCAGAAACCTGTTGTGGGTAAGCCGTTCACTCAAAAGTAAAGCTGTGCTGCCACAGGACAGTTGGGTAAAGCCCCAGAATCTTTGTAATTTCTCTCTTTGCAAAAGCATTATAGAAAACCTTACATCCTCACTGAGGCATTGGGTAGTCAGCAGCACCTCTAATCTGTTGCTCTCTGGCAGAAGCTACAACCATTGAGGCACTGAACCTCTGGACTTGGTCTGGCCTTTGGACTCCGTCTCAGTGGTCTGAAGGGGGGATGGTAGATTTAGGCAGCCTCCCCTCCTCTGTATTAGGCGTATGTGTTGAAAGTCTTTGTGTGAAGGTCACATGACTCTTTAATGGGGATAAAGAACCTGAGGCATCTACCAAGGTTTACAAGCAGCCTTATGAGGAAGGTCCTAGGAAAGGGGGGCCAAAAAAGCCATGTCCCAACCTATTCTGTGCTGGCCGAAGTGAAATAAAATGACTTGCATGTTGGAACGTTCAGACTCCGACCCCTGGATTCTATTTGGACTCTGATTTATGGAACATGGCACTGCTAAACTATGAATTGGTTAGACTTAGAATTGACATTGCTGCTTATCAGAAATGTGGCTCTGAGATGCAGGTTCTAGCTAAGAGAATGACTGCATTGTATGCTGGCATAGTGAGTCAGCAGGGGAGAGAAGAAAGCATGGAGTGGCCTTTGCAATTAGAAACAGCTTATCTTCCTATGAAAGCCCCATTGCTGTATCTGGTCGACCCATGATGCTTAGTGCATGCAGAAAATGGCTTCATCTCATTGTTTAGTGTCATTGTGCCTGCTCTTCAAGATAGAAATGAAGACACGAATTTTTTCTATCAACAACTTGAAGAGATTAGGAAAACTCATAGAAATGAGACCACTATAATACTTGGTGACTTCAATGCAAGAGTTGGATGTAGATTTTAGAATTGGCTTGGTGTTTTGGGTAAACATGGAATTGGTAATATGAATGGAGATGGTCAGTGAATGTTAGAACTCTGCAAGTCAAAATCTGTGTGATTACCAACACCTACTTCCCTGGGAAACTTACAAGAAAGATATCATGGGAACATCCAAGATCAGGACACTGACACCAATTAGATTTTGTACTGACTAGGTGAAACCACCTGAAATAAATCCTGCACATGAGATATTATCACATTGCTGACTTTGACACTGACCATGCCTTAGGCCGCTGCGAAGTCAGAATTAAAGCCAAAAAGATCCACCATAACAAAACTACCAGTTTTCCTCAGATTGACTTCAGACAAACTAAAGAAAGATTCAGACTATTTAATTATGAAGTTGTGAAAGCAAGATTACCTAACAACTCAGCCACCAAGGCTTGGGAAAGCTTAAAAGTTAACATGTACAATGCTGCTGTAACAATGCTTGGCAAAAAATGTAAATTTGCAGTCTGGTTTGAAGAGTGCTCTGAAACCCTTCTACCACTGGTTGAGAACAAAAGGACAGCATTAACCATCTACAAAAAATCTCCCAGCACCATGACCCTGGAAAATCTGAGAGAGGCTCAAGAGAAGTGCAAAAAGAAGCTAAGAGGTGCACCCAAGATTTTTGGCTGAAATTGTGGTGATGTTCAAAAAAGCAGCTGATACAAGTGATAGCTGTGGAATGTACAAAGGCATCAAATGAGCAACTGGTCCAGTCAAGAAGAAAACAGCTCCGCTGAAGGACTTAAACACAAATGTCATTGCTGATTAAACAAAAACAGCTTGAACGTTGGATTGAACACTATGGAATTGTATACTCCGGGGAGACTGAAATCAAATGCAAAGAGCTCAAAGGATTGCCACAGTTCTAAGTTATGATGGATTTAGACAATGAGTCTACATTAGAATTGCAGAAAGCTATTAAAATGATCCCTGGGAAGAAGGCATTTGGCAATGACTGCTTGCCTGCTGAAATCTACAGATTTGTTGAAGTACTTTGAAAGCTCCTTGAAATTTTACTGCTCTGTTGGAAAGAGGAAGTGGTACCGCAAGATTTCAAAGACACTCAGTTTGTACAATTATACAAAAACAAAGGGGATAGAAATGACTGTAACAACTATAGAAGCTTTTCCCTGTTGAACATCATTGGAAAAGTTGTCACTCGCATTGTGATCTCTAGGCTGCAGTCTCTAGGTGAAAGATTATTTTTCTGAAAGCCAGTGCAGTTTTTGCTCAGGGCACTCGACCATTTGATATGACAATTTTGGTCAAGCCACTGCAAGAGAACTATAGAGAAAAAACAACCACTGTACATACCCTTCATCTATCTGAAGGCCTTTGATATAGTCAACAGACAGGTCCTTATTACTGTTCTGAAGAAAATGAGTTGCCCCCCCAAACTGTTGAAGGTATTGGCTTATTGCATCAAGGTATGGAGGCAACTGTAACGTATGAAAACAAAGAAATAAATGCCTTTGACACCATCAAGAGTGAAATGGGTGCATGAGTTTCAGCCCTTGTGCTTTTTAACATCTACTTTTCATTCCTGCTTCTTCATGCATTCAGGGACAGCAACGATGACATTTATCTTCAAACCAGAGTAGATAGAAGCTTGTTCAACATTACAAGGTTTAGAGTGAGAACCAAGGGGAAAGAGCTGGTTCTGAAACTTCCTGTTTGCAGATGTCCCGGCCTTGGTTGCCCACAGTGAATCTCCCTTGCAAACTCTCTTGGGCAGATTTTTCTTAGTCATGCAAGAGCTTCAGGTCGACAGTCTCAACAAGACTGTGATCATGCAGCAGGTAGTGGAAGAACCAATGCCTGACATCACTCTGGAGCATAAATCTCTTCGCAGTGTCGGCAGCTTTTGTTACTTGGGTTCTGTGATCATCAGGAATCTTGACCTTCAGGCTGAACTGTCTAGCAGAATCAGAAGAGTAGTTAAGAATTTCGGGCTATTACAGATACACGTGTGGAATAGCAGCAAATTATCAACCAAGGTAAAGATGGAAATCGACTAGTCTTGCATGCTGTCATCCCTGCTTTATGGCTTAGAAATGTAGATGATATATACTAGGCAGTTCAAGAGATTGAACAGCTTTTGCTTGAGATGTCTGCTTAAGATCCTGGAAATAAAGTGGGAAGACAAAATACCAAACACAGAGGTGCTGGAGCACGCAGAACTGACACACTTAAAAACTGCTATCAAGAAGAGGAGGTTGCAACGGCTTGGCCCTGTCAGGAGAATGGGAGGAGACCATATCGCCAAGACTATTTTGTACAGTGACACTCAAGATGGCTCAGGAAAGCGGGGTTGACTTTTATGGCAGTACCAAGATGTAGAAAAATGATATGAAGTCATCTAGTGTAAATGATATGAAGTCATTTAGTGTAAAGCTTAGAGGAGCGCGTAGAATCCCTTCCAATCTGAAGGGAGTATCTGGCACTGGGTGCAGCACATGAAGCTGCTTTGATCCAAAGGATGGAAGCAAAGTGAAAAAGAAGAGAGCAGCATGCTGTAAACTTGGAGTGCAACTCAGACAACACATGGATCTGTGAAACGTCTAACAGCTGTGTTGCTGTCCAGTTGGGCTTGTCAGCCATAAGTGGATTCATCAGACACCTGACTAAACTTCGTACGCATACAGTGAACCAGAGGATTGACAGTTGCCTTTATTTGAAAAAAATCTTATGCGTGTGTTACCATTCAGAAGCTTAATATATAAAGGGTGTTTTCTATTTTTTTTTCTCAAAACAATTAATTTTGAAGGAAGACTAAATAATCATAGATAGAATAAATATAAAATAATAGTGATCTTTTTCAAAGGAAAACTAATCTAAACAAAGTTGTTCAGGTGCTTACAGTGTACAGCCCATTGGATGTTTCTACTTTCACTCTACATTGCGAAGAATATTGCTGCTTTAATTCTGGTAACATAAATGGTAAAAATTAGTGGTGCTATGGTATATACTGGTCTACAAATATTTTTGAAGGCATCTGTTAATTAAAAATACATGTATAGTAGTAGTTGCAATATTTGTTTTTCCTTTTTTTACTTTTCACTGACATTTATTTATTTTTTAGAACTCTTTGAAAACGAGCATTTACGTATTGGGCAAAAAGGTAAGGATTTGACCTCAATTACAGGAAGATATAAAGAATTAAGAATACCTTAAAGAACTGTCTCTCTCAAATACTCAATCCTGAGAACTTTTAACAATTCAGCCTTAACACAAATGGGTAATTCTGAAAATGTAGATACAGAATAGAAAAAGCTAGTGTTTGACATCTACCAGTAGATGCCAGATTAAATGTTTCATAGCTGGAATAGGAAGCAAAAACACATAGGAAAAGCAAAATAGGAAGCATAGACGCGTACCTTTTTGGCACTAACTTAACTCATGCTACCCCTGAATTTTATTTAAAAATGAAAGGAGTCTGTTCTCCCTTCTGTGCACACACAGTTCTCATTAATCTTAATGGGATTTATGCCCATGCATCAGAATAGAATATAACCCTAATTCTTTTTTGATGATAATTCACAATTGCTGAACTTGATTAATATGGTCGCATTGTGCCGTTATGGAGAATTTTCATACTTTGTTGTGTGTGTATATTTCTTTTGCAGTATTTATACTTTACATCTGTAGGTTGAAAAGTTATCCTACATTATAAGAAAAAAAAATTTTCATAGCGCAAACCTGCTTAGAATAGAAATGTGTAGTTTTGTCTGACCTTAAAGATACAATAAATTGCACATTATTTTTTATCATTGTTCTCTCTGACCACCATTTTCAATGGGTAGATGCCAAGTCAGATATGGCTTCAGGAATGCCATCAGGAAGGTGGTAGACTTTCTTTTTTGGGTAGAATAAAAGCAGCAACGTTTTTCACTTCTCTGTTTTTATGAGGTCCTTCCTTTATCTTCCTTTCTCTGTTGTCTGTCTCCAGTTCCTGGCTGATTGTACAACCCTCCCCTCTACCCCCCCCGCCCCCTATCTCTCTCTTTTTCCCCTTTCTCTAGGTTCACTTCAGTAAATTTCTGCCTCCCACCAAAATGGACTTTGTGAGCCAACGATTTAACTCCCTTCAGCTTTTGGTCATTTAGGACTATATCCACATCCTTCATTTGGTCTTCACAGGAGGGTGTAGGTGATGCAAAGTCAAAAAACAGCCTTGAACTGATAGAGAGAGGAGTCTGGGCCATTCATCTTGCTTTTGAGAAGCAATTATGAAACTGACTTGAAGTTGAAACCTTGATATGGTACCATATCAAAACCATAATATGGTACCTGGCCAGAAAAATTTGAATTGCACGTGGAGAATTGAAGGATTAGAAGAATATGCTTCTAATGAGAAGATGGAGATTAGTAGCTCAGCCACATTTATATTTGTGTGTGTAGTTGAGCTGACTAATCACGCACATGCACATGTTTTAAACAAGTTGCTCGCTTTCACGTCTTTTCCAGTCACCAAGAAGTCTTTGAGTATTTGATTCTGAGCCACTTCAAAGACAGTCCCCATCCTTTGGTTTAGTTATGGTTCTGCATACTATTAACAAACTTTTAATGATTTTGGTAGTAGAAATTTAGTAAAGTGTTTGTTTGGATCATCAGTATGAATTGCACAGACATCTTACGGGAGTCAATTAATTTTCTTCTATGTATGGAGTCCGTGATAAATAAAATTTAAAAAATCGTAATTCTGTTGTGGAGGCTGGCCCATTTTGGCCTGGTAATGTATTTACAGTTTAGTCAGAGACTAAGTTGAGAAGGCCTAGCAACGCAAGTTATTTGTCAATACAGTTGCTAATTTTGAGGTTGTTTTGCAAAATGTGATGCTATCCTAAGGTTGTTTAGCAAAATGGCATGTCATAAAGGCTCTTCATTAGCCATTTTTCTCATGGTAGATATTTCTGGATTGCTGGATGAGCATGTAGCTATGCTTATATTATCAGTACGGAAAAATAATCTTAAAGGAGGCTTGTTAAACACATGGCCTGTGGGCTGGTTCTGGCCTGTGGGTCTTGGATCAACCCAATATACTACATGTTACTTGTGGAGCCAGTCTAGCATGTGGGCTGGGTCCAGTGATGTGGGTGCCCCTTGTAGCATAAGGGGTCAGTCTGGGGTGAGTACTGCAAGCAACACCCTGCTTGCCTGGCTCTATGCACTGGTGTGGCGTGATCTGTCCCACAGACCAGCCTAGGAGATCTGCATCTTATAGCTTGTTAACTTATGCGAAATGCCCTCTGCGTATCTTAAAGCTACACCACTTAAGCCAAGGGTTAACTCTGGACCATGCTACTTTGTGTTTGGGTAACTTCAGTCTGCTACACTGAAATAAAATGAGCAATTTGCAGTCCTCCAGCATCCTAGGATGTACTACTCCCAGCCCCCTCTCCCCCTGAGCAGGGATAGAGCCCAGGTTCCCTGGCTCCTAGCCAAGCCCTCTCTCTAGTGGCAGAGAAGACCTGTGCACACAGGCAAGGAACAGTATTAACCCTTAATGCGTACCTGCTTTCATCAGTTTTTAACTTTAACACTGCTTAACATTCCACAGATTTAGTATGGTTTAAGTGTAACATGTAACTTCAGCCTTAGATGCTTCCTTTATTATGGTGAAAGCAGAGCAGGAAGGGGCCCTCATTACCTTGCTTGCTAATATCAACTACCTAACCTGTGACGTAGATTACGAATACCCAATGAGAACCGCCTTCTTAGAGGTGCTGTCCCATTAGCCAAGTGTTGCAAAAGGGTGACCCAGGATGTGAACGCAGTTCATCAGTCCTAACCCTGCAGTCTTCTCTCCCCCGGCCCCTGATAACCCTAAGTAAATAGCAGCAGTGCTAGTCCAGCTGTTTTCACTCAAACGGTGGGTTCTGGTTGACTTCTAAAAAGATGAGCAGGGAATTTCAGTTACCTGGAATCAGTCTCCCTTACACAGCTTATTCACTGTGGATTAGGGATAGAAAGTGGTAACTGATAAGCTGAAGGAGTCACCTGTTGATTTAGACTAGAGGGTTGCTGTGGCCCAGGGAGATGGACAGTAAGGTGTATGAGGTGCCATGGCTGTGGACGGTATAAAATGCTCTGAGTAAAATCCTTTGCACATTAATGTCAGTATGACAAGTTCTCTGTAAGTTCGGACTAAGCAGCACTGTCTGTTTTGTAGTCTTCTTGATTTTTATTTTCTGTTCAGTTAAAATAATCCAGTGGGGTTTTTTGTTGTTGTTATAACAAGCTGCCCCAAACTACTGTTGGTGACCAATTGCATATGCGCCTTCTTGCAATAAGGATCTACTTCACTTGCTTGAGAAGGGAAGAGAAAAGATAAAAAAGTAGATGTCAGATCCAATAACTATTTAATCTGAAAGTGTTTAACAAGGCTGGCATTATCAGTTGGATGGAGATCAATATATGGAAAATGCAATGTTCAAATTTTTTAAATGCAGAGATGTAGCCTAGGTTACAGTGGTTGTCTACCTCTATCATTTTCAGTGTGTAAAAAGCATGGGTTAAATTTAAAAAAATGGTGAGTTTTACAGAAACATATGAATTGTTGTCAGACATTCATGGCATCTATACCTCTTGTAGTTTTAACAGAACAAGACAGTGCTGCAGCTCAACAGTATGTTCGCCAGGGGTGTCCAACAGCACTCAGAGCTGAGTTGTGGGCACTCATTCTGAATATTTCAAATCAACCTGAGGTAAGGAGTAAAGTTTGGTTAAAGTATAAATGGCTGTTGAAACTGCACGTGTGTATTTTCTAGTATTCTTTTTTCCAGTAGCAGGAATATATTGCTTGGTCACAGAAGCAAACATTTGCAAAATACCATACTGATTTCCAGGTATGCAAGCTCAAATAGCTGTTTGCTATTTTATAGGAAATATACAAAGGGCCAAGAGAAACTCAGGGCCACCTCATATCTCTTATTCCTTGTCTCCTTGCAAAGTTCTGTTGGCAGTTGTAACACTCTGTACATGACGGATCTTGCCAGTAAAGCTACTTAGCGTGGCTGCAGCTCTGTAGGCAGATTAAATTTTCTTCAGCTGTGGCAGCTGGTGTACCTGATGGCATAAAAAACTCCTTTTATCAGCAGACCTGCATTTACACGAGGGAACCTGGCTACTGCAGTGAAGATGCCAGCAACTCCATCCTGTAGACTAAGCCTAAGGGCTGTTCCCTTGTGGTAGCTTTTATTAACTTTAACACAAAATATTCATCTGACTGAAACAGGTGGTAAGCCTCAGCTGCATTTTCCTTTCTGACTATCCCCTTGTGATGAGGGCAACTTCCAGGCCTGGTGCTAGTATGGCCTTGTCCCTGTCTCCAGGCAAACCATCTGACTCTTTCATTTGCCATGCCTTGGTGTCATATTATTTTGATGTTATTAGATGGGAGACTGCCCTTCAACTTCCCTGGTGTCAAGAGCCAAATGTACACTCTCCAACCACCCCTATACATGTCCCATGTGTACCTGCCTGGTTTCAAACATCTGGTCACGTGCTACGCGTCCCCGGATGTTTGGGGTTGTCTGTCTGTCCGTCCCTGTGGTCCCGCTGAGTCAGTGTCATTGACCAGGATAGTCTCTCCCCAGTCTTGCCTGCCACAACTTCAGTCTTATCCCAGTGGTGGGGTTTGACTATTGGTGTTTCTCGTACATGGGACCACGGGACGATGATCTTCTGTGAGGCTCCACCTCCCCTCTCTCTATCTCACCCTTACACCCCACCTTGATGAATGCCAACCGTCTTCGGCCACACCCCTCCGATAGCTGGGTCTTTGCCACCCTTTCCTTAGTAGGCTATAGGAAAGTCTGGCTAAAAGCCCCCTTTGCCACCTTCCTCCGCACAGCTGATTGGCCTTGCCTGTGGTTGAACCCTATCTGGGCTCCTCACCTCACAACCCAACCAAAAGTGGGCAACAAAAGAAAACACGAAGTATATTACCGGCAAAGAAACACCAGTTACCAAGAGATGGTCTTCACCCCCTTTTATACCTATTCCCACCGGCCATGGCCTCTAAGGCCCTTGGTAAACCTAGACTGGGTCTGGGTCAACCTGTTGTCCTCCGCATCCTCCCCTTCGTTCTCTATCGACCCTGTGGGTTCACTGTATTTCCGATGAACCCCCTCGGTGCGTCTCCCCTACATCTTCTGGTGAGGCAGCTTTATGTGGCTATTGCCTGTCCTCCGCCACCCTTCCTGCTGACTGTGCCCTTCAGCCTCCGCTTGGGGTACCTCCTTGGGGCTGTCCGAGCCCTCTACGGTCCCACCTGATCTGGTGTTCTGGCTTCTGCCAACTCTCCTGACCCTTCGTCGGCAACTCTGGGTCTCAAACCTCTCCTGTTCTCTTCTGTCTCCGAGTCTCTGCTCTGCCCTCTCACCTCCTGCCTCATTGCCGGCAGCGCTCTCCTCTGGGGCTGCAGGATGCAAACCCCTGTGCTCCTCCCCTCCAAGGGGACTCCGGGAGAGATTCCCCCTCCGGCGCTCCAGCTGGTCTCTCCCCTTTCTCCTTGCCTGTGGCTCCTTTTAACTCCCCCAGCCGGCTCCTGCAGCTGCTGTTATCAGCTGGCTGCAACTTTATAAAAATGCAACTAATGAGCCGCTCAGGTTCCATTGCCATTCCATCTTTGCCGTGGTTCCTGCTAAAGGTAAGAACCTTTCTGTTTGCTTCTCTTTTTTTTTCTTTTCTTTCCCCGACCAGCTCCTGCTCCCCAGGTTCCCCCCCAGGCTTCTCAGGGTTTTCCCCCAGGTTTCTCCCCATGACACCATGCTTTGCAGATGTCATGCTATAAACATAAACAGCTCCGGCTTGCAGCCGGGTCAAATATAGCCCCTTGTAAGGCCAACCGCATATGCCCCACTCGGGCCTCTCTCTTACTGCCCCCTTCTCACAAGGGCCTCACATTCCACCCCACTCTCACAAGGGCCTCTTACATACCGCCTGTAGAGGCCACACTCCCGCTGAAGAGATCCTCAGGCTTGTCCACTCATACCTTAGACAGCCCTGGCCCAGCCTTTTGGGACTCTCCTGTGATTCTCATCAGGGCAATGACTACCGATTTTATCCGCTTACTCTCTTCACCTAGCCCTGGCCCAGCCTTTTGGGTCCTCTGTGACCCTCATGTTGAATTAAAAAAGATCGTGGTTCGTTTCTCGGGAGGTGGAAAAAAACTTTCAGCTTCAGACACACTTTATTAGCAATACAAAAGGTATATATTTGCAAATAGGGTCAGAGGGAGAAGACAAAAGATCAAATCCCTCTGCCCCCGAGCATAATCATTAGCAGGCTTTTATCCCCTCTCTCCTGACCACGTGTGCAGAAGGAGGAATTTTTACAACTCATTTCCGGTTCATACAAACATATATGTAAACATGTCGCTTCATACGTCCCATGTGCATTACAATTAACTACTTAAGTATGTGGGGCGGGTAGGCTTAATATGCATTAGGTTATAACGCGTGCGTGGATGGGACTCAAGGTTACTCAAGGTTCATCCTGAAGGCAAAAAATGGCATTTGCTCTTATCTTAGCCTTAGGAATGTGGGGTCATGAAAGAAAGTGTGATTTAGTGTGACAAAGAGATAGTAAATTTGCAGGACAGAGAGGGAGTGATGCCTTAGTACAAAGGGCCTTTTGGTGGCTTTTCCCTTCAATTTCCACCCCCCCCCTTCCCTCTCCCATTAAGGAGACAAGGATGGGTAGCAGCTGTGTTTTTTTTTTTTCTAAATCTGCTATTGATAATGCATTTTTAATAATATTTCTAACAATATCCCCCCTCGAGATGCTTTCTGATCTTTACTTCATTCGGGCATATCAAGATAATTACGAGGAATTTTTCTGAGGACCATGACCTTTGCAGCAGTCTGTGCTTTTAGAGGGACTGCTGCAACCTGCATTCCTTCCACTGTGGTGGTTATCAATCTAGTGAGACAGGGAATAAGGCAAGGGATAAAAATCAAACCAGTTAGAGCACACAAAAGCACAAACCCTACCTTTTTCCACCAGGGTCCTCCAAATAATTGAAACCACCAGTCCTTATTCCATGTGGTTTCCCACGTTTGTATTGGTACATGGGCTATTTTTCTAATCTCTTTGGCAATCTCTAAGACTGCTTTCCCGTTGTCATCTATTTGGAGGCAACAGTTAGAAAGGTTGAGCTTTCCGCAGACTCCGCCTTCCTCTGCAAGTAAATAGTCTAAGGCCATCCGATTTTGGTATATGGCTGCTCTCATCTGAGAACTTTGTCGGGCCAATAACTCGAGAGCAGTGGCGGTCTGGTTAGTAATTACTTCCAAGACTGCCTGCAACCGGATGATTCTATTCAGCATATATATTGGTGTCCGGTATCCCCAACTCCCATCATTAGCCCATGTAGCTGGTCCATAATACTCAATAATCCTCTGAGGGGGCCACTCATCCTTCTTCCACTTTTGGGAGCTACCCTGTGTCAAACTTACATCAATACTTCTCTTGGCCCTTTTCCAGTCATCATACAAAGAGACTCCTAGCTTATTTCCAACCTCAGACGGTAACAAAAAGAAAGCTGGTACAATTACTCCCATATAGCAAGTTCCCGTCCACCCCTGTGGTAGTATTGTATAGGCCCGTCGTCCGCAAATCCAATAGTATCCTCTTAAGGCCCTATTTTCTCTATTGGTGGCATTTGGAGGGGCCCAACCATAGGGCATCTCGGGAAACCCCAAGCCTCCTTCTGGACCCAAAGGACCAGCAACTGCGTGGCCTCCTTTCATGGAACATTCCCATAGCCCATCCTGGTTCTTGTCTGTACAATCTGTCCGATCATCACTTTGATTTGTGGCACTCCAATATTTATTAAACCACACAATTGTTCCATTGGGATGCTGCCACACTAGCCGATTATACCCTGGGCTATTAGGATAATAAAGCCGTTCTAATCTTGTAAGGTTCATCCACCTCACTTTTAAAGTCCATATGCAACGGCTGTGTCCCAACCTTTTTCCTGTACCATTATTACTGATGCAATACTCTCCTAACGCCACTTGGGAAAGTTCCCAACTGTGGTTCTCATCCCGTTTTTGACTAGTACTCTTAACATCTGCCTTACTACTTACTAGCCATTTCGGGGCCAAAGGAAAAGCCCTCCAAGGCCACTGGCCTCTGGCCTCCCAAAGCCCCCCACAGGCCCAGCAGTTGGTAAGATTAAAAGTACCTGCAATTCTTTCCATCATATCAACATACAAATTTGTCCCTGGGGGAGCAATTTGGGAAAGCGAGGGTGTGAGCCAGCGGTTAAGGCTGCTCAATTCTGCTTCTTTCATTATGCAGATAACAACAAGGCACATTAAGATTCCCACCATATTTTCCCTTTTACTTTCTTGTCTAATTTTCTGAGCTTTGATTAAGCCGTCTCAGGCGCACTTGGAGATCACCAGTAGGTTCACAGCTCCACTTGCTGGCTTCTTGTTCCGAAGACGACTCAGCTTCCGGAGTGAGTTCGTCTTGGGAGATGTTGTCCTCTGACGCTTGTGGATGTCGTTTCACACAAGTATGGTGTATCCAACGATCATGGCCAGTAATCTTTACAGCGGTGTGGGTTGTTAGAAGTACCTGGAAAGGGCCACTCCACCTCTCAGTCAAAGGCTCCTTTTTCCACCGCTGCACCAAGACCCAGTCTCCCGGGGAGAAGTCATGTACCGGTACATCTAAAGGCAGACGCTGAAAGGAGGCTGCATACCTGTGGAGAGAAAACAAGACAGACTGCAAGGCAATAACATATGTATGAAGTTCACTATTACCTAATTCAAAAGTTACATTTTCTCGCATCCCAGGTGGTAAGACTCGAGGTGGCTTGCCAAACATAATTTCATATGGGGTCAATTTGAGGCCCCGTCGGGGAGTGTTTCGAATGCAAGTAAGAGCTAGCGGCAATGCTTGAGGCCACTTAAGGCGTGTTTCAATACAGATTTTGGTGAGCAAAGTCTTTAAAGTCCTATTCATGCGTTCCACTTGTCCTGAACTCTGTGGTCTCCATGGTGTGTGTAGTTTCCAAGTAACCTTGAGAGCTTGTGCGACTTCTTGAACCACTCTTCCCACAAAGTGTTGTCCTTGATCCGACTCGATGGACTCAGGCAGGGAATACCGGGGAATGATCTCCTGTAACAAATACTTCACTACTGCAGCTGCAGTGGCAGTCCTGGTGGGCCAAGCCTCGACCCAACCAGAGAGCTGGTCTACCATGACAAGTAAAAACCCGTGATGTCCGGATCGTGGGAGCTCGGCAAAATCAATCTGCCATGCCTGTCGAGGGTACGCCGCCCAGGGTCTACCTCCCATTGGCACAGGGGGTTTCCTTCGAGGGTTTACTTTCTGGCATGTAATGCACCTGGTAGCAATGCGCTGAGCTTCTACATATAGCCTGGGGCTACTGCTTGGCGGATCATTAGATCACCCATGGCCAAACCTCCCATATGGGTTCTTGCATGGAGCTGTTGCAGCACCTCCCGAAGCAATGGCCTGGGTATCATGACTTTCCCTCCTGGTACTATCCACCACCCCTGGGAGTTCTTTTCTGCACAAGCTTTCTGTGCAAATTTATCTTCTTCAGGGGAATACTGTGGGACTAAATCCTGAACGTATGGCCATATGGCATGGGACATAGCCTGCTTGGATACCTCTTCCGCTTCTCCCCCAATAAATGCAGCTTCCTTTGCTGCTGCATCAGCCTTTGCATTTCCAAGCTTATGCTTTTTCTCAGCAGCCTTCCCATGGGCCCGCACATGAATGACTGCTACCTCTTTAGGCTGGTGGAGTGCCTCTAGTAGTTTGATAATCTGGTATCCATAGTCGACAGAACCCAGTTAGCCCTAGGAATGCTCGCAGCTCCTTGGGTGACTTAGGTGGGGTTAGACCTTGAATCGCCTGTATGCGATCTGCACTCAGGGCTCTGACTCCTTTTGAGAGCTTATATCCCAAAAATGTGACTTCAGGCTGACATATTTGGGCTTTCTCTCTAGAGACTTTATATCCTTTTTTTCCCAGAGTGTTTAGGAGTGACCTGGTGGCTTCCTCGCAGAGCTGCAAGTTTGGGCTTGCAACTAGCTAGGTCATCCACATACTGGAGGAGAGTCACTGCAGGGTGTGATCCCTTCCATTCCCCCAAGTCCTTCTGAAGGGCAAGCCCGAAAATATGGGGGGCTGCTATAAATCCTTGTGGAAGAACTGTCCACATGAGTTGGGCTTTATGGAAAGTATCTGGATCCTCCCATTCAAAAGCAAACAATTTTTGACTCTCTCAGTGAAGAGGAATAGAGAAGAAAGCATCTTTCAAATCTAGCACTGAAAATATTTCAGCTTCCCCCGGTACTTGTGTCAAAATCGTGTGAGGGTTCGGGACTACAGGATGGTCTGAAAGGACCTTCTTATTTACTGCCCGTAAGTCTTGGACCAGTCTGTATGAGACCCCATCTGCCTTTGGCACTCCAAGAATGGGGGTGTTATAGGGTGAAGACCCTTCCACTAGCCATCCGTACCTCTTGTATTTCTCTATTAACGGCTTGAGTCCAGCTCTGGCCGCTCGGCTGAGTGGGTACTGCTTTACCCGAACGGGCCCCTCCCCATCCTTGAGTACGATCCTTACCGGGGAGACGAACTTAGCTCGCGCAGGGGTTCCATCAGCCCATACCGAGGGGTCTACTCCAATCATGTGATCTTCTGGACTTACTGCAGGGCGTCGGTCCTCCAGGAGAGCCATCTGATAGTTCGAGCTCTGCTTGACAGGTAGCTGGACCACCATCTGATCGTCTCTGAAAAAGATCTCAGCTTGCAATTTTGTGAGTAAGTCCCGCCCAAGGAGTGCAACCGGGCAACTTGGAGAATACACAAAGGAGTGCTCGAGCAAATGGTCTCCCACCTTGGTGAGGAGTGGTTTACAAACAGGGAGTCGAGTTTGCATTCCCTCAATCCCTTCTACAAGTACATGCTGTTCACTAGTTCCTGCACAGGGGTTTTTTTCTGGAATCATTGAAAATGTAGCCCCAGTATCCACCAAGGCTTCAAAGTTTTTGCCACCAACCCTAATGGTTACCATGGGATCTTCTCGGGCTCCAACCCGAAGGGTAGTGGTCTTAGATCCCTGTCCCCTTCATTCTGAATCCTCACCCTTATCTTCTGCCCGCATGAGGTGACCTCTCGGTTCCCCCTCTCTCTTCTCCTTCAACTTCGGGCATTCCCTCTTCCAGTGTCCTTTCTCCTTGCAATAAGCACAAACATCTGCTCCCACTCTTTCTCCCTTCCTCTTCTGTATCCCAGCCTTTCCAGGGTTCCCTCCAGTTATAGCAGCTGCTAGTGCTGCCATCTGTCGCTGAGCCTTTTTATCCTCCTTGCGCTCCTGCACTTGCTCACGATTCCCATACACCTTATATGCAATTTCCACCAGCTCTGAAATCGGTTTCCCAGCACCTCCCTCAGTTTTCTGTAACTTCTTACGGATATCAGCAGCAGATTGACCAATAAACATAAGATTTACCATGCGCTGGTTATCTGGGGCTTCTGGATCCAGATCCGAAAACCTGCGAAACGCCTCATACAGCCTCCCAAGGAAAGCTGAGGGATCCTCCTCTTTTCCCTGTCTCACCTCATACAATTTAGACAGATTGGTAATCCGAGGCACTGCCTTTCCCATTGCTTCCACTATAATTCCCAAATACCGTGCACTCAGCTCTCTGCCCTCTGCAGTATGATTGTCCCATCCCGGCTCTTCTACCGGGTAGGTATCACGCAGAGTACGACCAGCAGCACCCTCTGACTCAACTCTGGCTGCCGCAATACGCTCTGCTGTACCTAACACTAATCTCCTCTCCTCCGGGGTTAGGAGGGTCTGGAGCATCATCTGGACATCAGCCCAAGTGGGTCGATGAGTCTGCCCAATAGATCGAAACAAATCCCTCATCTTTTCAGGGTCTTCACGAAAAGAGGGGCTCTGATTTTTCCAGTTAAATAAATCTGAAGTGCTAAATGGGGTGTAGACGAAAGTTGCAGTGCCTCCTTCCCCAATAACCTCTCGCATCGGACAGTTCAACACCGGCTGTGACTCTACAGGCTTGCGCAAATAATAACCCTTATTTCCTGATTCAGATGAGGCACTTGGCTGAGGCTCACGCTCTAACTCATTAGGTATGCATTGGTACGTCGGTGGTGGTCTCTCTAAGGGAGGGGGCGGTGGTGCAGAAGGACTGGATGCCGAGGAGGCGTCTGACTCATCTTCGCTACCCGACAGGGCAACCGGAGCACGGGTCCGGTACTCAGCCAATTCAGAATCTCCCCCCTCATTAGACTCAGGAAGTACAGGCGGCCCCCCCCGAGCCTTTTTCTTAACAAGCATCACATGAGACTTTGCTAAGTAATTCTTAATCCAAGGTGGCTGATTTTGAACCACCCACAACCAACAATCAATATAAGGAAACTGATTCCAATACCCATTTTGCATAAGAATTTCATGGATAGCTATCACTTCTTTTAGCACAAAGGATCCTTTCGGGGTCCAGTGGACCCCAAATGTTGGCCACTCGAGTTGACAAAACTTAATTAAATCATCTTTTTTCATTTTTATTCCATAATCGGCCGGCCTTGCAAATTTATTAAAATGACGTAATAAGACTTTTAGAGGGGTATCAATATTGTTTTCTACACGAGAGCTACTCGTACCCATTTGCCCACAAAAATGCGCCCAATGCACACCAAATACCAAAAAGATCTCAACAACAGATGATTTACAATGAGAGCTAAGCCTAGAATTTCAGCAAACTTACACATCCTTTGTTTTAGATCCGTACACCAGATTAGGCAAAGGGAATTCGTATACTCACTCAGATACCCCAGAGATCTCGATCCAAATTCCAAAGTGTGTCTGCCTCTCCAGAAACTCAGAATTTACATAGGATACTTCCTTTAACTTCCCGGATATTTGGACTTAAACCTCAAATACCAGGGTGAGTCCAAAGTCGGCTCGGTGTGCACAAATCCCTGGTACTGGAGGTGCTCTGTCACTGAATTCCGGGGTAGTCCTCGAGAAGCCCCACGTTGGGCGCCAATTGTTGAATTAAAAAAGATCGTGGTTCGTTTCTCGGGAGGTGGAAAAAAACTTTCAGCTTCAGACACACTTTATTAGCAATACAAAAGGTATATATTTGCAAATAGGGTCAGAGGGAGAAGACAAAAGATCAAATCCCTCTGCCCCCGAGCATAATCATTAGCAGGCTTTTATCCCCTCTCTCCTGACCACGTGTGCAGAAGGAGGAATTTTTACAACTCATTTCCGGTTCATACAAACATATATGTAAACATGTCGCTTCATACGTCCCATGTGCATTACAATTAACTACTTAAGTATGCGGGGCGGGTAGGCTTAATATGCATTAGGTTATAACGCGTGCGTGGATGGGACTCAAGGTTACTCAAGGTTCATCCTGAAGGCAAAAAATGGCATTTGCTCTTATCTTAGCCTTAGGAATGTGGGGTCATGAAAGAAAGTGTGATTTAGTGTGACAAAGAGATAGTAAATTTGCAGGACAGAGAGGGAGTGATGCCTTAGTACAAAGGGCCTTTTGGTGGCTTTTCCCTTCAATTTCCACCCCCCCCCTTCCCTCTCCCATTAAGGAGACAAGGATGGGTAGCAGCTGTGTTTTTTTTTTTTCTAAATCTGCTATTGATAATGCATTTTTAATAATATTTCTAACACTCATATGGGCGGTGACCGCTGATTCGCCTCACTCCAGGCTTTCTCAGCTCTAGCCCCTCATTAAGCCATTCCTTACTCCTTCCCCCTTGGACAAACACACCACCCCTCCTACTGAGGCCTAGTGTTGAACACTCCCTTGGGACTCAGCCGCTCCTCTCTGAGTTTAACTGGCTCCACTACTCTGCCTGGCCACTCTCAGGGCCTGGGATCTTGCACCCCTACAGGCTCAGGTGCTTCACAAAGTGTGCTTGCCTCCCCCCCAACTCTCCTAGTGACCCAGCCAAAGGTGGGGACTGGGGTTTAGGTGCCCTGACCCGCATTATATTGGGTAGGTGATCAGTCTTGGTATTTAAGTGGGGCTGCTGCACCACCGGCAGTCCCACCAGGCCTCCCTATCCTGGCAGGGTGCACTTTTAGGTTATGCCCAGGACCAAAGAAGCCACTTCCTTCCCCATAGCCTCACCCTTACTTCTGAGATATTCCTGGAGCAGGAGCTCTGCCAGGCAACGTTACTCCCTCTTGACTGATTTTACCCTGCTCTGCCCTTATAACAGCTCACCAAAATGGTTGCCCTCCAAAATGGCTGTTTTCATCAGCCACCTGGCAGCTTCCTGCTCCAGCCCTTAAAGCGACAAACACCCAAAGGGATGTTCTGTCACACCCCTCTTTGGAAAGACAACTCACCCTTTCATTTAAACTACTGCTAAATCATTTGACAAGATGGTGGCCCTTAACTCTTTCCTCACTGTTCCACCTGTCCCCAATATGCACATATAATTATGAATTAATACATTTATTTATATACTGGACATTGTATATATTTTTTATTTAAAATACAAAAAGGGAGTAATAGGATATGCACTAGTCTCTGAGTTAATTTTCATGGCTTTTCCTATGTTTGTTCAATTTAACTTAGGCTCTGATTCCAGGAGAGTTATGCATGTACTTTAATCTTATGCCATGTGAATAGTTACATTGAAGTCTATAGGGCTATTTGCACTACATAAAGTTAAGCATGTACGTAATCATCAACCCCTGGGAAAAACTTAGCTTGTAAACTCTTTGGGTCAGGGAGTTTTAGTGTTATCACAAAATCTATGTATATTTATGATTTCAGAGGTATACCTGGGCACTTCTATGCCATGGGTAAGGGTGGTGCGCTGGGCATCTTCAGTGGTTGTCCTGCTTCTGCCAGCAGCAGTGGCCAGGCAGATATCACTGTGGCTGGTGTCCTCCCGTTTAGCTAGCTGTGCTGTTGTATATGACTTTACATATAGGTGTTAATGCAGCATGTGTCTCTCTTTGAAGATAATGATTCCATTATAATGTAGGGGCATTGGTAACTGACTATTTAAAAGGTCACTATATATTGTTTGGATCTTTCTGATTGTAAGGAAAATCTAGACATTTATCTCTTTCCAGGCACTGAGAGTTTTGCATTAGCTCTGGAATCCTAATTCTAAGAGACAGTTTTGACAAAGAGATTTGATTAAGTGTTGTGTGGCCTAGTGATAGAAATCTTCTTATACTATTTATAAAAAATAAACATTATCAGGCATTTGTTTATAGTAATAGATTAATTTTTAAAAAATCAAAAGCACTGCCGAAGTAGTAACGAAAATATACTATAAGTTTATTCGTGATGCTCGATGCTGGATTTAAGTTATTTTAAATGATCAGGACAGTTGAAATCTCAAAGGTTTTTCTCTTTATGATGACAAACAGGTTAGAAATATGAAATACATTTTGTTGGCTTCATTGCACATCTTTATATATCTTGAGGATTTCATGTCTTAAAGACATGGGGTTTTTTTAATATGCAAAGTAAAATTACTGACTTAAAGGTCAGATAATTTGTTTTGAGGAATGAAGGTAAAAGCAATTATGAAAAAAGTAAATTGTAAAGTTTAATTTTTCTATTTAAATATCAAATGAAAAACTGAAAACTGCTTCCCTAGAAAAACAAGTTACCAGAAACTCATTGGACACAGTTTAAAATGTTACTTTTTTGAAGAGGAGTGAGTTACTTTGCTATCACTTTTGAAAGCTATGCTGTTATTTTCGTCAAAAGCTGGGCTTTGTTTCTTTTTGTTTTGCTTGGTTCTTTCTAACAGCTTTCACAAATTGTTGAGTTCTTTTAAACATTCTGGAAAGACTGGTCTCTCGTCTAAGGTAGTCACAATCTACTGGTATAATTTAGAGCAGGGACAAGCAAAATATGGCCTGTGGGCTGGATCCAGCCTGCCAAGCACTTGGGTACCATCCAGCCCAGGGCACCCACCAACAAATTATTCCTGCCCAGCCCTTCCACACACAAGGGTGGGAGTGAGGGACCCACGTGTACACACAGCTCCAAACATACCCTACTGCCTTGCTCCCACCGTCACGGGTGGAAGGGCCCAGCCAGCCAGCATGCAGCTTCTGTGCGGGACTGCTGCACCCCCCAAGGACCTTCTTCACTTTCCCCGTCTCCTGCTGGCTCCAGGCAGCAGGTAGGGAAGCAACGGGGGGAGGTGGCAGCACAGAGCATGGGGCTGGGCCCATCCAGAGGGTAGCGGCAGTGTGGAGCACAGATGGGCACCGTGAGGGACGGTGGCGGTTGCCTGCCGGGGCTGCGTGCCATGGGGGGAAGGTGGAGGGGCCTCCTCCCCACTCTTCCTCACACCCACGTGCTGTCCAGCTCTGGGGCTGTGCATGAGTGGCAGGGAGCACCAGTGATACAGACAGTCCGGCAGAGGTTGCACCTCTTGTTGAATTCTTCAGTGTTGCCTGTTGTTGCACCTCACTGGACGCCTGTGCCCTAAACATGCCACCTGCAGCTGCCACCACCCCAGCCTCCCTGATGCACCCACACCCTTCCCTCACAACCCCCCACATATACACAGCCCCCCCAACATGCATTATGCATAACTTTTAGTGTATGATTTGTTTTTTTTTCCTGGTTCTAAGATGGCAACCCATCCCCAAAAGTATTTCTGGGGAGCCAAAAGGAGGAACTTTCAGTGGCAAAGGTCAGGGATTAGGGGTGGGACTTCCAGTCCCAAGATGGCAACAAGAGGGTGGGGCAACTGTCAAACGGTAGGACTATTCATGTGGCCCTCAACAGTTCACCAAAGCTTATTAAGCAGCCCTCCACCCAAAATACTTGCCTGTCCTTGAGTAAGGAGAGCACCTGGCAATGTATACACAGGGTAACTTGTTTCACTGTCATTGGTATGGAAGAATTTTGGTTTCACTACTGTTACAGTTTGTCTTGCAGTACCTGTAATGTTTGACAAATATAATGTTTGTCAGGGGCCTAAGAGTTTCTTGAAAACTGGAGAGAACTGAGACTCTGACTGGGTTCCAGGGGGTCATATGCATACAGATGGCAGTATAGGAGATGCTGCTGATTATATTTTAAAAAAAAAAAGGTGGATCAGACAAGGAACACTAATGGAATGGAGTGCAAAGGGTGTTGACAGCACCAGGGAAAAAGGACAAGTAAAAATAGAATTATGCAGGTCTTAAAGGTTAAAGTTGCAATGAAGGAGAGGGTAGCCAATGACAATTTGAAGACAGGATTGAAGTGATCAAATTGGTGAAAAAGAAAGATTGCTTGAGTGTTCCTCTTACATGTCCGGGCTAGGGACAGACATTCAAAAAGCTTGAGCCTGAATTGATTCAGTCTTTGCAGGTTAAGTTAACCTGCAAAGCTTGAACGAATTTGAAGATGAATAGACATTCCTTTTCATTCCAGAAATGTAGGCATATGCAGCCTTCCCTTTCCTTCCACTGAATGTGCTGAATGTGGTCTGGGGTGTGTGGCCAGGCTCCGCAGGATGGTCTGATAAGGGAGGGGTTTAAACCCCCACTCTGGCCTGCACCATCTCAGGCTTTTTCCCTAGTCACTGCCCTGGGCTAGCACTCTGAGGCAAAGCCAGCGCATGCTATGCAAACATTTTTTGATGATACTAAGATTTTGAATCTCCCTTCTCCCTGTCTGCAAACCTGACAGGGCTGCAAACCAGCAGGGGCGCTGATAAAAACCATAGTGTTTATCAGCCTATCAGCAAAACAAAAGCCTCTCTTAGTAGTTCAAGCTCTTGTTAAACAGCTTTTTCCAAGGAAGGAATGGCAGGACATTACCAGCTGACCTGTTGATTAGCTCCAGAAATGCCTAAGTGGATGCTGTCCTGTCTGCCTTTGTCCTGTCCCAGTGAAATTGGACGGACGGACGGACGGACACACACACACACACACACACACACACACACACACACACACACACACACACACACACCCTTTTCATGCTGGCTGGGGTCTGTGCTGTGGGGGAGAGGGGAATCCTTGCTTGAGCAGTGAGGGAAACCAGGCAGACCCTGCTGTGCCTGCAGTCTCCCCAGAGCTCTGGCTAGGGAGTAGAGGGCCGGGCCCAGCCTGTTCTCTGGAGCAGACACCCCAGCCCAGGACTGCAAAGCATCTGGGATGCTGGGGGACTCTGGTTTAAGGTAAACCGGGAAGGGGTCTGGGACAGACATTGCATAAACTAGTTTGACACAAATCAGTTAAGTCTGATATTACATTTAACCAGGTTTATCTTAAACCAGTTTCAGCCATTTTGAAACTGGTTTATGTGCACTGAACTTATGTTCTGTTACAGGTTTAAACCAGTTTCTGATCCCTTAACCGGTTTATGTGTAATGTCTGTCACTAGCCTTCATGTTAAGCTGTGTACATTACAAATCATTCTTTTCTACAATTGTCTAATTAAATAGCTTTCTTGAGGTTATTTTGTGTATAACATGTATTTTTGTGTAGTTGTGTAATAGCTGCCACCCTTTCTACTCACCAGGGTTTGTGAGTGTGACTTTGAGACCTGAAATCATAGATTTTTATAATTTGATCCACAGGTGCTTGTACATGTGACAAAATTGGCCTTTCAAGTGGCTTAATTGCCCTTTGCACCATTTTAATATCGTCACTGTTTACACCTGTGGTGGCATATTTCACTTTAAATGACCTTGTTATGTAGCCAGGTAAAACCCATCCAATGTATTTTAGTTTGCTACATAAATTGCAATGGTGCATATGGTGCTGAAAGCCCAGATGTGCTCAGGGAAGCTTGAGCTTGGCAGGCTTCCCGTGCCCTGCGCACAGTGCCCACTGTCTTTTCTTGCCACCCGCACACCTAGCTGCCCCCTTGCCGTGCTGCCCCAGGGTCAGGCCAGCCCGTTCCTGGGTGATCCCAGGTGGCGGGAAGACAGCAGGGATGGTGCACAGGGTACTGGAGCCTACCTGCCTCTTCTGCAGCCGGGGGGCAAGCTGCCAATAGGCCAAGTGGCCCCTGAGCTATGGGGGATCCTGGACCTTCCCTCTATGGCAGTGGCGTCCCCCCAGGCGGTATCCACCCACTAGCACACCCTCCCTGGGTGATCCCAGGGGTGCCGCCATTAGAAGGAAGCACCGGGCCAGCTCAGGGGCTGTACAACCCAGCAGCAGCTCATATAGGCAGGCTGTACTGAAGGAAAAAAAAAGGGGTGAGGGGCCTGATTATTTTATTTATTTATTTATTTAAACTCCTGGAGCCTGCTTGCCTCTCCTGCAGCCAGGAAGTGAGTTGCTGGCAGGCCCTGAGCTGAGGGGGCAGCCCAGTCCTTCCCTCCACGACGGCAGAACCCCCCCGGGCAGCACAAAGAGCAACACAAACAAAAGCTGATGAGTGAGCACAACAGGACAGTGTTACAAATTCAGTTTCCATAAACTTTTTAAATGCCATTGTTGATTAGCACTTTATATAACTGCTTCATGGGTAGATCCAGGATTTATTTATTTTTCTAGCACAATGCACATTTTTCTCCAGGTAAAAAGAAACTAGAAGCCTTACTAGTATGCTAGGAATCAAAGGCTACCATTCAGTTTAAGAGCAAAGCAAAAACAAATATAAATTTATTGAAGTGTGCATTTATTTGCTATTTCATGCATTCTGTGTTAAAAAACACAATGAATTAAGCAAAAATACTCAAAAAAAGTTGTTGCTTTAGTTCTGTAGTCATTAAAATTAAATGTACATCCATTTTATAAAACAATATCAATTTTTCTTGATCATCTTGAAAGTGCATCTGCTGTTTCACTGAAAGTTATTTGCAAACCAGAGTTGATGTTCACTTAAGTTAATGTTTTTACACCTGAGTTAATGTTTTTAGGCAGAGTTAAAAAATGTCTGCAGGGCTGTGAAGTAGGAGAACCTAGTTTATCAGGATCACCTAACAGACAGCAGAATTGCAGAAGAAATAAATGGCTTGGTTAGAGGAACCTTAAGACCATGAAAAAAGTGGAGAGGGTCATTAATACCTGTGGAATGAAGAGGTTAGAACAGAGGGGGCCAGTGGGCCAGATCCAGCCTGCCAGGTGACTGGATCCAGCCTGCGGCTGCCCCTGTGGCTCTCCACGTGGGGCCATGCCTGCCTGCTTGTGCCAGGGCAGCTCCTGCTGGCCCGGGCCTTGGCCAGCATGCAGCGCTGTTCCTGGTGCAGTTCCAGTGGCAGCTCCTGCTCTTGATCTTGCCCCTGCTGTGCTGCATCACACCACACTACACCAGGCAAGCTGTTTCAGGCAGGTGGCTCCTTCCGCAGTGCATGAAGGTCCAGCTTCAGCTCCTGGCCACCTCCAGTGGAAAGCAGCCAAATCTCTTCAGGTGGAGCCCTGTGCATCTGTCTGGAGCAGTGCAGCCACAGTGCAGCAGGAGCAAGAGGAGATGCTGCTGCTGGAGGCAGGGGATGTAGAGTAGCACCTGGCCAGCTGCAGCCTCATGGGGAAGCTGCTCCTGCCCCTGCTGCAGTGCTGCACCACACCATTGTGGGTGGGCAGGTGAGCAGCTTCAGCTGAGTGGCTCCTGCTCCAGTGCTGGGGTTCCAGTTTCAGCTTCCAGCCACCTTCCAGGGAGCTGGAGCCCTGTTTTTCTGGGGCAGGAGCATGAGCAGCTTCCAGTTAGTGTTCCCAGAATTCCTGCAGCCAGCTGGGTGCTGCTCAGCATCCCCTGCCTCCAGCACCACCTCCTCCTATTGCTCCTGCCACATTGTGCTGTACCACTCAGTGCAGGAGCATGGGGCTCTCGTTCCAGATTCTGGAACTGGAGGCAAGGGATGTAGGGAAGCATCCAGCCAGGCTGCAGGCACTGGCAGGAGTGCAGTGTAGGATGCCCTGGCTTGAGTGGGTGGAGCTAGACTTTGTGGGGAGTGCCATGTACTGTCCAGGGCATCTCTGCTGCACATGACCCCCTCCCTCCTATCACCCACAGTAGGCTTCCAGGACCTAGCACCCAGGCAGCTCCCGCCACTCCGCACACACATCTATATATGTATCTGTATATAGATCAATATATATGCATGCACATGCCCCACCCCCCAAGAGGCAGGCATATGTGATCCGAATCTCTCCTGCCCCTCCCACTCCACTCTTGAACACTGCTCACACCTGCCCACAAACCCATAGGGAGTTTTGGTGTGTTGTTACAGAGGGGTGGGAGGTTGCTGACCCTGCCCATGATTCTCTATGTGGTCCAGATAATTGCCCATCCCTGGTTTAGAAGGAATCTGGTACATTATAATGACCTGTGAGGTCAGTTGACTCCCTCACTGATGCCTGCATAGAAATGTTGCTCCCAGGCCAGGAAGTAAAGAGTTGGGGGGAGGCAGATGTGACTGCACCACTGCACTTCCTGGATCCATCCCTGAACTGCCTGTCATAATCCAGGAATTTCTACAGCAAGAAACATTCATGTTATACTACATTTCTGTGCCTACCAATTGGCATGTGTTTTACAAAAACGAAATGAGGTTTTTGGTAAAACTATACAATTGTTAAATCATAGCAGCAGATTATAAAACAGCAATCTATGTATATTTCAGTCTTTTGTGGTTTATCTAACGCTTTCTCATTCTCGAGCATTGAATTGCATGGTTGCACACTTTTTCTCCTTTAATGCGTTCTGTTTACAGCTGAATAAACCTGTAACGATACTACACAGGACTGTAAATTTCCACTGTTAGAGGGATAACAGATAGCTACTAGAATGATACTGGTGTGTGTGTGTAAGCATCAAAATACTGTAGTTGAAGAGATTTTGTTCAAGTAAAACTCAGGTATAAATCTAATCTACTATAAAGTACAAGATGTTACTTGCAGTGTGATTACATGATGGCACAGTATAATAAACTGAAAGCTCTCTGCTCCAGAATTGTTTTAAGGAGTATTTAAGTTAATTATCTGGAATTTAACTCTTTACTAGTGTTCATTTATTGTAGGTATTAACATGCAAAAATATTTAGAAGAATTTTAAGGTCACCAAGCCAAGCACTCACTAGTTAGGAATTGCATTCCCAATTTGAAATACCTAGTATCTGATTTTTTTAATCCTTAGTATTATGTATTACTGTATATATTCCAAGCACCATGTGCAATGCGTTCAGTTGACTTGTGAGTCTTTAAGTATTTCTACAAATCAGACCATGTACTTTAAAGGCTAGTGCCTAGAAAATGGGGCACTAATCCAATTAAGACCACCTATGAAAATGTTTAGTTTTAAGCAACTTGATTGCTTTTGCATAAAAAATTACAGGAATATTTATATATTTTTTAGAATTGTCAATTGAAACAAGAAACTCTACATTGTGGACTCATCTATATGCATAATCAGCCGAGTTGAAACCTTAGATACATACCTATTTCTTTGCCACCAGAGCAGGTGGCAGAGTAATAGAAATTAGTATGGCATCACCTGTGTACCATACTAGTGAGGAAAGAGTCATACCATTTGTTAGTGAAATGTTTCTTAACAGGAGAGGAATGGAGAATCTCTCAGGAACCTGCAGTTCCACACTCTAGAAGGGAATGTTCTAACAGATTCAGATTTTTGGTTACCTAAAAAACATTACTTCATCTTCTCTATACTCTCCAATCTGTCTCTAGCCTTTTCTCTTTGTCCCAGTCCTATTTTCCTTGCTTACCCAATCACTGTCTCCATTCCTTAGGCTTCCAGCCCAGAAAAGTGCCAGTTCTACCCTTAGGACTATCTCCTCAGTTTAGGATTATAGGAAAATAGGTCATCTGCTCCAGTCCCCTGCTCAAGGCAGGATCATTCCTGACTAAACCATCCCAGATAAGTATCTGCCTAATCTGCTCTTAAATCTCCAGGGATGGAGATTCTACAACCTCTCTAGGTAATGCTTAATCAACCTCATAGTGAGAGACTTCCTGACTTGGTTTCCCTCACTTGAGAAATGACTGTAAGGCACTCCTCAGTGAGTCTTCCTTTTTAACATTTTTCTAGTTTGTATCAATTGCTGAGAACTGAGCAAGAATGACTTTCCCCTGATAGTGAGGGTACTCCTCTGGGGGATCAGAACCTGGACATCAGTCCCTGCTCTTGCAGATAATGTATACAGAGTGGAACTGTGCCAACAGGATTGTGAGAGTTCTACTCCGTGATCTCTAATGTTTGGGACATGCTCTTCAGAGGTAGGACAATTGGATTGAGATTCCCCCCTGCCCCCAGTCCTGCTCCTGGGAGTGGGTACAGAAACACACTGCCCCGCACCTTCCATTCAGACCCTCACTGCCCATGGCACCTCCTTGCCATCAGCTATTGGCTGAGGGCTGCGGCCAATCAGGAGAGCGAGCTGAGGTGGGGGGTAGGGAAGCGATGCGGTCTGCTGTGTGGGGCCAGCGGCGCCCAGCGCACATGTCTTCCTCTTCCCTCTCCCCCAGGTAAGAGGTAAAGTGTGGGAACACACCGGGGAGGATGCTGCTGCTGTGCTCTGGGGTGCTCTCCGTCCCTGCCCGCCCGCCCACATGTACCCCCTACGACCTTTCTAAGTACATCTAGGGGTACGCGTACCCCCAGCTGACAACCCCTGATACAAGCTATATAAAAAAAAATGAAGGAGTATTAGTAGAAGGGATACTCTTATGGTTGCAGGATCAAGCCTGAAATATGTGTATATTGTTTAGTGTTAAATGTTGAATTTAATGTTTGCTAAGTTCTTAGAAAAACCTGAATCAAAGATGTTATAGAACAAGTTAAGGTAAAATATGATATGACAATGAATTAGTGTTTTTTACAAAGTAAGCTGGACCTATGTTTTATTTCTTAATTTAGAAGTTTAATGATTTTTTAATTTAATGGTTTTAATCCATTACAGTGATTTTTTTTAAAAAAAAATTAATTTAGTGTTTAATAATATACATATTCAGTCTTAGACATTTAATACAATTTTTCATTAGATTCTCTTTTCTCAAAGAACATTTTAAAGTGTTCTTTTCTTTAGTTTTGAATCTTGGATAAAATGACTAAATTAAGAAAAGATATTCTTTTCCAGAATATATCTCAAAAGTTTCCTTTTTCTATTTTTAAGCTGGCATTATTAATATTTTTGAGTTTAAACAAATAAAAAGCATATAAAAGTTGTATTAAAGGGGTATGTCATGCTTAAGGCTGAAAAATACCTGATAATTTATTTAGGCGAAACTTCAATTTAGCTTATTTTATTTTCACAGCTTTCTGTTTAGGCACCATGAAGGATTCCTTTCAAAGGCTATCTTTAACTGCAATTTATTCATGATCAAAATTACCATGCTGCTTCATCTTTAAATTAATATATGTTGGCCTTGAAATCTAGAGTTGGGAAGCTAATAAATAGTTTTAAAAAAATCATTCACATGCCAATTGTGGTGCAGTATGATGTCATCAGCAGCACTACTATTCTACCAGTTGCCAGGTCAGCTCTGTCAGGCCACACACTTGAACCTGGGGCCAACATCCTGGTCTGCCACCCTGTAGCTGTTGTGTGGATTGGCCAAGAGCCTTCAACAGGGCCAAACTTACTGCCTGCTTCCTGTCACCAGAGTAGCTGGTCAGGATCAGCTGATTCTCTACTTCTGCCGTATAAACCCTTGCAGAAACTGTTTTGCTGTTCCTTTTGGCTTCTGCTCTGATTTTGCTCTCAGCTAGATTGCCAAACATCTCAATCTGGCTTGCTTTCTGATTTCATTGTCTGCCTGATCTCCTGGCTTCATGACCTGGCTTGTTCCTAGATTTCTGGGATTGACCTGACTTCCTGACCTGACTTGTCTCTGGGTTCTACTTGCTGGGCTCTTCCCATGGGGTGCGTGCCCCCCCCCCCCCCGGATCTGCACACTGGATGAGAGCAGGCTGCCGCACGTCCCGAGCACCAGGAAGAGCCCAGTGCCACCACTGGCACCAGCCTGCAGCAGCAGCTTTCTCTCATCTTGCGCACAGATTCGGGGGCACATGGCCCCTGGGAATAGCCTGGCACAGCCCCCAACCTGCAGCTCTCCCGGGGTGCACGTAGAAGCAAGATCTGTGCCTCCCCCTGCCCTGCACCCACTGACATTCCCTCCGCTCTGCTCCCTGCTGCAGCCCTGGGAGTGGCCAATGGACTGTGCCACGCCCCTTCCTCCACCCCTTCCATAGTTTCAGCGTTATTCTCTCCCTCCCTTCCTGCCATGGGAACGTATTATTATTTTCCCTGTTTTAAACCAATTTTTTTTTCTTTTCTTTCTTTTATCCCAATTTCAACCTGGTTTTTGTTTGGAAAAGAAACCCTGAAAAATTCCTGTATTAAAAAAAAATAAATAAAACTGAAAATGTGAAACACTGATGATAGGTTTGCATAACATGGTTTAGATAGGGATGATCCTGCCTGTGGTGGAGGGCTTGGACTAGGTGACATCTGGAGGTCCTTTACAGTTGGACTTTTCTCTGATTCAGAGTACTGATTGCAACACCTTGATTGTTTTGAAATACTGTACATAGTCTTGAGACTTAAACATTGGGCAAATTTATTGATACAGAGTGATAACAAAAAAGAAACAATACAAACAATCAAGCAATTTTGTAGATCTATCAAATCCTAGGGCTGTCATCAGGTCAAAGTACATCAGGCCAGGATGCAGGCTTCACTCTGAGACTTTCTCCTAGTGTCAGCAGCCTGGTGGTGGGATGCCGAAGCCCACATTCTCCTTACCTCCTGATGACTCTTGATGACTCTTCATTTGTGGCTATTGCTGGTTGTTTTCTCTCTGTGGTTGTCATATGTCCAGGTAGCTCATCACATTCACACATGCTGATTTGGTCTTTCCAGCTCTCCTCCTAATTTGGTCTGTTCCCCCAAAACTGGGACTCGTACCCCACTCCCTCTGGAGCCTTGCTAGCTGGTGCCACATTTATCTTGTGTTATGCAACAGTATGGTACATATCTCCTTTTTCTTAGACTGTGTGTGTATATCTGTTGGCCTTGTTGTATTAGCCATCTGTCTGCTTCCAGGGCTGTGAACCTGTGCATGTGTGACCCAGGCTCTTAAAAATCAATTATACCTTGTTGCCCATCCTGAACCATTCTAATGCATATACATGCAGCCATAAGCCAATTCCCAAAAATCAAACCTTTAAATACCATTTTTAAACTATCAACATCTGCACTACACATGGGTCGTTATTGGCCTATTATTTCTAACCACAGTCATTGTTTTCTTGTTTGCTTCACTCTTCAAACACTTGGGAATTTCATTGAGCCCTCTCTCTAGATTTCTGATCTCCAAGAATGAAATCCTAACTGCACTGAAGTTGGTAGGAGTATGCCACTGATTATAAGCAAGCCAGGATTGTATGCTTGTTCTCTGTCATATTTCCTTGAGTTCCTAAGGGTTGTGATGGTATCTTTACACTTGGAAGAGGTACTTGACACCCAAATGGGTTAGTCTGCCTTTCCACTACAGGAAGTCCTCAGACTTGCAACACAATTGGTTCCTGAAAACTGCATCTTAAGTCAAAATGTTGCAGCTCGGAACCAATTTTCCCATAGGAAACAAGGTTATAAAAGGGGGATTGGTTGAACCAAGGCCCGGTACCCTATTTTCACCAAAAATAATCCAGAATTTTATACTCAATCAATTACAGACAAGTAATATAGCTACATTAATGTATTTATAATGTAAATAGCAATCATATTGATTTGGAAGGATTTTTTTGAGGTGACTTTGCTGGACTTTAGAAGGGCTCTTGGTTGGAATTTTTGAAGGGTTCTTGGCTGGAGTCTTCTCATGAGTATTGGCTCCTTTGTTAAAGGAAGTGTCCAAGGAAGTTTGGACAGATGTTCTCTTGTTTTGCTTGTTAATTTCTCTGTAGCAGCTGCACTCTGGGGGGCTATGGACAGCCATGGGAGAAGCTGCGGCTCATCTAGCTGCTCCCCCTGTGGCAAAGTGGGCAGTGCCAGGCTATACTCTGGCGGTGCTAGGAGCAGGGACTATGGGCAGCTGCGGAAGAATTCACAGCTTGTCTGGCTGCTCCCCCTGTGGTGAGGTGAAAGGCACTGGGAGTTGGGACTCTGCCTTGCTGCCACTTGTCCAGCTGGGGCTGGAGGCTGTGGGGCAGAGGCACTGTGCTGCCTCAGATAAGTGGCACGCAGCAGCGGAGTTGCTTCAGACTCCCCTTCTAAAATAAGGTTTGCTTCAGAATTATGGTAAGTGGCCTCATTTTTTTTTTCTTGCCAGTGTTGGTCACACAATGATTGTTTAAAGTAGAGACATCAACTTAACTCCTCCTCATGGCCTGGATCTAGGGGTCAATGTGGCAGTAGGGCAAGCAGTGCTGGTTAATGCAGTTGTTGCTCACCTCACATCACTGACATGTTTCCCCAGCAGGTATCCATTTGCTGTATTCTGGCAGCTGGTTCCACCCTCAACCCCTACCTCCCTTGCCCTGAATTCTTGGTCCCCATGGGAGTCCTGTGGACCAGATCCAACCTTCAGACCAGGGGCGTGCAATTATTTTGCATGGAGGGCTGCCTACCCAGTTTTGGCAAGCTGTCGAGGGCTGCATGGGTAGCCGTGCCCCTTGACAGGTGCCCCGTCCCCTGGTCATCATTTTGGGACCAATGTCTCAGGGCCAGTGCTGGTGGGGCCCAGTGCAGGGCGAAGGCTGGCAGGGGTCTGTGCAGCCGGGCTGGGCTGCACCAGCAGGAAAAGTGGGGAGCTGGCTCGGCTCCATAGAGCCCCTGCTGGCTGGGAACCTGTACTGCTGCCGCACTGCCCTGGGCCCTGCCAGCGCTGGCCCCAGGATGCTGGTGTGGGCCTGTGCACCCACTCACTCCCAGTGCCCCTCCAGTCCCATGGTACAGGCAGGGGGCAGTGTGCAGCCCCAATACCCTGCTCCACAGCAGGGAATAAGCTGATGCTGAGCATGGGGAAAAGCAGCCCCTCCCCTGCCCTGTGGCTGGTGCTCCCTGCTGCAGCCGCTCACAGCCTATGCGGGGCTGTCCTGAGCAGGCACAGGTGGGGGCTGGGCCAGAAAGGCAGCATATGTTTGCAGCTGGCCCAGGTTCTGAGTAGCTGCTGACAGCCACAGAGCATGGGCTGGGGGGCAGGCGGGGCCACTTTTCCTGCACTCAGCACCAACTTATAACCTGCCCCTGCAGCCAACTTGGGTCCCACACCTGCTCCAGGCTCACACTTTGGGACTGCACCATCTGGTGCTGGTGGCAAACACTGCCTGGTGTGTCAAGCGGCTGGGCTGCAGCTGCCACCACCGTGCACAGCCCTAATGGGCAAGCCCACAGCCAGTGCAGGGTCTAGGTTGGCTGTGGGGGCGGGTTACAAGCTGGTGCTGAGTACAAGGGACAAGTGGCCCCCTTGCCTGCTCCGTGCCCAGTGCCCCACACTGCAGCTGCTCGCAGCCTGCCTGGGGCTGCCTGTGTCTGCTCCGGACAGCCCCACGCAGGCTGCAAGTGGCTGCAGCAGGGAGTGCCAGCCACAGGGCAGGGGAGGGGCTTTTTCCTGGGCGCCTTCCCCCTCATTGCCCGAGTTTCTGGCACGATACCGCCACATGGTCCCTGCTGGGGCTTCCGGTTAGGGGTGGGGCTGGGCAGGTCCTACTGCCCTTGGTTCCTGTCATTTTTGACAGGAGCCAAAGACGGAGAAATATTAATTTTCTAAATTTTTAGGGCCAGATAGAATGGCCTCACAGGCCAGATCTGGCCCACAGGCTGTATTTTGCCCACCCCTGCGTCTGGTCATATGTTTTTATGCCTCTTGTTTAAACTCATTCTTGACTATGGTTTGTGAACTAGTTGATAACTTGGCTGAGTGTCTGATTCTAGCATTTCCACAGTTTCAGGTTCTCCCCTTCCTATTCTCTCTCAACCCCACCTCTTTCTCCAGCTCTCATTTCAGTGTTCTGACCTGCCATTCCCTCCTCTACCTCTAACCTCAATGTGTATATAATCTTTCCTCTTCCAAAAGAAGAAAACATACCTCATCTTTTGTCTGACTCCTAAAAGTTCATCCTTCTCCGACTTCTACAAGTTAAGTAAAGAACAGGCTTTCCTCTGTGCTTCATCAACCCGGCTTCTCTGATATACTTCCTGAATGGAGTCCAGGTCGTGAGACTATGTCCAGCATTTCTCTGTGGTTGTCTTGTTTGCTTATGAACAAAAAGATAAGTATATATGGAGATACTGTTTGTTTTTTTTTTTAACTAAAGCATTTCACAAAACTCATGCTGCAGTTACGATGCATATGTCTTTACATAGACCCTTTTAGCAGCTATGTTTTTGAGTCAAAAACACCAAGTTTGGTTTTTATATTTTAAATACTGTCAAAAAAATTGGAAAGTCCATATCTTGATATAACTCTAGCTAATGCTGTCTGAATATACTCTCAAGTGTCTTTTTCTAATTGTATATTTACATGGTCTCTGTATATTTTACCACTCAAATATTTGTGCTTTAAATTATTTAGTTCTTGTTCATTCAAATAAACTGTGGCCATATGTTTCTCTTTCTTTGCTGTTGATTCATTATGTTTAAACATCTAGCCATTCTTTGGGGCTTAATATCTGTAGTCCATGATCATCTTAAAATTATAAGATGGAAAAAGCTGCCTACATTCCTTAAAGCATTATAAACAAAAACTATAATATTTATATTTCACAGTGATTTAATTTTAGATGTAGTTTCAAACCTGTGTTTGAATAGTATCAAGCAATTGATTCTTTTTATTCCTTACGCAAAAATATTTACAGTGACCTCCTACAGATTATTCCTGATTTGCATAATATTTGGATTTTAAGTCATTAATTTTATTTTTCCAGCTATGACATCTGTACAAGCTGTTTCTGGCTCTAAAACTACCATTAAGTTTCTCTTGGATAGGGTTTAGTTTAATTTAAGGGTGCTTAAACAAGTTACATTTTCCACATGATCGGGAAATGAAAATGAGCTACAGCCATGACATAACACACTTGCGTGGCTGCGGTGCAGTTTTAAAATGGCCAGTCTTACAAAAAATTAAGTCTTGTTAAATGAAGTATTAGATGACGGTGCTAGAGTGCCTTAGGGAACTTATGTTCCCCCAAGGGTTAATTTTGTGTGGGGAGGGAAGGGAAGGGAGCAGCACAGGGCTGCTGGCTGGGTTGGCCTGACCAGAGCTGGAAAGGGGAAGTGGAGTGGAATGGAGCTCCCTCGCCTCGCGGGCCCTCCCCCCCCAGCTACCCCGGCTGGAGTACGGGGAGAGCCGAGCCAGGCCGTCTTACGAGGTGAGGGGGCTCTGTTTCACCCCCCCCTCCCTGCTGCTCCAGCTCCAGCCAGGCCAAGCTGACCCGGCCGCTGCTGCCACTGCTGCTAAGAGGCCTGGGTCGGGGAATAGATCCCCCCTTGCTTCACAGGACTAGCCCAGCCTGGCTCAGCTCCCCCCCAGTACCCCAGCCAAGGTAGGTGAGGGAGGCCCATGAGGCAAAGGGGCGTCATTCCACCTCGTCTCTCCAGATCTGGCCAGGCCAAGCCCAGCCAGCAGCTCTGTGCTGCTCTCCGTCCCTCCCCTGCTGGCAGCCCCGGAGCTGAGTGGGGGTGGGGGAAGGGGCAATTTGCCAGTCTCGGAGGCTGCTGGAGCGCTCCCTCCTGCTGTCCAGGGCGAACATGTGCTGGGTTGGGGGGTTCTAACTCATGTAAAGCACTGTGAGTTAGAATGGGGCCCTAAATATCTATAGGCACCCTAAATTTCATTTTAAACTTGTCAGTGAAGATGGCCATGCATGTTGGGTGTCTGGGTGTCCTCATACATTCTTAAGGGCCAAGTGCTGTGTTCAGTTATGTAGAAGGTAATTGCTTCTCTGTGGTGTTGGAGAAAAACAGAGAAAAAACAGTTTCGTACTGTTGTGCCGTACACTTTTCAATACTGAGGTCCTTAACCCTCCTTTTCAGTTTCTTAAACAGCGATTATTTTGCTAAGTAGATTTTTTTTAGAACACCTCTCTCAATGGTAGCTGCACATACGCCAGATAATTTACATCAGCTTATTAATGCCATGCATGTTCCCACATTGTCCTACTTTTTGGATTGAGAAAGATATGGCCAAGTAGCTAACTTAAAAAAAAAAAACCCTTTCCTAACTGATAAATGTATGTTGCAACTCTTTGTAAGCATGCTTATGTTCACATTTAAGAATATCCAAAAATTATTTTTTGTGCTTTGCAACAAAATGTAAACAGTAATACATAATAATGTAGACCTATCAATATGGTGAATCTGCACTGATTCAACCTGAGCAGGAAACCTCAAGTGTGAATATGACGGTGTGTTTATGTGAGGGAGATGTTGTTGCCGTCTGAGATGAGAAACTTGATGCTCCTTATTGCACAGTGTAGTGACCCCCAGAGTTCCTGTTCATCTTCCCTGCTCCTCTCCTCGTCTCTGCAAGTTGTGTACCAGTGCTCCTTGAGTTCTGGTGTGGATGAAATTGCTGCGAAGGCAGCCTGAGTAGCAGAAAGGGTTCTAGTTAGGAAGGTCCTTAGAAAAGGTGCTGGTTTTTTTGTTTCTTTATCAGTTGTTTCCTATGGAAATCAGTGTTGCCTTAGTTCCCTTATACCTGGCGATGTTGCAAGCATAGGTTTAATTGTTGAGCGGCCAGCATCGAAGATCTGCTGTTGATGTGGCACAGTCCCTGTATTGTTGTCTTCCCTTTCTTTTTTAATTATAAAGGGGGCAAGTGGTGTAGAGTAGGTATTGGAGTTGTCACGACAGTTAGCTTAGCAGAAGGTATCCATTGAAGGTGCTGTGGATGGGAAAAAATAGTAATGGCATAATGGTCATTCTAGCATACAGTTGTTCTAGTTTCCATCATTAGGAGACCAGTCCAATATAGTTATAAGCAAATTGGATAACTACAGGTAAACAGCAAATAAAATGTTAATGTGAACTACTGGCTTTCCAGGTTCCTGAGGTACGCACCACACTAATGAAATTCTTCTGGGTCATCTAATTGTATTTCTCTGCTGGATACAGTAACTTACAAGATGGGCTTCCTTATACTATATAAAAAATCTGGAAATATACTGTCCTGTGGCACAATTTTAAGATTGCAGATTATGCTGACTACAGAAGTGTTTAATTCTTTAGTATTTGAACTTGGATCAAAAGGTATCCTCAGCATGTTTAATTTATTGAGAAAATTCTGTGATCCATAATATCAGCATTTTAAAATAAGTCTTAAAATGTAGTGTTGTTCAGCATCATCTGAAAAGGTATACTTGTTTATTGACATCTACGTTTCAAATGATTGTGTGGAGAAACCAATGAAGAGTAGTTTTTTTTTTCTTTTTAGCATAGTGCTGATAAAACTGAGCTTTAGGTAGGTCTTTCAAAAGTTTCATGTATAGTACAATTGCTACTTTTATTGTAATTTATGTCTCTAGATCTTGCTTACCACTGAACAACTTCGAGGTAAACAGACTATTTCAACTTTTCTCTGAGCCTAATCTGGATAAAATGAACTGTTCTAACCAAGAGATTTTACCACACCTTCAACTCTCCTATGAAATATGAACTTTAATTTCTACCTAGGAAAACTTTTCTAATATTTTCTCCAATGCCTCAAGATGGGTGCTTGTGCTCAAAAGTTTGCAATGAAAGAATTTTTTTGGCAAACATCTAGTTGGTCTAATAAGATATCACCTCTACCACAAGTTCTGATTTCCATATGTGCTTTACATTTATCCTGGTGACATGAATGCTGCTTTAGGAGAGAAGAAGCGCATTTGAATCCCTTCTGGCTGAGCTTGTAGGCACCTACCCTCAAGGGAGGATTCTGACTCTGTATTTTAAGGAGGTTTAAGACCTTGGGAGTTTAGGTGGCTAACTCTGGGTTTTATATTTCATTCCAGGGCTTAGGTGTGCAAGTGGGCTTACCATGATTAAATATTAAATGGACAAAAGCACAAAGATTATTCTTATCAGAAACTCCCTCCTTGGTTTACACTTATGCTTGCTCCACAAACCTTTGAGGAATAATCAGGTGATTTAAGATTAAAAGAGAAAAATTTGAGCTCTTTTTCAATCTACTCCTTATGCAATATCCTTTGGAGTTTCTATCATTTAGGCAGATTTTTTCTGTGTTTGAAATGCTTAACCTAGTCAGTGCTAACCTAGGTCAGTGCTAATTACATGCTAATAGCAACTTTGCTAATATTAAGCAATACTTGACAGAACCAACATATTCAGAAATGCAGAAAAATAGCAGGTACCAAATAGGGAAACCAGAATGATTCTAAAGTTTCAAGAGGAACTGGTTCCAGAGAGAGTGCGAGCACAAAGGTTTTGGAAGTTCTTGGTATAACTACTTTGTCTGAATTATTTCCCTTGTTTTCAGTTCTTTTGAGTTATCAAGTATATTACTAAGCAAGAGATGTTGTATTAAGTCAAATATTACTGCCTCAGTTATTAATTTTTATATAGGAAAAGTATGAACAATGACACACAGTCTTTGACAACCAGGAGGAGGATATTAAAAAAAAAAATTAATAGGTAATAATATAGGTCCTGTCTTATACTTTTTCTCCTTTAATTCACCATTTATTTTACTTCAGACCAAAGAGGATTTTTTTTTTCTGTTTTAGGATATTTTGTATTATGAGCAGCTTAAGTCAAATGTGATTCAGCATGACCTTTTAGTGGACAGCCTGATTTACAAGGTGAGTAATATATTAAATAGTGTGTATTTGCTGATCAAAGCAACACCTGCTTCAAAAAACTTTGGCTACCTAGAGTGTGGGAATACTAGTTAATGTGAATTCTTATTTTGGACCCTAGTCCTATATGCAAAACTCCCCCCTCCCTCCTCTCTGCCAAAGAAAAAAAACACAGAGTGCTGTTTGAACACAGGATTGAGCCTTAAACTGCTATTACATATTTTGTGAGTTGGTGATAATTTGAAGGTGTTGTATTGCAATGACTGGTCTTGAGTTAAAACAAAAATTGTCAAAATAAGAACTTTGGGTTTCTGAGTTCTGAGTCCAGAATATAGTTATAATTAAGCTGATGTTGTTTTGGAATTAGAAGTATGACATCTGAGTCTGACTTTATCTGATAGATGAGAGGAAACTATATTGATGCTGAAACCATGTTCTTAACCATCGTGCTGTGCTTAGATTCTGCAGGAGTCACCCTGCAGGAGTCTCTCAAGTGGAAATGCTGTCTTTCAGTTTTAAATTGCAGTAATTTCTAATTGTAGGATGTAAAGCTGACAGCAAGCAATGATGACTACTACTTTGTATTTGAGGATTATCTATATCAGGTATGTACTAGCCCTTGGAAATTATACTTTTCTTATGCTTTAAATCTTTGAAGTAAATGTTGCTTTTTTGTTTTACGTTTGTACAGTATCTAGCATTATTAGGTCACTGGTTAAGGCCTCTACATCCTACTGCATTACACATAATACTGATTTTTTTTTTCCTTTCTGAAAGTAAATAATGTTAATTAACTCTGATCTTGTAGAAAGAGCAAGCAGATTTTCTCACCTGTGCAAATCTCCTTTTCTGTTTGTTCATTGTGTTACTATCAAATACAATTTATATCTGAATCTGAACAAGATAAAATGAGAAACTGATTGTGAATCTAGGATGGGTGTTTGAAGGAAGTTTTGACTTTTTTGGAGTCTCTGAACTTCAAAAGACACTATTTTTTTTTAGGGCAGTAACACAAATGGATGAAGCTACCCTGCTAACCTTTTCAAGTTTTTAAGTTGACAGTTACACAACAATACTAATCCTTGAGGAGAATATTTAAAATTTTAATTTAGATACCAAATTTGTTGTATGGTCATGGTCTACTGGGGTCGATAATGGAGTTCTTTTTTAAATTAAATTCAAGAATTGATCATTTAATATGAGGGTAGTATTATGGTTGCTGTGATATTTTTGTTGGAGTGATCAAACTAGCATTTTACTAGCAAATGGGAAGCAGGCTAATTTAGATAGAATAATCTACATTACTTATCTTTTAAATCTGTCTAAATGGATGGCGATTATATTTGTGAATTTCTTAATGTGTATTTGATTGCAATGTCAACATAAATGTCACGGAGGAAACTTATCATTTTCACAGTGCTTTCAGGTTGATAAGCCACAGCTGTTAGGGTGGGCTTGTTTAATTTTGCTCCTCAAAGCTGCATGAAACTAAGAGTTTCTTTTAAAAGGCAGTATGACCCAGGTAAGGTTGTTTGTAGTTTGGAGAAAAATAAACAAGAAGCAGTTCATAACATTACCATGTGTAGATTATATGTATTTAAATATACTTATTCAATCATTTCTACATAATATTAAAATATGTTTTATATATAATGAAATATACATTTAATAGTAACGAGAATATGCAATGTAACGTGTATAAAATATTCAGTGTAAATTATGTACTTATTTCACCTCAGAAGTATGATTCCAATTTTAAATTTTAAAAGTATATCTTAAGGAAAGTATTATCTTAGTTTGGGATCTGAAAATCAAGTTAGGTTTCATCCATCATAAACATCTGTAAATATTTAGTAATAGTTATTTAATATGTAATCATAAACAGGGACCTAATTAATTCATGGTGGGACAAAAGGAATTTTCATGGCTTGGTCATGGCACAAAGAGCCAATTTTGCGGGTATTTCCTGGTGGCCCTTCCCCTTGCTGCTGATTGGTGGAGAGCTCCTGGTGGTGAGGGAGGGATGAAGGGCCAGCTGCCATCTTGGCTACTGGCTGCCCTTCGTGCAACCCTGCTCCTCGCTGCTGATTGGCGGAGAGGCCCCAGAGAGAGGGAGGGATGAAGGGGCAGCTGCCGTCTTGGCTGCTGGTAGTCCTTTATGCTGCCCGGTCAGCCGGCGCCTTCCTGGCCTGGGCTGGCTGTGAGGCAGCGAGGACTGCCGGCTCTCACTGGGGAGCCAGTATTTTACTAAGTTTCTTTTAAGTTTATTTTGTGGACAGTCACAGATTTTGTGCTTTTTGCAAAATCACAAATTGAATCGGTCCCTAATCATAAAAGAAAGGAAATGATCCAATCTGCTCTTAGTGTTCCTTATTGGTTTCTGCAGAAATGTTTCCATTTCTGTCATTGCAGTTGCTTCTAAATACACAGTCACACTTAGAGGTATATCCTTTTCAGCATATAGATATTGAATAATACAAGCTAACCTGATTGTTGGCATTCTGTGAAAAATACATTAACAAGTGGTTGTGCATTAGCCACAGATTCCTCACAAGCTTCATGGAGACTCACCTACTTATTTCAGTGCAACACTCTCTAAAAAAAAAAATATAGGAGTACATTTTATTCAAGTGTTAAAAGACCAAACCTTTAGTCACTAATTGATCCTTTACATTTCATTTAATTCTTTATTGCATTTTGCAACCTGCTTTGTAACCCCCCAGCATCATCTTTCCTAGCCTACCATATTTACTTGAATATCAGATGACCCTGGAAGTAAAACAGCCCCCCAATAATTATATTTTATATGTGAAAAATTTATAAATTTATTATAATTTTCCAGGTATAGAATATAAGTGTTGGAAGGTTGTTTTGAATTCCCTCCCCTCTCTCGCATTACCACAGAGAAATCAGTGGCTGGGGGAGGGGTGAGGTGACCCCCTGGCCCTCTGCCCCACCCACTTCATCCCCATGCTTCTCCATCATGGAGCACAGGACTTAGAAGCCCAGTCCTTGCCTGGCTGTGCAGCAATGTCAGTGCTGCTGATTGGCCAGGCAGAGGAAGGAGTTTCCATGCTCAGACAGACTGCAGCCCCAGCCGGAGCCAAGCTGTACCTGACAGTAAGGGGGTGGGTCGGAGGGGCAGAAGCTGCAGAGAGAAAGCAGAGGGCAGAGCAGGAGGCTTCTGTGGGTCTGACTCTGGCTCCGACCTAGAATCAGGGCTATAGTCAGTGAAACTACTGCCTGCCCCCTGCCCCCTGCTTCGCATGCGGATGCAAGAGGAGGGGCTTCCCCCTTCCCCTCCCACTACTGTCTGGGAAAAAAACCTCATCTTGTATTCTACTAAATACAGTGATTTGCAACTGCATAATTTATGCATCATTTTGTTATATGGGCTGCAAAATTACTCTGCTACAACTTTGTTCCTTGATTCCATATAATAAGTGAGGAACAGTGTTGTTCAAGGAAAAGAATTTTATAAAATTTAAATAATGATACTTAAAGATAAAAAGTAAATGTAGAAACTTCACTGTCTTTGCAAAACTGTTTATTACTGAGATGGCAACCTTTCTGAGGATAGGTTTTGACTACGGGTGCTTGTACAGTACCAAACAGTGAGTCTCTGTACTTGACCAGGACATCTGGGCCTAAAAGGATATAAAGATTAAATAATAATAGAAGTGAGTTGCACTATTGGGACCTGATTTAGGAATAAGTAATCCTTTTGGAAAGGATGCTGTGAGATGAAATTGCTAGTCATTTGCTTTAATGTGATTTCTAAGTTGTAAAATCATCCATTTATAAGACTCTGCTAGTTGAGTCTCTCTTCTATGCAGCCATCACATTCTAACTTAGCTGCCCTAAAATGTATTCTAAAATACATTTATTTTATTTTATTTATTTATTTTTTATTTATTTATTTTTTATTTATTTTTATTTTATTTATTTTTATTTTATTTATTTTATATATAAAATTCCTGATGTATGCTGTGATTTTATTTCATCAGTTTGGCTTTTGAAAATAGTGGTTTTACAATTAATCTAAAATTAAATGGCCTATTAGTTTGTAAAATATTTAGCCATTTCCAAATAGCTTGTGTATCATTGATTTTTGTGGTGTTACTTTTGTATGTGAGGTATAGAATTTATAGGCCAGAAGAGACAGTTGTAATAATTAGGCTGACCACCTGCATAAAATATACCACGCATCCTAACCTAGTTATTTTTGTATCAAGCCATAATTTCTGCGTGAGCTATAGCAAAGCTTTTAGAAAGATAGGCATTCTGGATTTAAAGACTTCCAGACATAAGAACTAGACATAATATTCCTAAAAAAGGGGCTGCAGATTAAGGTTACATTCTTTCTCCTACTGGAGAACATAGTTATTTCCTTTTTAGATTAGTCTTCCTTTCTCTCGGCTCAGTTAACATATACATAATATTAACTTTGCCTGTGTATTGTAACTGTATCTTGTGTATTGTATTTTGGCAGTTTGAAGTTGATTGTGAGTTGTTTAAAAATAATATTTAATTTAGATAGCGTTTAAGCACGGGTACCACCTACTTAGATATAGTTTTTAGATATAGTTTGAGATTCAGTCAGATTCTATCACAAAAAAAATATTATGTTTCCAAAAGGAAGTACAAGCGGTTTCCAAAAGTAAGATTTTTACATGTTTACTTTGACAAATGATGTTATCTAAAAACAGTTTGAAGTTCAAATCTGGAAATAACAAATTGAATATTCAACCTTAACTCACCTTGTGTACGTTCATAATAGTGCAATCTTCCACTGAAGGTGTTTTTTTTTTTTTTAATACAGCACTGCTTAGCATAAAATGCATTTTTCCGACAACTTTAGATATGTGCATAGCATCTTTTACTATTGTTTACTTTTCAAGGCCTGCTTGCGGCCTGCTTTTTACACAATAATGCTGTTTTCCTTATTGTAAACTATTAAACTCTAAATATGCATTTAGCACAGTGTCACGGATGGCCCCGCGAGCGGCCGTGAGCTCGCGAGCGCCCCCTTGCCGTGCCAATTAGGGTGGTCTGACACCCTCTACTCGCCCGCCACGTCTTTGCTGTTGAGGTTCAGAATGGGAGGCTGCTTACTTACACCTAACAGCACCTTGATGGTATCACCTCCGTTCCAAAGTGGGGTACTCTCACCCCAGCCTTATGGGCAAATGCGTGCCTCCAAAACCTCCCCTTTAGCACGCCCCAAGCCTCGCAGCTGTCCCGGGGGGACATTGTCTGGTCCCCTGCCCCTCGGGTGCTCTCCCTCTGGCACCCTGGGCTCGTCACCCACCTGGCGCCCCTGGGCCGGGCTCTCACCCACCGGCCTCTTACTGACGCCCTTGGGTCTCTCTAGCTCCTCTCACCCCTCTCGGGGTCTCCGCCGCGCCCTCTGCGCTTGCGGCCCCACTCGGGGTCTCTGCCGCGTCCTCCGCGCTTGCGGATTTCCCGCGTTTGGGGCTCAGGTGGCCGTAGCCGTGCCTGGCCCCCTTGACCCTTTCCTGGGTCGTTTCTGTTCTGCGCCCTCTCTGGGCCTCGCCCTCTCTGGGCCTGTACCGCGCTCTCCGCGCTGCGCCCTCTCCGGGCCTCGCCCTCTCTGGGGCCTGTACCGCGCTCTCCGCGCTGCGCCCTCTCCGGGCCTCGCCCTCTCTGGGGCCTGTACCGCGCTCTCCGCGCTGCGCCCTCTCTGGGGCCTCGCCCTCTCTGGGGCCTGTACCGCGCTCTCGGCGCTGCGCCCTCTCCGGGCCTCGCCCTCTCTGGGGCCTGTACCGCGCTCTCGGCGCTGTGCCCTCTCTTGGGGCCTCGCCCTCTCTGGGGCCTGTATATCGCGCTCTCTCAGCGCTGCGCCCTCTCTGGGCTTGGGGCTCAGGTGGCCGTAGCCGTGCCTGGCCCCCTTGACCCTTTCCTGGGTCTTTTCTGCTCTGCGCCCTCTCCGGGCCTTGCCCTCTCTGGGCCTGTACCGCGCGCTCCGCGCTGCGCCCTCTCCGGGCCTCGCCCTCTCTGGGGCCTGTACTGCGCTCTCCGCGCTGCGCGCCTCCCGCGCTTGGGGCTCAGGTGGCCGTAGCCGTGCCTGGCCCCCTTGACCCTTTCCTGGGTCTTTTCTCGTCACCCACCTGGGCAAAGTGCCGTCCTTACGGGCCGGGGTCCAACCCCGTGCTCCGTATCACTCCGGCACAAACCGTTGTGCCTCACTGGCACTGTGCCCCTACTGGGCACCCGGAGCCCCCAAACTGCTGGGGAGCCCCGCTGAGGCCTCCTCGCTCCCCTACAGCCTCACCCGGTCCTCCGGTAACTATAACTCAAGCCAAGCCCGAACGGCTGTAACAAAACCAACAAAGAGCCTACCCGCTCGTAAAGCCAACTCTCAGCCCCTCTCAGGCTCTCAGCCCTACCTCTTATCAGGGTGTCCTCGTCCCTAGCATCATCGCAGCCGGTCAGTAAGGTAAGGCTGCAACCCCCGACTCTGGCCGCTCAGCTCAGCCACAGAGCTCCTGCTCCTGTGGCATCCAGAAGGGTACTGCTAGCCAGGCTTGGGCCTAGCTGTTTATAAGGGCCTGGCCCTGCCCCCTCCTGGCCACATGACCTGCCTGGTTGCCCTAGCAACCCCCATCTGTGTTGCTCCAGGGTGCTTCAGCAGCCCTATTCCTCCTGCTAGTAGCAGGCACTCTGGTGCCCTGTTACACCTCTCTCCTTCCTGGGGCATCTCCTTAGGAGCGGGGCGCGGGAGTGCCCCGCGACACACAGGCTGATGCAACATGATCTTCCCGTTCTCTTTTTTCCAGTTGTGTTGCTTCAGTATGAATGGAATGTTGAGAATATAATAGGAGGATCTTCTAAAGGTTCTCTGACTGGAAAAGAATGTGAGGGACAAGCACTTTGCACAGGCAAAAATGCAGATAATGTTATTTATTTATTTTACTTGGTACAGTTGCCATTGGTCATTGTAACTGCATAGGTAAATGGCCTGTTACAGGGCTTTCTTACTTTAGTGCCTGGGGACTGAATCAGTGGCAATAATGGGTTTCTTGGGTGCTCCTCACATTGGCACTCTCTACCCCCAACTACACCAGGCATGCAAAGACTTCCCTCCCCTCCTCAGCACTGTGTGGGTTCAGGTGCCGCGGTCCCACCTTCAGCTCCCTGGGCACAGGCTCCTCCACTGCTCCTCCATGCCATGGGCTTCCCAGGCAGCATGGGCTGTGTTGTGCTGTCCCACCTTGTTCCCTGGAGTGAGGCAGACACACAAACCAGAGGGAAAAGGAGTCTGGACACTGCTGCTGCAGCCAGTGATGGTTAGGTGGGATCCCAAGGGCTGCAAACTAAATGCCATGGCCTGTTAGATATCTGTGTAGTCCATTGTGTGCAGTTACCATAACTACTTGTACAGATGGTTTATGTGCATACAAAGGTCTAAAGATATAAATCCAGAAGTCTGGTAACTAATGTCTAAGAATGTCTTTCATTCAAAAACTTGTCTTACTCTATCCCAACTGCTCAGTTGCTCCAATAAAAGATATCACTCTAAGAAATCCTTGCCTCTCTCAAAAAAATTAAAGTAATTTCAAGGTGCCAACTCTTCTGCTGACTGTGGGAGATCAGTGTGGTACTACATGAAGATACAGACCACCACTAGAGGAGAACAGGTTACTTTGCCAGTGTGTTCCACAGGTATTTGCTGACAGCAGAGAATGGAGGGATGCAAGAAGCATAAGTTCTAGGCCTAGGTCTGAAGCAGGGTTGAATGAGCTTTGTAAATATGTTTCTGCCCTATTATCATAGAATCAATGAGTCGGAAGGGACCTAGACAGATCATCGAGTTTGACCCCCCATGGGCAGGAAGGAACACTGGGAGGGGTCATAAGACCCCAGCCAGATGCCTATCCAGTCTCCTCTTGAAGATTTCCGGGGAAGGTGAGAGCACCACCTCTCTGGGAAGTCTATTCCAGGCTCTGGCCACCCTTATAGTGAAGTAGTTCTTCCTAATTATCTAACCTAAACCTATCCTCCCTCAGCTTGTGGCCATTGTTCCTGGTGACTCCAAGGGGGGCCCTGGTGAACAGACTTTCCCTGAGTCCCTGTTGGTGGCCCCTGACAAGGTTGTAGGCAGCCACAAGATTTCCCCTCAGTCTCCTCTTGCGGAGACTGAAGAGATTCAGGTCCCTCAGTCTCTTTCATAGTTTCATAGTTTCTAGGGTTGGAAGGGACCTGAGTAGATCATCTAGTCCAACCCCCTGCCATGGCAGGAAAGATCACCAGGATCAAATAACCCCAGCAAGGTGTTCATCTAACCTCCTCTTAAAGACCCCCAGGGTAGGAGCCAGCACCACTTCTCTTGGAAGTTGGTTCCAGTTCCTAGCTGCCCTGACCGTGAAGTAGCGCCTCCTGATATCTAGCCTAAATCTAGAAAGAGACCAGGTTGGTCAGGCAGGATCGGCCTGGCACAAACCCATGTTGGTTACCCCTCAACATCACTTCCCCGGCAGGGCTGTCATAAATGTGGTCCTTGATAATTTTTTCAACCCTACCATGTTTATTTAATTCTAAGATGAGGTCCCCCACTTAACATATCTTAGAATTGAGTATGAGGGCAGGTGGCTGCTGTGACTCGGGCTCCTGTTCCTACCTGGGATCCAGCCATAGCCACAGCCACTGCTTGTCCTACCCTTTGGCTCTGCACTCCACCATCTTCCTACTGCAGCGTCTTCTTCCTGTCTCCCCCCTTCACCTACAGGCTCTACTTCCTCACCTGCCTCTGTCCTGCTTCCCCCCACACTTTGCCTTGCTCCATGTTCCATTGCAGCCTGGGGCAATGAGTATGGTCCCAGCTCAGCCCCATACATAGATAAATATCCAAGTCTTGTCAAGTAAATATGGTAGTTATGTTGTACAGGTGCATAAAATTTTAAAATGAATCAGTTGCCAATTGCATACTTCTGCATATGACATTGCTGTGTTGATGTAACAGTTCCCTGATGGTTTGTCTTGTTTTCTTCAGGTATTACTCTGCTTTTCCCGTGATACATCAGTACTGGAGCACTTTACTTACAGCAGTGCTACCCCACCCAAGTCATACATACGAGGTAAAGGAAGAACATTTTAAGTGAAGATTCTGGTCATTCTTCCATAGACTATATCATATTAACATATATTATATGAATTGCATATTTCTTAAAATGCTCTGCAAAGAACGTTATTACAAAGAACGTTATTACAAAGAACATTATTACAGTTGTGTTCTTTTACTGTAGTTTTGTATGTATATTTACCTGTTTTTAAAAAAGCAGACTAAAAAATAGAAATCCCATGATGTGACATCAGATTCATATAATCATTAGCAGAGTTGGAAACTTCAGATCCACTGGAAAGGTCTCTGTCTCTTGTGCAGTTTGAATAACTGAAAGCGGTAGTAAATTGTCATCCTTTCTATAACGGCGCTAAGAAGAATATATGACCCTTTGAGCTTCAGAGATATTTGCTAACAGCAGAGGCTAGCAGAGACTTGAGAATCCTGTGTTTCATTCTGGGCTCTAGAGGGGAGTTTGCTTTGTTTCCCTCAGGCTTGACCTTTTTTTTTGTCTCTTTCATTCATTTCTGATCCTCCTCACTCTATCAGTCCTTATCTCACTCCCACTTTCCCCACCTCATTGCTTTCTTTCTCTTTCTCACTTCACTCCCTGGCTCCTGGTCCAGTCACTACCCAGCCAGTCACAATCCCTGCTTCTGGTTGCATCTCCCACTCCAACTCCCATCTCAGTTTCTGTCTTTCCTCCAGCCCATCCTCCACTCCTAGTCTCTCCTACCGGAAGGATCTTTTTCCTAATCTGCTCCTCCCTTCTCATCCCCTACTACAGCATTGTTGATCTAGCTTTCAGTTCCTTCTGCATTTGAATCAAGTGGCTTCCTCATCTACCCTGTTTCATCCTTTGTGGTCTTTATTGTCTATCCACCTACTCAGAAACTGCTGAACTATTTTGGTTAAAGTTTTCTGAAAACATCAATGTCAGGAAGACAATGAGAGTGGAAAAGTTCTGCCCAAAACAGTTAAAAAGGTTGGCAATATTTTAGGAATGTTTTAGATTTGTATGGCGTTTCATATGCCTTTGTGGGTTTTTGTTTTTGTTTTGTTGTTGTTGTTTCTAAGTCAAGCACCAAAATCACGATTGGTGAAACCATGCATCCACCGAAGTCACTATTATAATTGCCATTGACTTCAGTGATTTCTAAACTAGGAGTCCAGCTGTACAGCCCTTGAAAGAAGGAAAAATCTAATGCATTTTTAGAACATATACCTGTATCATTTTAGCCCAGTGTTTTGGGACCACCAAGTGATATGTATATATGCATATCTTTATATATGTGTGTGTGTGTGTGTGTGTGTGTGTGTGTACAGGTTTCCCTCACTTTATGCTGTACATGCATTCCTGGAAAATGGCACATAACTTGAAAGGGAACCCACTTCACAATGTAGCAAATAGGGATAAGTTCCAGGACTTCGACTGTACTGACCACCAGACCCATTTCTACCACTTTTACAAGAGAATTTTGGTACTTACCAACAGCAGACAGTATACACAAGCACAAGGTGCTATAATAACAGGGATGGCAACTACAGAAACATGTGTCGCAGACAACAAGCAAAGAGACAGATCCACCCAGGAAACTATATTTTGGTGTGCATCACTCCCACAATGCACCACACAAAGCAGCTGACTGCGGGCTTCCACCACACTGATTGCAAAAGAGTGAATTTACCTTGCCTATAATGAATGTTTGGTATAAAAACAGTCATCACATAAGAGCAAATTCAGATGTACAGAACCTGCATAAAGTGAGGGAAACCTGTGCGCGCGCGCGCGTGTGTGTATGTGTGTGTGTAAAATATATATAATCTAGAATGGATCTGCCCATTGCAAGGCTGATCATGAAATAATATATTTTAGTACTGCTATTGGTATGAGGCCAAATGAGCATCCAGTGTAATTTTAATGGGAAATTCCAGAACGTCACGGAGAAGGAAACATATTTCCAGTTTAGATAAGAGTTTTAAAAAATGAGATCTTTTTAAACTTACTTAGAAATGTGAGACAAATCGTGGTTCAAATGAATTAGTGGGCAGAAAATACAAGGTGATACATGTTCAACTTTTGTTTATTACTATTTTAGAGGTTGTGTGTGTGTGTATGTATATGTGTGTGTGTGTGTGTGTGTGTGTATGTATACGTATGTATATATAGGCAACAAATAAAAATTGATTAGTGGTCTTAGCCATTTAATTCTATTGATTCTTTGGTACAATAAATGTATATACTTTAAGTCTAGGTATTTTAAATTTCCTTCTGAGTTTGACAAAAAAATCTTTTCCTCTTTTTGCAGGAGATTCTGTTGTATTGAATTTACACAATACAATGATCAATTGATAAAAAGTTCCATGGTTCACAGATCCTTGTTCTTATCACACATGATAATTTTTTGAGGATTTAGAAAACGTTGTTAATAACTAGCAACAGTCATCTCTGTTCTAGTTTAATATTCTTGCATATCCTAAAACTATAGAAAGAAATTCAGAACATCTTTTAAAATCAGTTCAGTTGTGTTTAAAAACTTGTATATAAAGTATATAAATTGTAAGATTTGAAATCATAGAGATCATTTAAAATTCCAATTGGGTCATGCTTCTATTTTCACTTTGTCAACTGTTTTGGTAATGCCAGCCTTAATGCATCATTTGTCTGTTTCTCCCTCTAACATTTTTGCATTTTCTTAAGCTCTACTTCTATCTTAGAACGCTCTTCTGCATCTGGCCTACTTCAGCATGCCCATCTTCATGATTTATCCCTTGAAGATGTCAACTGTGTTTGCAGTGTCCACACAGAGAGTGGATCGATAATACACTTGCTATCTAAAAACCCCCAAACTACAGAATCACTTAAGATGTATGCCTGCATGTGTCCACAGTCTATGTTCAGTGGTGTTATTGTTGAAGTACTATTGCTTCTGATCCTCTGTGCTGTTTATTACTTTTCCTTGCTGTGTAACATTTTCATTTTATGCTGGAGGAAAATAAATATCAGTTTTCTGTTTCTTATGAAATGCCTTGCACATTTTGGGATAATATAAAATGAAAAGATATTCCATTATTTATGAAGTTTGTGATTATGTTCCTGAAAAACAAAGTTCACATTTTGAAAGAGAGGGTTTTTTTACCATTCAGTCATATTTAAACACTCCTATGCTTATTTATAGGAAAACTTGGAATGGAAGAATATGCTGTTTTTTACCCACCAAGTGGTAAGTGTTATACTGTAGCCTCCTCTAGTGGGAGATTAGGAATATTGCAGCTTCTTACAACAATAAAAATGAAAACAGTACCAATATTTTAAGTTAACGTTTGACTGTGGTTCTGACAGCTTTGTTAATTTAAGGCTATACTATAATGAGCTTGAGCATTGGGCTGCATCTTCAGACAGGCTAAAGCACATGTACATTAGATCTGGCTTCAGTACCTACGTGAGGACTGGGGAATCTTATGGTGGCCTAAAGCATGTGTGGATGCTCATATTTCACTTCTTGATCCTGGTTTCAATTAAGTAAGTAATGAGATGGGTTCCCTGTCTGATCATCAGCTGTTTAGCACTTTTAGAAACTATGCCATAAAGGTACCAAACTGTATACTAACCAAGGATTTTTTGTAATGTCTTTAATTGGACCAACTGTATAGTTAGGATAGAAGTTTGACAAGCTTTCACAGCAGTATGTGCCTGAAAGCTAATCAAACTTCTATTATACCAGTTGGTCTAGTAAAAGATATTACAAAAAACTTTTGCCTGCCATATATTTTCTGAACCATCATGACTACAACACTCCAAGTCTCTCACTAAGCATGTCATTACTTATTTTTATTTAGAGGTAAATCTATGCATATAATTTTCAAATTAATGGTATTGATGTTGCTGTTACTGCAGCAGTTGATCTATCTTCTTAGCAGGAAAGTTCCCCACCACTTTGAGTCCTTTTATTGGCTGCTTATTGAATTTTATATCATGTTTAAGCTCCTTAGTCCTTGATTTCAAGATCCTACATCATTGATCTTTTGTCTGTATCTCTGACTTTGTCTTCTTCTGTGTCTTCTCTGTTCTGGCAATGTTGCCAGTCCTAGCACATACCCTTGGTCCTCTTCTTCCACTTCGGTATTGTTCTACACAGCCATCTAAGCATGAAGTATCCTCCTTAATCTCATTTGCCAAAACAGCTATTTCCCTTCATTAAAATCCCTTAAATCATTCCTCAGCCATCTAGGGTAACTAAAATGATTTGGAAAGGAGTGGAAAACTGACATGATGCAACTGCAAAGGTGTCCATGAACTCATTATTGAAAATCATGTCTCTTTTTCTCCTATTGCTGCCTCATTGTTAATGTGTGACTGCATCCAGATTATGTTAGATGTGATTGCTAGAAAGTATGTGCTTAAGAACTTTTGAATCAGGGCATTACTCTGATCTTGGAGACATTTAAGTATAGCTTTAACATTTAAGCAAATAAAGCAAATTCCATTGAAGCAACTAGGACTGCTCCCATGCTCAAATTAAGCATGTGAGTTTTAAATTAGTTGCATAGATGACTAAATGTGTCTAAATGGGACCTAGAATAATTAATTGTTTATATTTTGGACTGCAGAGTCCCCTAGGTGTCTACCATGGGAAACCTGAGCATGTTCAAAAGAAATCTAATTGCAGCACTTAAAACCACCTAAGCTCTGTTGAAGTTCATATTCTTGCTGGGGTGCACCTAAACTCTGCCCAAGTCCCTGAAGAGGTACAGTATAGTAGGTGTACATGCAGCACATTTAACATACATCAGTAGCATTGACTTCTGCTAAAAAATGAGGAGCCTGCCCAGTGGCCAGGTTCGAGGGGAAAAGATAAACCTTTTTATCTGTTGTAAGTTATAGTAGTAGTTATATATCACTCACCTAGGGAGTGAGAAATCTGGATTCTAGGCCCTCCTCACCCTGAGTGAATTTTAACCCAGGTTAATAGAATAGATTCTCCACCACTCCTGGCAAGCCTAGCTGTTAGTCAGCTGAGAGTGACAGGCCAGAAGGAGAGCAAACAAGAGAGCACATGTCTGTTTAGTTTGGTGCTTACATTGTTGCTCTGGGAGAAGAAATCCTAGGGTCCTGTACTTGCTGCCAAAGCTCTGTGCATTGTATATTTAAATGGCGGTATGGTCATTGTTTAAAAAACACATAATTCTATGACCAGTGTCCAGAACCCATGTTGCTGCCACTTGGTCTGTTAGGTGCTTGTCCACCGAAGTTGAGCTAGGTATTAAGTGCCTAATGGCAACAAGTCATGCGTCTAAGCTCTTGAGAGGATGGGAATTCAAGTGCATCCCTGTATGGTAACATTTTCCCTAAATTACATTTTGCAGATGCCTCCTTATCCCCATTCTTGGTTCAGAGCACCTAGTCATGTAACCATGGGTGCATCTGCCCACACAGAGCAATAAACTCTGGCACTGGCACATATCACACCAGAGTTTATTGCTCCCAGGTGCAGCGTCTTCATGTGATCTTGGGACTAGCACATAGAGCTGGCTGGCAGGAGGCCTCAAGGGTCAGCAGGAGGCCCAGCTGCCAGCATGGGGCTGCTCCAGTCTGGCTCAACATGCTGCAGAGGAGCTGGCTGGGATACAAGGGTGCTCTAGTGCAGGACTAGCCAGCATGCAGCTCTATGCTGAAGCAGCCTCGTGCCTCAGCCAGTCCTGTCAGTATCTACACATACATTGCTGCACGTTAAAAAACACTGCCACAGGGTAGTACTTGTATTTACGAGTACTAAACTACAGCAAAGTTAATTCATTTCCTGTGGCCTAATAGTCGCATATGTGGATGCTGAGACTTTACTGCAGAACTAATTAGACCATGAAAAAACCCGTAAGTTGGCTTTTTGGAGGTGCTTGTGTCTTCCCATTTACTGTCTAGGTAGGGATCCTAAGTGCCACTACCTGGCCAAGTTGAATAACCTTCTGGCAGTGTAAGTGCAGGTGCGTGTTAGATTCCATTTTAATTTTGTCTGCAATATTTAGAGAAGGTAACATGCCTTGAGTTGTTCCCATTAAACACCAGGTACACATTGGGAACTGGAAAAAACTGTTGTATGGATGAACAGAGATAAAAGAATAAAAGATAAAATAAGCAACCTTGTTTTTTAGGTGTAATTCCTTTTCATGGCTTTTCAATGTATGGTAAGTACAATTTAAATATTAATATTTTAAGTAGTTATTCTGGATTTTTCCCCATAAATAGCAGTGTATTTTGTTCCAAGACTGATCTCTTTTCTAATATTATAATTTGTTGGTATGTAGGGGATCTCTTTTCAGAGAACAATTATCTGAGCATTGGTCTCCAGCTTCACTCATAGCAAGGTTCAAGATGTATGACTGAAGGGAGACTGTTTCAGAAGAAAATGTGATCTCACTGTGCATTGTTCCTCCTGGGCAGCCAAGAACAATGCGAATGGAGAATGTTTTCTCATAAAAGTGTCTTGTGCAAAAAGTGGCATACATGTATGGCTGGTGAGGGGCATCATATTGAGGAATACTTAGGACTAAACTGCAAAGAGGAAATTAAAAGAATGAGTTTTGTGTATGCAATGAGTAATTACTGTACTTTTACTTCATACTAGCTGTTTTGCGTTTTCTCCCATTACCGCATTAGTGTGTCTTGTGTAGCCATCCAGATTATCAAAATAATTGAGATTAAAAGAATGTGTTCTATATACAAGTATTCTAGAAAAGAAGGATTTCTATATTTTTGTGGAAAAAAGCCATCACTGTTCAGTCACGGCAAGGCAGTTGGTACAGTTATGTTCAAATGATGGGGGCCTTTATTTCTGATCTAGTGAAGTTTCTGGGGGTTTTCTTACTGATGAGTAAATAATTTTTTTGTTTCAAAGAGGATAAGTAAATTGGGTTATTGTATGGCAAGAAAACTTCAAGGGGTACTACTGCTGTTTATTAAAGGTACAGAATGTAAATTCACTGTTTGATCAGCAAAAGAGAAAATCCAAGGTTGGATGTGAGGATCTGGGTCTTTAATTAAAAGTACTGCTTGGATGATTCTCTTCCTAGCATCCTCATAGTGACAATGTGTTTCTGAGTAACTCAGTCTTCAATATATTAATCCTCACAGTGTCCCTTTGCAGTAGGTAAGTGCTATAGACTCCAGCTTACAGAGAAACTGAGACAAAGAGTGTGCGACTTGCCAAAGATTACATAGATAGATAGTTGAATCCAGACCTCTTGAGTCTGAAGGTAATGTCCTCGCTGCTAGAAAATCATATTTTTGATGCTCATGAATCCAGAGCTATAGAATAAGCAGGCTCCAGTTATTTGTACCTATATGAAGTACATGGAGTTGTCTTATGGTATGCAAATCCACCTTTTTTTTAAATGATAGAATCAAATATAAAAATAAACATGCCTTTCTAAATAATTCAGAATTAATGTACATATTATACTGTTATAAATATTATTGACTTATTTTCCTCATACTTCATGCACTTATCATTGAATATTTTAGCAGTTTGCTGTATTGAGTCAATTCAATTTTTTTATCCTTTCAGTTGCTCCACTTTGTTTTCTGTACCATGAACCTTCCAAATTGTATCAGATATTCCGTGAGATGTATGTGCGTTTTTTCTTCAGACTCCATTCCATCTCTTCTCATCCCTCTGTAAGTTCATTAGGAAATAAGATCAAATCAGACTTTATTTTTAGTTGCTATGGAATAATGTATGTTAACATGATCTCTTTTTCTTAAGCATGCATTACTGAGAAATATCCCATTTTAAATGTGATAAAAAATGCAAGCAAGCCTGAAGTAACATTCTGTAGCTTTATTTAGATGTCTCTATAATAAACTCTCTGACAGACATAACTTAATAATGCTAATGCTTTAAGATTTTTGGGGAGCTGTTTCTTTTGTGTAATAAAGTCCTGAACTCAGGACACATTCTTAAGATTCATATAGAAATCAGAGACTTATTTGCTACTGAAGTGCTTTCTGATCCATTTAGGTGCATGAGATATCGAGAGGTAGTGAAAGATTGACTTCCGTTTCAGTTTATTTTGTGTTTGTGATTACAATACTTTAATAATGAAGAGCCTTCTAGGAATTGACCACTGTAGTTTACATATCAGATTTTCAATGATGCCTCAATTTTGCCTCCTCTTTAACCAGTGCATCTTTGTGTGCTTGCGTACACTTCTTTTTAGTGCTTCTACGTGAAGGGAAATTTATGTAAATTTTGTTACTGACCTGTGTAAGTGTTTTGTGTTCAGACATTCAGAAGCAACTTGTGAAAGTTTTTTAGTTGCTGCATACTTAATAGTTAATATTATACACACTACAGAAAGTATAATAGCTTTCTTCCTTTTCACAAAAAAGCTTTCTTAGTTTTTGATAATATATTTTCAGGATAAAAACGTTGAATTTTTTAAGCATTGAAGCCTGAAAAGACTGCTAATAATGGGTTGTTCTTACCTGTATAAACTGTCAAGCAAAGCGTTTAAGAACAACAAGCTTCTCGAGATCATGACGTGGTATGCAGATGAATATGGTAGTTAATAAAGTTAATCATTAATAGATAGTTAATAAACATAGTTAGATAGATAATACATAATTTGCTGAAAAGTGAGTTAGGACCTAAACCTGCAAACTGACACTTGGGCATAAAAATGAAGGCAAAGTATATTGAGAGACAAATGATAGGTAACTTATCCTATCCTCGTGATAGCTATTCTGCCTAATAGCAAGTTTTGCCAGATTGGGCCTATATTTTGGGACTTTATGGTAGCCCCGTACTCACGCCAATAAGGAAATTTTCATAGTAGAAAAAATTGACCTACTTTCTCTTTTAAAAATGTATCTCGCCTGTTTTGCTGATTATCAAAGATAATGCACAGAATTTGTATTTTTGTCAATGTCTTTTTGAATAAGATCAAGTATAGCAACTAGCACAAGTATTTTATCAAAATAAAAATACTTCATTGTAGGTCATTACTACACTTAGACCTTGACCATATAAACCTATGCAAGTAGCTCGGAGAAAAATGGAACTATTTATGTATATGATAAAGTTATTCACATATGGAACTGCTTTTATAGGATCAAGGCCTCAACAATTGAAGATATCATGATCTGTCTACTCTAGTTGTGAAATTATGACATTAATATTGTGTCTTACTGCTTAAATTAATACGCATTTGTATTTATACTCAGATATACTTTTATCAAACTTTACAATGGAAAAACTTTTAGTGAAAAATGTGTTTTCAGGATGTGATGATGTTGTTTTGCTAGGGAATTGTGTCGTTATGCTTGCTGTTTGAGACCCTTCTTCAAACCCATCTCCCACAACTCTTTTATCATCTTCGAGAAATTGGGGCGCAACCGTAAGTACTTGCTCCCAATGTGAAACTTGGCTCATGACAATCAGTGCAACTTATATTGTTCTGGAAATGAGGTTCTTTGGTATTTTAATCTAATAGTTATGGTTAGAGTAAAAGCACAGATATCATGTAGGTTTCCCAGTTTCTACTGAAAATCAATTGGAGTTGGGTGTTTAACTTTATTATGTGCTATCAAGTCTCCCCCTTGATATATCTCTACATTATAAAATAAAACGGAAAGCTATTCTTCCAGTTTGCAGGAATTACTGTATTTTCCAGCCATTCATTACTTAGTAATTCTGCCAGATCTGCTAGAGAAAGCTAGATGTATTTCCTGGGATTCAGAAGATTTCTTTTTTTTTTTGTCATGGTCTCCCATAACTTTCTTATCAGAAATATGATCTAGAGCAATGGTGGTCAAACCGCACCTCATGAACCGCATGCAGCTTGACAGCATGGTTCTTGTGGCTCTCTAGGGCTTCTCCACCAAAGTCCCACCCACTTTTCCCCAAGGTGGCCCCTGCAGCCTTGCCAGGTTGCTCAGCACCTCCCCCTCTGCCCCTGCTCTGCAGCCATGCCAAGTTGCTCAGCACATTCTCTTTTCCCTCCCCTCCCCCACCACACTCTGGCTTTGGAGATGGGGCTCCCAGGGTGAGTAACTCTGGCCACCCCGGTCTAAAGGAAGCTATGTTAAGGTGGGTACACAACTGGATTGTGGAATCTTTCCCACTGAGGGATTTTAAGAATAGGTTGGACAAATCTCTCTCAAGAATCGTTTTGATATTGTTGGTCCTGCCTTGGGATCAAGAGAGATGCTAGATGACCTCCTGAGGTCCATTCCAACTCTGTTTTCTAAGATTGTGTAATTTTTACTTGTCTTCCAATTACAGACTACGAATATCATTTAAATGGATGGTACGAGCATTTTCTGGTTATTTAGCAACAGACCAACTCCTACTCTTATGGGACAGAATCCTAGGATACAACTCATTAGAAATTCTTGCTGGTAATGAAAATCTTATTTATAAATAGTTTTAATTTGCATGTAGAATTTAAAAATAATTAAAACATGTCTTACCAAGAGTGGGAAATTCTTTTCCTCTCATGATTACTGAGAACAGAATACAACTATTATTAAGCCAAAAAAATATAACTGTTACATAGGGAAAACAGTAATATATAAATATCCCAGTTCTTACAGAAGTTGTCAGTTAATGAAATACTTAACATTAGAGCATATGTAACAAATGGGTGTCCCAGGGCCAGTCTAAATATAGGCCCACCCACTTGTCTTGGTGCCAGCCACCTGCCTCCTGATCTGCCACGCCTTGATGTTACTAATAATCTGATGTTAATTAGGTAGGAGGCTGTCCACTTATCTGCCCTGATGACAGGGGTTTATGTATACGACTCCGACCTCCCCTTATCATATCCCATGCCTTGCTGATGTTTCCTTCAGTGGCCCATACTAGGACCCATACACATACACTGACCCCCAAGTCTGCACACAGTCTCGGCGCTCTAGCCCAGACCTTAGGAATCAGGGCTCTGAGCCCTGTCCTAAAGCCTTCCCTGGGCTATCCCCTTATCCCTAACCCTGGCAGTGTGCGCACGCGTGCAGGCCCGGGCAGTGTGTGTGTGTGCGCGTGCGTGCAGGCACGGGCAGTGTGTGTGTGTGTGTGTGTGTGCACGCGCGCGTGCAGGCACGGGCAATGTGTGTGTGTGTGTGTGTGTGTGTGCGCGCGCGCGTGCAGGCACGGGCAGTGTGTGTGTGTGTGTGCGCGCATGCAGGCACGGGCAGTGTGTGTGTGTGTGTGTGTGTGTGCAGGCACGGGCTCTGTGTGTGTGTGCAGGTGTTAGGGGGCGGGACTTCCAGTCACAAGATGGTAACTAGGGGGCAGGGCACCTGTCAAGGGGCGGGGCTACCCATGTGACCCTTGACAACTTGCCAAAACTTGGCAAGCAGCCCTCCACCTGAAATAATTGCCCACCCTTGCCCTATGCTGTGTACTTTCTGGTCTCTTCAGGAGAGTGGAGGCTGAGATGGATGTGGGGACTCCTGCTTTTCAGCCTGTGGGCTGGAGAGAAGGATTCTTTATATGCCTTTTGGCCTCCTTGGGTCCCTGAGGATAGCCAGGCACATAGGAAAGCACGCTTTGACTTCCTACCCTGGCTGGGGAGGTGCATAGAGCAGAGCACCGAGTGATGCTAGAGGACCAGCAGTCAGGTTTCCCCATGGGGCAGCTCAAATAAATGCTGCAAATATGCATTTGTCCCAGCAATTTATTCCCATCTTCCTGCACCGTGTTTCAAGTAGGTGGTCAGTCTGTCCTGTACATCTTGATGTTGCTGGGGGTTGTAGCTATGCACGAGTGGCTCAGGTGATTCTGACTACGGCACAAATTTAATGACTGCCACCACCAAACCTTCGCTGTGGCTTCCAAACTTGTTCTCTTCAAAAAGCTGCAGAATGTTGTAGATTATCAAACTCCTGGCAATGTGCACCTGACTTTGAGACGTTCAAAATGAGTTCTGGTGTTGTCCTGAAGCTATTTAGCTCGTAGTTAAACACTTCTGTTCTGTGATATAGTGTCAGCACACAATTTCTTGATCCATGGCAGCAACACATGGGCAGGGCCTCTGCATATTAGTGGGGGGATGATGATACCTTTGATATCTGTGTGGGAAATGGTGCTGGTGTTCCCATTTGAGCGATCCTTGTCTAATCAAAAAAACCAAGGTAGAGTTGTAGATAGCTCTTGCATGCTAGTTACCTTACACTCTAGCACTGATGCGTTTTGGCCTCCCACAGTTGTCTATAGTGCCTACAGCACACAGGGAAAAAGGGTTTTTTCCATTGATAGAAGGTTGAAGCATTGAAATGTGTTTCCATCAATTGCCCAAATATGGTTGGGGAACCTGTACATACATAACTGTCAGTAACCTGGGGATCCAAATGCAGAAGGAAGTGTGAGCTGAGCATCTAATTGGCTCTGCTCAATTCACTCATGGCAACATGAACAGTAGATTTGCCCACACCAAGTAGGGGCCCTGCACAGACGCAACCATTGAAGTGGTCTATGCTTGGAAGTGCTCCAAAGAGCAAGTGTTTGGATGTTCGTGGCCAAATGCTTCAGAAGTGATCTTCAAAAATCTGTGGAGCATCTTTAAAACACCTTTTTTTTTTTTTAAAAGTGCCTCCTGAAATGTATCTATACTCCATGGAGCACAGTTGGGGGTGGGGTGGGGTGGGGTGGTGCTTAGCATCATCCCTGTTCTGTTCCACCCAGCTGTGAGGGGAGAGGGCCTAGACCAGGGCAGAGTCAATGGGTGATCCTGTATGCCTAGCTCTCTTTGAGGCCCTTCAGAAACCAAGAGACATTGAACAGGGTTCTGCTCTCTCTTATTTCTTTCAGAGCCTGGAGGCCAAGACTTGCAGGGACTCCAGCTCTTCAGCCAGGGGGCTAGAGAGAAGCTTTCCTTGCAGGTTTCTTGGCCTCCTTAGGTCCCTGAGGATAGCCAGGCAAACACAAAAAATGTTCACTGGCTACCCACCCTTGGGGGCATGGGGGTGGGGCGTAGCACTGAGGGTGCTAGAGAACCAAGCAACCCCGCGTCATATACCCTGGCTGGGTAGCATTGCTGTTTTATGCCATTGTGGCACTATTGAAGCACCCCAGGGAGGCAGGGGAGAAGGAGTGCAGTTGGTGGCCACATCTGTATAGCACTGAAGTTTTCACTTGGAGCAGAATTTGGATTGTCAAAGGGTTTCTCATGTTATTTATCTACCTACACAGTTGTGGGGTTGGCTCGCTGTGGAGTTTGGTATGTGACCTTCTGAAAGTTCTCATAGTTTCATAGTTGGAAGGGTTGGAAGGGACTTGAGCAAATCATCAAGTCTGACCCCCTGCCATGGGCAGGAAAGAATGCTGGGGTCAAATGACCCCGGCTATGTGATTATCTAGCCTCCTTTTGAAGACCCCCAGGGTAGGAGCAAGGACCACTTCCCTTGGAAGTTGGTTCCAGATCCTAGCTGCCCTGACTGTGAAGTTGTGCCTCCTGATGTCTAGCCTGAATCTACTCTCAGTCGACTTATGGCCGTTATTCCCAGTTACTCCTGGTAGCGCTTGGGGGAACAGGGACCTCCCATAGCCTGCTGGTTCCCCTTGGCCAGTTTATAGACAGCCACCAGATCCCATCTCAGCCTTCTTTTGTGAATACTGAACAGGTTCAGGTTCCATAGCCTCTCCTTGTAGGGTCTGCCCTGCTGCCCCCTGATCCCTCTCTTCACGCCCAGTCATTTCCCAGGACCTATCGCCCTAGCAGGCCCCCACCCATGCATACATGCCTCCCACAGTACAGGGGACACCCCACAACCCTCCCTGAGATCCTGGCCGTGCCAGCCCTCGCTTGTGAACACTGCTCCTCGCCTGCCCAAGGGCCCCTCCGACATTGGGAGTTATGGTGAGATGTTACGGGGGTGGGACGGACGGGGGCTGACCTGGCCTGCGACAACTCATCAAAACTCCTTGTGTGGCCCCTGGGCCCAAATAATTTCCTACCCTGTCTTAAAGCCTGCTTATATACATAGGGCTGGAAGGGACCTCCTGTGTTGCCATTTGTTGTCCCTTACTAGCACAGGCAGCTACATTGTGTAATCTTTCATAAACTTATGAAGCTTCTTCTTGAAACTAATTAGGTTTTGCCCCTGCTGTTCTTAGAAAGCTGTTTCAGAACCACTTATGTTTAGAAATTTCCTCTTTTGTTAAAATTGTCCTTAGTTTAACTAGGTTTTTTCCCTCCCTAATGTTTACTAGTGTATTTATAAAGAGCAATCGTATTTCTCCAGCCTTTGCTTGGTGACTCTTCTTCTGTAGCACACTAACAAGCCACACACATGCGGTGAAGTTCCATGATGTTCTCTGTGAGATGGTCACTCAGCATAGTTTCTTGGTCCTTGCTCATGCACCCTATTCACATAGATAAGGATATGGAAGATATGGAGAGACAAGACTTCATAAACATAACCAGTTTATGAACTACTCCACCCCACTATGAGGGAGGAGGGCCTAGAGAGGGGCAGAGTCAGTGAGTATATTCCTGTGTGCCCAGTTGTCTTTGCAGCCTGCCATGAGCTGGTGGGGGTGTGCCCACAGCATGTCATAGTTTCATAGTTGGTAGGGTTGGAAGGGATCTAAGCAGATCATCTAATCCGACCCCCTGCCATGGGCAGCAAAGGATGCTGGGGTCAAATGACCCCGGCTAGGTGGCTGTCTAGCCTCCTTTTGAAGACCCCCAGGGTAGCAGCAAGCACCACTTCCCTTGGAAGTTGGTTCCAGCTCCTAGCCTCCTTGACTGTAAAGTAGTGCCTTCTGATATCTAGCCTGAATCTATTCTCAGTCAACTTATGGCCCTTATTCCTTGTTCCTCCTGGTAGTGCTTGGAGGAACAGGGACACTCCTGTTGCCTGCTGGTCCCCTTTGGCAAGTTTTATAGACAGCCACCAGATCTCTTCTCAGCCTTCTCTTGTGGAGGCTGAACAAGTTCAGGTCCCATAGCCTGTCCTTGTAGGGCCTGCCCTGCTGCCCCCTAATCATGCGAGTGGCCTTCCTCTGGACTGTCTCAATGCTGTCCACATCCCTCCTGAAGTGTGGCACCCAGAACTGGACACAGTACTCCAGCTGCGGTCTGACTAATGTTGCAGAGAGGGGGAGGATCACCTCCTTGGACCTGCTCATGATGCATCTTTGGATGCATGACAAAGTGCAGTTAGCCATCCTGACCGCATCCCCACATTGGTGGCCCGTGTTCAGCTTTGAATCAATAATGACACCAAGATCTTTCTCTGCCTCTGTGCTGACAAGAAAGAGTTCCCCAGCCTATAGGTATGCTGCTGGTTCTTCCTCTCCAGGTGCAACACCTTGTACTTGTCCGTATTGAAAGCCATATTATTCTCATCCACCCACCTCTGTAACCTGTCAAGATCTAGTTGTAGCCTGTCCCTCTCTTGTAGTGTGCTCAGTTCTCCTCACATTTTAGTGTCATCTGTGAACTTGAACAAGGTGCTTTTCACCCCCTCGAAATCACCGATGAAGATGTTGAACAGTGCAGGCCTGAGGACCAAGCTCTGGGGAACTCCACTGCTCACATCTCTCCAGGTCAAAAATGACCTGTCCACCACCACTCTCTGGTTGCGGCCCTCCAGCCAGTTTGCAACCCATCTGACTGTGTAGGCCTTGACACCACAGACACCTAATTGTTTAATGAGGATGGAGTGAGAGACAGTGTCAAAGGCCTTCCTAAAGTCCAGGAAGACTGTGTCCACCACGGCGCCTGCGTCCCAGGCTTTGGGCTTGGAGGACCATCTCCTTAAGGAACGACTACTCTTCTTGGATTCCCAACTCCCCTCCCCTCAGTCAGTGAGCTCCTTACAGGAAGCATCTGTTCTGCTGCTCTGTGGAGCTGAACATGACTCCCTCTTCTTGCTCAGTGCTCCTTGGGAGTTGTGTGGCTAACCTGTGGAAGTCAAAGGGCAGGGGGATTCCCAAACTTTCTACCTCAGAGCTGCCACCTGTTAACTCAGTGAGGAAGATGGGGTTGCAAGCAACTCAAGGATACATGGTACTTTCCTGTTTCCTACATGAAACGACAACTCATACTTCTGTGGGATGAGTGACTCATTTTGTCATAATTTAAGTCAGGGTTATCCAACTCCTGGCCAATGGGCTGCATGCTGCCTAAGGGGTTAATTTGAGGCCCCTGGGCTCCCACACTGATGCTGCTTCCTTATTGCACTGGCCACAGAAGCAACTGAGAGCTCCAGGCTCCCCTCCCCTTCGCTTACTTCTCCCTTCTCCTCCCCCCAGTTGGTGCAGGCCATGGCAGTGCAGCTGCATCTCAGGGAACTGGGAGGGGGTCAGAGGCCCATGCAGGCAGCACTGTGCAGAAGGAGTACTCGCACATGGTACAGTCGGTGCAGCATGGTGCAGGGAGTGTCTGTGCATAGTTCAGTGCAGCACAGTTGGGAAGGGGGCAATATCCACACAAAGCACTGTGCAGAATAGTGGGGAGATGGGGGGAGTGCCTGCATAGGGGGGCAGTGCACCTAAGCAGCATGTGGCCCCAGGGGCACCTGGCCCACACTGGTGCAGCCCCTGTGGCTTGCAACACCCTTACAAATTGGACAGCCCTGATTTAAGTCAGTGTGTCTTTACACTCATCTCTTAGCACCTAAGTGAACACTGTTTTATTCCAGTTTAAGTATATGGCGAGACCATTGCAGGACACTATCCACATCCTTAATTTCAAATGCAGACTTATTCTGCTTGTCCAAGGAATATAGTCACATCTTTATGGATCTTTTAGACAAGAATTAGAATGCTAGAATACATTTTGTATTATGGTTCAAAACAAAATAATGACTACAAAAAGAAAGTTAGTGCTTTAGATCCTGAATTAATTCCAACAACTAATTAGTAGGTCAGTAGTTTATACGTCATACATTCTTTTTCAGTCCTGGCAGCTGCTGTGTTTGCTTTCCGAGCAGTGAACCTGATGGAGGTGACATCACTGGCTGCAGCTGAAGTAAGGATATGTTTCACTTACAGGAGATTGAAATAGTTTCTGATGTGTTGCCAGCTGCAGTAATTTAAGCTTCAGATGGATGTGCTATGCAATGCGCAGCTTTATGCTTCAATTCATATGTTCAGGAAAAATGGAAAGGAAATTGAGTAAAATTCCTTTTCTGGCACATGCAAAATATTATCTTTGTTATCAATAATATAGTATAGCTGAGTTATTTGGTCAGATGTGAATTACCTGCCTACTTTTATCTGTTCTATATTCATATCCCCAATTGTATTAAAATATACTTTAAAAATCTAGTGGAGCATTATACAGTCGTCTTTTTAAAAGAATTAAAAGGGTAGCTGCTTCTATCCCTTTTTAATATTATGTAACTGTTAAAAGGTTGTTTTTTTATCAAATATTGACATAGAAATTTCATCTTCCTATGTGTCGTCATGTTGTATATGTGAAAACCCACTAGAATGAAGATTGTTATTTTTTACTAACTAGTATTTTGTTAAAAATATTTTTTTCCTTTTTTAAAAAAAGGAAGCCAATACAAATCATGTTGTTTATATTATAGAAAGTTTTTGTTAATGACTAAGTTAATTCTTAAAAGCAAACTCCAATCAGAAGAGGATGACTCACTTTAAGTAATCATTAAAGTCATAGACTTACTTCACAAGTACAACTCAAGACACAGGATAAGGATTCATAATGTGCAATTATTTTTAGAAGCAAGTTGAAATGTTAGATGTCTTATATACCCATGATACCACATATATTTGAAGTAAGTCTAACAACTAAAATAAAGTTACAGTTTATTCTATGCCTATACTTGTCATTTTTATTGAAATGTTAGACTGAAAAATCTGACAAAAAGGAATCTCTATAGACTGATATAAATTTGCATATGTTTCTAGGCAAATCTGAAAAAGCTAATTACTGTCACTATCATTCTTTGCAAGTTTGGTGCAACTTTTTTTGATTTCTTAGAAACTCCGTAAGAGAAATGTGATTCAGGTGTCAAGTTTAACAAATCGTTTTTGTTCTTTACTGCAGGCTGTACTTGCTGACCTTTCGACCCTGAAGGTTATGCCTCTTCTTCAAATCTTCCTGTTTGCCACTGTCACTTGATCTACTCCAAGGCCACTGACACCACATACATCTCCAGTCTTTCACTAGAAACTAATAATGAACTATGCAATGTCTGCATAAAACCAAAATTAACCGTATGTATGAAAGTCATTTTACAGATCATGTTTCTCATACAGATAAATCCAAGGTTTCTTATGGATAAAACTATGGCTTTGAACTCCTATCCTGTGCATGCTGCTGAGTTTCATCACAACAGCAATAGATACAAGTGATTTGATGGAGGTGGTTACTTCTTCACATAAATAATACAAACTAGTACATAAAATGCATGTAATATCAAATGGAAAAATAAAGGTAACATAATTTTCAATCTATTGTGGGTGCTGTGACGGTTCCATTAATGCACATTCAGAAAAAGCTGTCTTCCTTCTGAAACCCCATACTAGTAAGGTTGCTAACTCAACAGTGCAGTAAGACTTCAAAAAAGGATAGTTTCACTTCTGAGAACTTTTATCTCTTTCTTAGAAGAATATAACAACATGCTTCTTATTCATTTTTTCTGTTTTATTTTTTTGCACATAGGAATTGTCTCCCTTTAATTTCCCATTTCCCTCCTGTCTGTTTTGTTTATCTACAGCTTTTCTGTATCCATTACAAAGTATCAGTTTGAAAAGTGCCCTATTTCCCTTCAAATTTCAGTTTGGTCCTCAACTTTCTTAGGTACCTTTTGAAAGTCCTACCCATCAGAGGTCCTGTGTTGCAGGAGCTGTTCCTTGTGTGAAAAAGGTTGGGCTTAGCTTCTTTTAAGACAGTGGTGGCCAACCTGTGGCGTGCATGTGTAGTGGCATGAGCAGCCCCTGTGTGTGACACATGGCAGACCGGAGATTGGATAGGCAGATTAGGGCAGGAAGAAGAAAGCAGAGTGGCAGATTTGAGCAGATGGAAGGAAGCAGGAAACAATGCAGCTGATTGGGTAGGGGAAGGGGATCAGAATGGCACCTGGGGAAAGTGTGGGCCTAACTTGTGGCTTAACTGCCAAAAAGGGTAGCTCCCACTGCTTTAAAACTCAGAGTCTGTCACTCTCTCCTCTCACATGGTTTCTTTGGGAACTTTTGTGTAGTGCATTTTCCAGTTTTTCTGCCATTACTGGTGGAGCAGCTCAAGCTTCAACTCAGGATCAAATCCAAACTCATCCCTGTGTAACCAGGCATTGCATTTTTTGTTAATCTGTCAGATCTGTTATTTCTTTTAATGATGTCCTCTAATTTTTCTACAGGTTCTGTAATTGCAAAGTAAGCCATTAACAGGAATTAAGGCAGGGGCGTTAACATAAAGTCCAACAGCTTGATCCAGCTCGCAGTGTCTCAGTTTCTCTCTCTCTCTCTCTCTCTCCCCCTCTCTCTCTCTCTCTCTCTCTCTCTCTCTGTCCCTGTCCTGCTAGGTTACCAGTGGCCTATTGGAAGTTGGAGGTCATGGCCTGCTGCAGAACACAGGGCTGAAGCCTTGTTTTACCTCTGGACCAGTCCACAAGATCCATTCTGCAAGGAGCCCTATGGTCTGGATCTGGCCAGGGCCCCAGATAAATGTGACCCCTCTTTAGGTTAATGATATCTTAGTACTTGCAAATGATCGCAGTCAAAACTAGGTAATGTGTATAACAATACTATACAATAATATAGCCCTTGGATTTCCTATAACTCTTCATTCAAAGTAAATATTTACCTTCAGATAATAAATAAATATATGCAATTGTCATTGGGCAGGACAGAACTTGGCCCTTTCTATTTCAAGAGAGATCCTGTACATGGTTTCATTAGCACAAGACTGTTACCTACATTATTCATGAACATCATTAAAAACTTATTTTTTGAGGCTCAGAAGAATCATTCCTATACCTGGCATCTAAATTGGGCATTCTGAATGATGACAGACTTGGAATCCTCCTAGTTCATTGTGACCATGTTTAGACCACAGACTTACAGCAATAGATATAAAATTTACTGTAACTTGTAGCACTATTCCTCTTCTGAGAGGAATCAGGGTAGACTAATTAGTGCTGCTGAGTGAGAATGCCAATTAGCCATTTAGCCCGCTTGTGCTGTGGCCTCAGCTATGTTGCCTCCAACTGGCAGATAGAATATTATACACTAAGCATCTTGTGTGTATGAATGTATGATTCACTTCTGTTGATTACCAACCACTCTCTGGCTCTGAGGTTGGACCCAGGGAGTAGTAGTCGATGGATAACGCTTCATGACCAGTGGTGTCTCCTAAGGCTCCATCTTTAATAATGTCTTTATTAACAATGTGGACACTGGTGTCAGAGGCAGACTAACCAAGTTTGCTGATGAAACCAAACTTTGGGGTAAAGTGTCCACATGTGAGGATAGGCTGGTGGTCCTGGCTGACCTTTCTGGCTTAGAAAGTGGGTGGATAAAAACCTGATGACATTCAATACAGAAAATTGCAAGGTATTCCACCTTGGAGGAAGAAAAACCTGCATCATGCTTATAGGCTCAGCAGTGCTATGCTTGCTTGCACCGTGGCTGAAAGGGACTTGCGGATCAGGATTGACCACAAGATGAACATGAGCCACCAATGCGATGTCACAGCTGGTAAAGCGAACAAAACTCTGGCTTGCACCCATAGATGCTTCTCAGGCAAATCTCAGGATGTCATCCTCCCGCTGTACTCAGCCTTGGTGAGGCCACAGCTAGAGTACTGCATCCAATTCTGGGCTCCACAATTCAAGAAGGATGTGGAGATGCTAGAGAGAGTCCAGAGGAGAGCCATGCACATGATCAGAGGGCAAGTGAAACAGGCCTTATGAAGAGAGGCTGAGAACCATGGGATTCTTCATTCTGGAAAAGTGTAGGCTTAGGGGTGACCTGGTGGCAGCCTATAAGTATATAAAGGGTGTGCATCAGGAGCTGTTTAAAAGCAATGGACCCTTTTTTTTGAGATCTTGGCTATAAAATAGTAAAAATACATAAACAGCTACATGTGGACTTTTGTTTTTGTCTTCAGTGGGAATTATGAGTATGAATTGCAAAAGCCATTTTGTCCAATATAACTTGTCCAGTATCCTGTATTTTTCTTGTTCAGTGCTTGTTTGTTTGAAAATAACAGAAACAAATGTTTTAGTTTCTGATTGTTTTCATATTTCTAGATACAGATCTTCTTTTTTTTTCTTTCTTTCTTTTTTTGCTGCTGCTGCCTGCTCTGGATGACCAGATATTGACTCTTTTCTTATTGTCCACCCCTAAAAATAATACAATCTGGCAAGTTCATCCTGTGTGTCAAATAGTTTAAGAATGCAAAACAAAATAGTTTCTAAAAAATAACCCAATTTATCTGTAGCCAATACTTACAAATATACATAATATTATGTATACATATGTTGCTAATGTAATCTACATGGCTGGATAAGGGACCAAAAGAATAACTAGAGCAGAATTTCTGTCAACTTATTTTTTAAGGGGAATTTTGGTCATGGTAGCAAATTTCATTTCCAGAAACAGAACATGGAGAAAAAGTATCTTAATATGAAACATCTAAAGAAAGGAAGAGATTTGAATTTCAAAGACAAATTTTCACACATCACCAAAAAATGTTCTAAAAAAATTACAAGGTCCCATAACACTTTTAATAAAATTAAAGGCTTAATCTTTTATTCTTTCCTCAAGTTAAGTTGATACTGATTTTTAATTTTATTTGATAAGAGGTTACAGGCTCAGATTCTAATTTGTGTGTGTGTATATTTTTATACATATATGTATATGTGTGTGTGTGTGTGTGTGTGTGTGTGTAATGAATAAATATGTGTGTATGAATGCATGATTCACTTCTGTCGACTACCACTCTCTGGGTCCAACCTCAGAGTGGTAGTCAACAGAAGTGAATCATCATGGCGCTTTATGACCAGTAGTGTCCACCAAGGCTCCATCCTTGGACCTGTACTCTTCAACGTCTTTATTAACCATGTGGACACTGGTGTCAGAGGTAGAGTGGCCAAGCTTGCTGATGGCACCAAACTTTGGGGTACAATGCCCACCCTCTCTATATAGAGCTCCTTATTTAGGCACATTACAACTTTCTAGGACAGATATTCCCTCTGGGATGTCATGAAAAAGAAACGTTTGCCCTATGTTGTTTCAGTAAGTTAATTACCTGTTTCAGAGAATGCATTTAAAATAGTCTGTCACTTTAAAGGGAAATGGTTGCTGTGTTGGAATATTTTATATTACATAATAAAGTGCATCTTAAGATATTTAATCAGGGTTTGGGTTTTTTTTACGCATTTTACCAAAAGTTCTTTAAATTCTTACACACCCACAGGAGTTTGTAAAAAGTACCACCTCATAGATTCATAGATTCATAGATGCTAGGGTCGGAAGGGACCTCAATAGATCATCGAGTCCGACCCCCTGCATAAGCAGGAAAGAGTGCTGGGCCTACATTACCCCAGCTAGATACACATCCAACCTTCTCTTGAATACCCCCAGGGTAGGGGAGAGCACCACCTCCCTTGGGAGCCCGTTCCAGAGCTTGGCCACTCGAACTGTGAAGAAGTTCCTCCTAATATCTAATCTAAATCTGCTCTCCTCCAGCTTGTGGCCATTATTTCTTGTAACCCCCGGGGGCGCCTTGGTGAATAAATACTCACCAATTCCCTTCTGTGCCCCCCTGACGAACTTATAGGCAGCCACCAGGTCGCCTCTCAACCTTCTCTTGCGGAGGCTGAAAAGGTCCAGTTTCTCTAATCTCTCCTCATAGGGCTTGGCCTGCAGGCCCTTAACCATACGAGTGGCCCTTCTCTGGACCCTCTCCAGGTTATCCGCATCTTTCTTGAAGTGCAGCGCCCAGAATTGCACGCAGTACTCCAGCTGCGGTCTGACCAGCGCCCGATAGAGGGGAAGTATCACCTCCTTGGACTTATTTGTCATGCATCTGCTGATGCACGATAAAGTGCCATTGGCTTTTCTGATGGTTTCATCACACTGCCGACTCATGTTCATCTTGGAGTCTACTAGGACTCCAAGATCCCTTTCCACTTCCGTGCCACCCAGCAGGTCATTTCCTAGGCTGTAGGTGTGCTGGACATTTTTCCTCCCTAGATGCAGCACTTTGCATTTCTCCTTGTTGAACTGCATTCTGTTGTTTTCTGCCCACTTGTCTAACCTGTCCAGGTCTGCTTGCAGTTGTTCCCTGCCCTCCGGCGTGTCCACTTCGCCCCATAGCTTAGTGTCATCTGCAAACTTGGACAGAGTACATTTCACCCCCTCGTCCAAGTCGCTGATGAAGACATTAAAGAGTATCGGTCCAAGCACCGAGCCCTGCGGGACCCCACTGCCCACACTCTTCCAGGTCGAAACTGACCCATCCACCACAACTCTCTGGGTGCGACCCTCCAGCCAATTCTCCACCCACCGGACTGTGCAGTCATCCAAGTCACAGCCCCTTAACTTGTTCACCAGTATGGGGTGGGATACCGTGTCAAAGGCCTTCCTGAAGTCCAAGTATACGACATCCACCCCTCCTCCTGCGTCGAGGCGTTTTGTGACCTGGTCATAAAAAGAGACTAGATTGGTCAGGCACGATCTACCTGCCACGAACCCGTGCTGGTTTCCCCTCAGCATAATTTGTCCTGCCGGGCTCTCACAAATGTGAGCCTTGATGATTTTCTCAAAGATTTTGCCAAGGATGGAGGTGAGACTGACTGGCCTATAGTTACCCGGGTCCTCCTTCCTCCCCTTCTTGAAAATGGGAACCACATTGGCCCTTTTCCAGTCCTCCGGGACTTGACCCGTGCGCCACGAGCGTTCAAATATTCCCGCCAGTGGCTCTGCAATGATGTCGGCCAGTGCCTTCAGTACCCTCGGATGGAGCTCATCCGGGCCTGCCGACTTAAAGGCATCCAGTTCCTCCAAGTGACCCTGCACCACCTCAGGGTCCACGCATGGAAGTCTGGTGCCTTGCTGCTGCCTCCCTACACTCCCAGTGAGAGACTTGTCATGCCTCTCACTTAGGAACACTGAAGCGAAGAACTCGTTGAGGAGTTCAGCCTTGTCCCCTCTGTCCGTCACCAATTGTTTCTGCCCATTTAGCAGGGGTCCTATTCCTCCCTGGGCCTTCCTTTTACTCCCTATATATCTAAAAAACAATTTCTTATTGTCTTTTACTTGGGTTGCCATCCTCAGCTCCATGGTAGCTTTGGCCTGTCTAACTGCCTCCCTACAAGCACGAGCAGAAGAGGTATATTCCTCTTTGGTGATCTCTCCCTGTTTCCACTTTTTATGTGCTCCCCTTTTGGCCCTTAGTCTGCCCTGGATTTCTCTGGTCAGCCAGGGAAGCCTCCTGGCCCCTTTCCCTCTTTTACCTCGCACGAAGATTGTCTCGCTTTGTGCGAGAAGGATAGCTTCCTTAAGGCACAGCCACCCTTCTTGGGCTCCCATCGTTTCAAAACTACTACTCTGCAGTGCATCCTTCACTAATCGCATGAGTTTGCTGAAATCAGCTTTCCTAAAGTCCAGCACGTTCACCCTACTGGTTACCTTACCCACTCGACGCCTTATGTTGAATTGTACTTTTAGGTGATCACTGTCCCCCAGATGGCTACCGATCTGTAGGTCCCCTACTATGTCATCCCCCGTTGCCAATACCAGATCCAGTAAGGCATTCCCCCTAGTGGGACCATGTACCTCCTGCGTCAGGTGGAGGTCCTGTACACAGGTTAGAAACCTGCGTGAGCGGTGGGACTTTGCTGTCTGTGTCTCCCAGCAGATGTCCGGGTAGTTTAGGTCCCCCATGACCACCGCCTCTTTAGCTTTTATGGTCTCTGAGAGTTGCCTCAGGAGCCCCAAATCTATTTCTTCCCCTTGATGTGGGGGTCTGTAGCAGACCCCTACCACCAAATCCTTTTCTCTTTGCCCCCCATGTAGCCTAACCCACAGTCCTTCTACTTCCTCATCCTTTGATTCTGTCTTGATGAGGGTTGATGTATATTGCTCCTTAACATAGAGCGCAACCCCTCCCCCCCTTTTCCCCACTCTGTCCTTTCTGTACAATCATTTCTTACTTATCCCAGATGCAATGATTAGGGAACATACATAAAGTTTATAAATTCTAGTTAATTATATGAAATTACTGTGAGATTGTATAATTAATGTGTGTAGTGTGCCATCCATGTCCTGGTAGTATCTTGAACTCCACTCTAAGGAAAGAAGCTACAGATCAACAACAAAAAGGTATTAAACTCCTTGTGACTGGCCTCTCACTGAACACGAGGGCTTTGTTTCACCTTGTACTTTGAGCCACACAAATGTTGACTGACTTAGTGCTAGCTTGGAGTTTTGAGCAGTCACATCTTTAGTCTGGAACCCTTCTCTGACTGTCCCCCACCTGCAGAAATATGACTTGCCACTAGAGGCCTGTGAGCAGAGAGGTCTCTTCCAGCCCTACTTTTCTGATTCCTTCTGTTTCGCCCCTCCTTTGCTGACCACAGCAGCAGCATCCTAGACTGGGGTGGGGAGGGAGGCAGTGGGATCCCTCAACAGCAAGGCTGATAGACTCGGCTAGGGGCTGTGCAGAGAGGTTTCTGTCAGCCCAGCTTCTGACCCCCAGCACCCACATGCTGTTTTGTTGTCACACATGTCTAAGCACATGTCCTGGCCACGTGCATCCCCTTGGGCTGTTCCCAGTGCCCAGGCAGCTTCAGCTTCCCCACTGAGCCCCCCCAGAGCTCTGCCCCGCATCCATCCCACCTCTCCTTGGTGCCTCTGAGCCAGGAGTCACAGCTGGAAGTGGCTGTGGGAAGCCAGAGGTGGTGGCAGCAGTGCACATGCGGCTGAAGCCAGGGCTGGGGGGTGGCACTGGCAGCTGGTACAGTTGGCTCTTCCCTAAGCTGGCTTCACTCTGCAGATGGGAGTGGAGTCTGCCTGCAGCTGGTTCCTGCATCCATACAGGCAGTGGCAAATCTACTTACAGCTGCCCTACCCTGCCCCAAAGTAGTGGCTTCTCTGGCAGCAGGCAGTTCCTCACCCCACAGCAGCCGCTGCCAGCTCTTGCCACACTGCATGTAGATTCAGTGCATGGAGCAAGGCCTGCTGGAGCCGCTGAGCTGGAGCTTGGCTGGGTCTCGGTGCTCTCAGGGCTGGCCATGCCCTCCTCCACTCCTCAGGGCTTGGTGGGGGGGGCGGGGGGGCACAGGGTCCAGCAGTAGCCATCTGCCTGGACAGGCTGAGGGGTGGTAAGGAAGAGTGCCTTGGCTGCTGTTCCTGCACCAGGGGTCTGGTGGCTGGGGGAAATAGAAAAGCTGTGGCTTTAGTCCCTGGGCTGCTCCACTAAGCAGTTGGGGATGTGAAAGCCCACAGAACATGAGGGTGGGGGAGGGGCCACTGCATGCTGGGGTACTGGAAGACTTCAGCTTGAACAGCACATCTATGGGGAGCGGCCACGCATTAATGGAAGAGGAGCTGGGTTGTGCGGATCAGAGAGAATCCTGTCCAGGAGTGGTGTAACCTTGGGCCACAAAAAGAGTGCTTTAAGTCACTTAAAGGTGGTAACATGTGGACAGTCCAAGGGTCAACAGCTCCAGGAGCCACCCAGAATTCACACATCACAAGGTCCTGAGTTTAAGGAGGAGATCTTAAAACTGGGAGAACCAATTGTGCCCTGAGGGGGTGTGGAAAACTGAAAATCTTCTAACATGAAAACAAATAAACTCAGCTGGAACATTTTTCTTTCAAAACCCAGAGGAACTTAGCAGCAAAGGAAACTTGGGTGGGTTGGGGAAACAGATGGGCATGGTTTAGTAGCAGAGGGTGTCTTTTTTAACTGTGGCAGCAGTGGAAGGGGAAGGAAGCTGAGGGCTAAGAGACTGATTCAAAGAAGTCTTGGTCAGAGAGGGCAGCAGGAACTGCTCTGATATAAGCCCAAAAAATGTCCAAAAACTGTGATGAAATTTAGGGAAATGGTTGTTGGTATTTTATTTGTTCAGTTAGATCCATATATTTCTTGTGCTAGGTAAAGTAACAAGTGATTGAGATTTGGATCCCTTTGCAAAGCCTGTGTATCTGTTTACCTCCACTGTTATATATTTCATAAAATGAGACCTGTAGGTCAGAGCATTGGGAAAGCAAAACTCTGGAGTAGATTGTACTTAAGCAAGTGATGAGTTGGAGACAGGGTGGAGGGGGATGAGCACCAGTCTTGCTGGACTGTGAGTTTCCATCTTTGTGGTGGGTAACTAACCTCTGTCCAGGAAACGTGCTGGAGAGGCCGAGGGAAGAAATGAATGTAACCTACTTAGACTGATGAGATTGACAGCTTTGAGAGATGAAGACTCGCAAGTCAAGCCAAATTAATCTTTTTTAAGAGAGATCATAATATGCAGGCTTTGTATTCTGCTTTTGAACTTCCCACAGCTGATCTCGTGTATGCATGTGATAATGATTTATTGAGCAAGGTGATTTGGACTTTTCACTGCAAAGCTTCTCCCATCTGTTCATTTTCTGCACAGCAGCTTAATTCAGCACCTCCAGCCTCAGTCAATCCTGTCCCCCAGTTGTATCTGTTCTGGCCCCAATGGCCCTGCTCAACTCTCACCCCCCCTACTCCCTCCAGCACCACCCTCAATCAACTCTGCTTCTCCCAAGATCCTTCACTAGTTCTTGGTGAGGACCCTTTCTCCTTCTTTGTGGTTGGTGTGGGGAAGGGCAGTCCAGAAGGATCCCTCTTTTCTCTTTCCAAGTGAAATGTTGTCACAGGAAGGAATGGGCAAGAATGTGGACTGATATCACAAGCTGAAGGGATGTTTCTGCTCCTCCTCCCCTCCCATCTCAGTAGTTTTAGTTGCTAAGGGAAGGTGAGTAGAGTGTCTGCTTGATCAATCCTGATTGGCTTCTTTGGTAGCAGGGTAGGCCAGCAATCAGAAATTCATGAGAAAGAGAGAACTTCTGAGGTCAGTGTGAGATTGGTTCCAGCCTGGCAAAATCCCACCACTTGTGAGAAATACATGACAGGTGGCAATAGTGGACTCAGGAAGCTCAGAGCACTTGGGACCCACTGTGTGAGGCTCCAATTCAACAACCTTGGTGAAACCACAGCAGGTTTTTTTCCAGCTGTAATGCCTATGTGAATTATATTGTTGTTTGATATGAAACTAACTATAAATGTTCAACTTCAGCCTTAAGACCCCCATGCAACCAGGACAACATTGAAGTTTTTCTTCAAAACTGTTGTGGTCTCCTGCTCAGCTAAATATAAATGAAGAGTCTGAAGTGTTTGCATCAAAAAGACCCTGGCTATCTATTCTTTTTGTCTACTTCTCCGGTTCTCATCACATCCTCTGAAGCAGGTTGAGTTTTTATACTGAGTGTCTCAGGAGGGTTTGGATATCTTCACCGTTACAAGACCTTGGGCTTCCTACCAGTGATGTAGTCTGTGACAAATTAGTACATTTGAACACTGTTGGACACTTCTTTTGCAGTAAGTAACCTTTCCCCTTACAGATTTGTTCCCTTGCAGCTTCTCATATATTGTGGAAGCCAATCCACATCCAAAATGATGGAGAAAGGAGTTCAACCAATGGGCATTGTACACAAGCTTACATGCTTGTATAAAAGGCTGCGCTTGTCTCAAGAGTGAGGCTCTTGAGGAACATTTTCCCATGGTAAACAATAATTTTTGGCCATGTTCCAAATGGTCCTACCAGTGGAAATCATTGCACCAAATGATCAATTTCTTCTGCCTCTTATATGCAACTTTTCTGTGCTAAAAAATACATTCATGGAAGACCTTTATGTGATTGTGAAAAAGTTTTCCCTTTAGTATATCGTTTACCTAAAAATATACCTTAATTTTAAAATCATAGAATCATAGAAAATGTCTAGTATTGTTCTTGATTTATTTTTAAATAAAGAAATATAGGTAACGTATAGGAAACATATAAAAGAGAGTGCATGTGAGGTAAATGGAAGCCAATTTTTTAATGTTGTGAATGCTTATATTGGCCAAATGGAAGTCATCAAGTCCAAATATGGACAAAAAATATATTCTCATATATGATTACACCATGGTGTGTAACTCAGATTCAGTACATTTTCAGCAAACTTCACAGTCTGTATGCTGATTCTTATTAAACCCAATCAGTTGTTGCGTTGAGGATGCTTAGGATCTTTATAGCTAGAGCTGGGTGCTGTAATTCTTTTATATATATAAAATGTATTTTTTAAGACCCAGCTAGACAAGGCTTTGGCTGGAATGTTCTAGTTAGGGATGGTCCTGCTTTGAGCAGGGGGTTGGACTGAATTACTTTCTTAGGTCCTCTCCAACCCTAATTTTCTATGATTCTATGAATTCTCTTGCAGGTCAAGACAGTGATGACCCTGGGATCAGACCCAAAGAAGTACAACTGATTCTACATAATTTTGGTTATGAAGGGAGACCCGTAGCCATGAAGCTGCTTGAGGTTTACAGGATCAGGTCCTTAATTGTTGAACTTCAAAAAAAAACAAACCCAAAACAAACCCACAACCCTTCCCCGCCCCCCAAAAATAGACCTCTTAAAATTGTTACTACATTTCAGTCATCTAATGCTTGCCCCTAGAGAGTAGTTTTATGGTTACCCTGTTCTTTTGCCAACTTAAATTGCTTTTTGCTGATGTCAGTCTGTGAGTAAATTGACATTTAGGCCAACCAGTTATAATAATCTCAAAAGAAACAGAAGATTTAACAAAAAGACTTAATTACATACCGTTTAAAATAGCATTAGCAGAGGAGACTAGGACTTGGCATGTGAATTGGGGGCTGACCATATTTTTCACTGGAAAGGAAGTTTGTGCAAGGCAAAGAGTATAACTAATATTATGCTTCACTTTTTTGGAAAAAAAAGTTACAGGCCTTTTATATACCTAGTTCTAAAGAGACAAATGGGAGTTCGGGTAAAAAAAGGCAAAATTATAAATTAGTATATATTACTCTGGATTTTATAATTACTCTTAATTAGGCAGCATGGGTGCTTCATATATAACAACATTCCACACTTATATAGTGCTTTTCCCTGAACATCTGAAACTGGTATGTTTTACTTTTCTTCAATCCACTTGCTAATGTTAAATCATGAACTGTAATCAGCAACGGGCCTTTGTTTTCTGTACAAAATTACTTGTCTCAACTATTTGATTCTTTCTCTAATTACATAAGATTTTCCTTTTTCTATTTTTCAGTACTTCTAGGTTACAAAAATATAAACATTGCTTTAAGGGCCAATTCTGGCTCATTGATGTTGACATGAAGGTCTTACTGGGAGAACTGGCATTATTACAGCTTACAAAGGAAGTTCCAGCTGCTTTCTACATTCACATTATTAGCAAAGAATTTCACTTCATGGTTCCCAACTTGAAAGACAAGATGATTTAATTTCAGTTCATGATATTTGGAAATTACTAGACAAACAAGATGAGTCTTTAAGTTTAAATGTATTCTAAGCACTATGATTTATCAACCAAGTGCTAAAGACAAAGTTAAAAATGAGTTGTTTAGGAGAATTATATTATCAAGCTTAACATGCTACCTTCTGTACACAGGAAGAAGACCCTGCCTTATGGCCTTGTGCTGTTACTGCTGAAATACATGTCAAGAACCATGTTGGAAATTGCTTCCCAAGTAGCATGAGCAAGATGGAAAAATTCTCTAGTACTTGGCAATACCTTTCTCCTATTTGGCAATCTAACAGGAGAGCAGACTAAAATCAGTGCTTCTCTACCTTTTTTGGACCAAGACCCATTTAGAAATATCAATGGCCAGTCTGAAACCAGTGCCCTTCACTCCCAACCCACTGCCCCCAGCCCCGCAGTGTGTGGAGCAAGGGGGCCCCCAGCAGACCCTTGCAGGCTGGAACTCTTCCAGCCTGTAAGGGAAAACCCACAGTTTCCCACAATTTCTCTTTTAAAGGAGAATTCATTTTTGGAGTTTGTTGATCCATTTTTAAAGTTTGTTCATGACCCTTTCATATATTTTTGTGACCCACTTTTGGGTCACAACCCACAGGTTGAGAAACACTGGGCTAAATGATGTACACATTGATGGTTTATATGATGTACAGCTGTCTTAAAGTACTTTTATTTTGCTGTTATGGCAGGTACCTCAGTGAAAGTAAAATGCATCTTTCCAGACAGTCAATTTGTATTTAACAAGTTTTAGCTTAAACACTTGACCCACTTTTGATCAAATACTGGAAATACATGGTGACATTTTGATGTGTTTGCATAAACTTTGAACTATTGTATGATGTTTCTCTTCCCATGACTTCTTCCCCTGACTTCTTTCCCCCTTTGTTTATTTAGCATTCTTACATCGTTTTATTCTATCTGTTTTGATTTTATAAATCTAATTTTTGCATGTTTGGGCTTAAGGAAAGTATAAAGTTTTTGCTTTGCTTTGTTTTGTTTTGTTTTGTTTAGGAACAGTCTTGCCTTCAAGGGAATGCCACCTTTTCATATGTTATGAGAAACACTCAGAGCCTATAACAATGACTCTGTTTGGTAAATCCTAGATGTAATTGCATGGGCTCAAATCAATCCACCACTGCATTAGACAGCAGTACAAGAGGCAGTGTTAGGACATGTTACTGATGGGAACAGTGTGTCTTTTAAGTCAACTATTCAGGAAAGAACACAAGAACTCAGGGAGAAAAGATAGGACTACTTAAGGCTTGCATTCTGCTGTACTTCAGTTAATGAAGCTCTGAATAGAGGACTGAAATCTTGGAAAACCTGATCAGTTAGGAAATATAAGGTTTATAGGAGTTTCTTCTCAAGAGAGCAGAGTTGATGGCCAGACACATTTTCTTGACAATCACTTGCACAGTTGTGAATATAAATAAAAGATAAGTTTTGCTTTGTAGAAAGGTCAAAATGAACATCTGGCATGTCCAGTTAGGAAGGGAGAATGAAATAGAGCACTGATTGTGTAAACATGAGCAGGATCTATATCACACTAGGCACTGGCTTATCTATTAGTTTGGCAGAAGTTAAAAAAAAACCCAACAAAAAACAACACCCATATACTGAGCTCACATCATCCAGGGGAACTGCATCCCAATAAACATAGAATTTGATAATCCTAATTTAACGGAATCACTGTTCTGGAGAGAATAGGCCACTAAAATAGGTAAATTCAAGAGTGCTTTAATCGTATCATAAGTAATTAATGTACTGTTAATGAGGCTAAACCATATTATTGGGCTTTAGTTTGAGGATTAGCTGGAGGAACCTGGGGGCATTCATAATGTTCATAGATTGGTGCTTGTTTGGAAGTTGTGACATTTTTGACATTTATCCATAGTTTTTTACCTTGTAATTTTTTTAATGTTCTTAGGCATTAGGGTAGATATTTCATAGTTGTAGGATGACAGTGAAATATATTGCATTATTTTAACTGGAAAAAGACAAAGTGAGGGAAGTTAGGCACAAGTTGAAATTAAAATAATTTTTGTATGACAGAGTGGTACCAAAAGTGAAAGTGCTTTTCGAATGCATCTACATTGCTTCTGCAGTGCTCTCAAGATTTCTGTTGCTGGTGTGTATGGCAGTGGGCCATCTTGATAGCCTCTTTCCTGCCTCAGGTCTCAGTTTGGAATATGCAGAGTGCAAGCAGGTGGTTGGGATTATTTTTCAGGGACAGTTGTAAGAGTAGTGTGGAGAAAGTGTAGCCAGAGCTTAAAAATTTATTTATTTTTTTACTTAAGCTACATGAGAGTCTAAGTTGTTTCTGCAACCTTTGCCTTGAATTGCATTTGGATTTAGTCTGGGTTTTGTTGTTGTTGTTCTGTAATGGTTAAGCTACTGTTAAAGAAAAAGAACATCTTTGAGATTTATCATCCATCTTCAGAGATAGATGCCTCTTCAGAGATGATTTTTCCTTTCCAATTTAATTACAGTGGTGTCTGTTAATGAAATGGCTGGCAAGACCTCTTCATATTTTTCTACTGTAACAGGATTCTCTGAGGATGGCCATGGCACCTCCTGGCAGCTGTTTTAATCCTGTCCCTTCCTTTGTCTCCCCAGACTACCACCCGGTTCTTTCCTGCTATGCCTTGACAGAAGATAAAATACATATTTTGAGAGGCTGCCCTCAGAATACCAGAGTGAGCCTTGGGGTGTCGCACTCTACCCTGCTCCTCATTGGACTGACAGTCAGCCTAATTGATCAACCCTAAACCTGAGCGGGGCTCTCTAGCCCAGTTACTAGTCCTTAGTCTTGGGTCTACAGTTTCCACTCCTTTACCAGTCTCTCTTGGGCCTAATCAAAAGTAATCACATGTGCAGTGCTGTTCTTTTGGTGAACTTTGGGGAAAGTGCACACAGTACTAATTATTGACTGGACTGGACAAGGTTAGTTCTTGCAAGGTGTAGAACTTCTTGCCTCCAGATTAATTTGTCAATTGGAAACTTGTCGGGTCAGCAGTGACAAAACTTGTGACTTGTCAGTGAGAAATGAGTTTGGTTGTTCCATTCACTTTCCAGCAGATGTAAAAACATTGCCTGAGAGTGGTCTGGGTAAAATGACCAGGTAGAATAACAATGGAAGAATGAATTGCCCTCCATAAACTTTGGAATCCCACATCTATGTTCCCCTGCTAGCAAAGACAGTTTCAGAGACTGTGCCTCCAGTTCTGGGTAAAAGTACAGCCTAAAATAAGCTTCACAGTCATGTTCTGCTCCCTGTCCCATTATGGGGAAAAAAGAGAAACAATCACATAGTACGCTTAGATTTCTCGAGGTCTTTTACTTTCCTTCCAGCCTCACCAAGGAGATGACTTTATTTTTAGTTTTTAAAATACTGAGGTCATTTGTGTCCTCATATTGCTATACATCTGAAATCAGATCTTTAATCTGACACTGAATTGCACTGTGAACAGACCTCACTTCCAAGGACCTAAAAAGTATACCAGGACAAACGCTACAGTGTTCATATAACCACAGGCTGTTGCCTCATTGAAGTAGACACTATAGTAGCCAATCTGGTACACGTTATTGGCAGGTTTGGTAATGTCTTCATTAGGCCAGATAGCCCTACTTGGATACTGAATGTTAAATATGCTCATCCTTTTGAGGATTCATCTATGAAGTTCACATACATTGGATATGAAGGGTCCATTTCAAACTTGAGAAGAAGCTGTGTACTTAATATACTAGAAATGAGGGCACTTCATTAGGGTCTTGAATCTCTCCTTTCTCAACTGCAAGGCAAAACAGTTATTGTTACATACAGTAAAACAATGTACTATATGAACAACAAAGAAGGAACTCATTTCATTCTACTCTGCCAGGAATTTAAAGCATTATGGGACTGGTATACCCCTTAAATTTTCCCTATAGATCTGCATTTGGTGGGAAAAATGACAACCTAATAGATCAGAAGTGCAGAAGAAGGAAAGAACTGCATAAACAATCTAAAAACATCAGTACCGGATAAGACTTCTGCTCATTGGGATAACTCAGAAATAGATCTGTTTGCAAAAAAGCACAAAGCCAAATGCTCAAGGTTCTACTTGAGAGCAGAAGCAGAGTATCTATGTTAAATTTACTTCCACTAGAACATACCTCCCCTCACCCCCCGCTTTCTTCTCATCCAAAGAGTAATAAGATAAAGCAAGACAAAACAGAAACATTTTTGCTTTCTTTAACATGGATGAGAGCACTGATTTCCAGATCTCTTTCATCTCCATGGATTATTTATGTTCCATAAGGCAAGGACAACCTCTTTGCATACTCGTGCTGACAAAGTCTTGTAGCGCTCTCTTCACTTTATGTTAGCATCCCAGTCAAATGATCAATGTAGTAGAATGACTAAAGTACTCTTTAATTAGGACTACACATCCCACTTGCCTTAGCTGAAGTGCTCCTTATCAAACCATCCCATGAGTGGAAATTTTAGTGTCTACCTGAAGAAGAAATGAAGGTTGTAAATGGAATTATTTTAGATGAACACAGTGCATTTATACATACTTCCATTCACCTTTGCTTGCTCCTGCATCTTAATTAGAATCTCAAAGCAGAAAAAATGAGGACAAAGTTATAAGTCCCCTATATGGAGAGGTTCAGGCTTGCCTCAGTTCTTTCCCTTAGTAAGAAAAAATCTAAACACTAGAGAAATGGATTCAAAATTAAACTTCTATTATCTGTAACTTATAGTGTAATTTTCCCTTACATGCTGACAAAGAGCCTGTTCTAAGGACCACTTACATGTAAAGTATGGAGACTTTTGTCAACAATTTCTAAGAGATAGGTAGGCATAAAAAATCTCAAGGTACAGATGACTGAATTTTTATCCTGAGCCTTCATTAAAGTCCCGCAGAGGAGGAATAGGGATTGATAGACAGAAGGTTCTGGTTCCTTTCCATTCTTGGAAGAGGGAAGTGAAACGTTCATCTCTGCATTGAGATTCATGACTGGAGGTGTAAGAAAGAACATTACACTAACATCTTTTCACTGCAGTAAGTTCATTTATGCTTTTTCCCCTGGTGCCTATCTTTTATTGAGAGCATGTGTTCCTCTATCGTTGTGCTAAACTGATTGAACTCTTAAATTATCAAGACAGAGAGGGTAAAAAGAAGCAGCTAGGTCATAGGAATTATGTAAACTGAATTTGTCTAAACTAAGAGAACAGTAGATTAGGAGCACTCAAGGCTTCTTCTGAGGTTTCAGAATTGTACCATTCAAGAATCTTTGTAAGATTAAATAAAATGACCATATACAGATCATCACCTCTCTAGCAGCTTATGCTAAATGGCAGATAATTTTGCAGTGGCGTCATTGACCAGTATCACTCTCACATACACTGCAATTATGTGCTGCATCATTTTGCTAAGTCCTTTTTTTTCCCCTAACCCTGAAAGACTAGATTAGATATGGAGCAATACTTGGATACCATCTCCATGGCTATCCCTGCAGAAGTCTGAATTTATCATCATCTAATTCTAGTATATTAATTTCAACCACCTTGCCTTTCCTTGCCAAAACAAGTTCAGCTAGGACCAATCTAACACAGTAAACCTTTGCTGTAGTCTTATGAAGCATCCGGCCTGCTTGTTTCCAGGTAAATCTTGCTCAGTCCTGAAGTGACTAATCAGGCCATCCTGGTGAAAGGAAAATCAGAGCTTCTAAGTTAAAGAAAATTCAAGATAAGTAAAGTTTGGGATTCAGGAATTGGCTTGTGCCTGTGTGTTTCAGCAACTGAACTGCAGAAGACAAGAGTTGCATTTCTTCTCTTGGCTACTTTCTTAGCTTCTGTGTTTTTTGTATTCATCTTATCTCAGGAAGAAATTTCAAAGTTCAACATCTGACACCTAAAATGATTTCCCTAGTCCCAGATGTAACACCATCTGCAAAACTTGCAACCAATAGTCTCTTTACAAGAAAGAGAAGAGATAAGGGAAATAGATCAAACAATAATTTAGTTAAACTCTTTAGTTTTCAGTATTTTTTTTTCTTTTTCTTAATATTTTACATTAATTTAATACATATTTTAATAGGTCTTCTTTGGTGATGAGCAACAACCCCTGAACCCATATGATTATTAATATTAGGGCAGCAAAAAAGGTGGGGGGGACAAGGTAAAAATGATAGCATCCTAAAAATCTTGTTTAGTTGGTATAACACCCCATCCCTGATCTAAATATCATGCTGTAGGGGATCAGGCTGATGCCAAAGAGCTGTGCTGGTAGCTCCTGGGATTTGCAGGTGCCCCTGGCCTTTGGCTGAAAGGACTTGTAAATGAGGGAATATCTAGGTTCCCTTCTGGACAGTTTAAATAAAAGTACATTTACTCTTATCAAACAAGAGGAATGCCAAGAATCCTTAATCCATTGCCACTGCCTCAGTTCTCCTCTCTTCATTAAGCCCTTATAAGATTCTTAGCTTTTACTGTCTTGCCACATGACAGGTTAGGAAGAAGACATCACTTTACACCACCATCACCACCTCCCCTCTCAGCATATGCTGTCATAACTAAAAAGTAATTGAAATTTTTTTCCTCAAATCAAGCACTTCCAGGCTGAGATGAATCATGAACAGGAGGGGTCCCAAGACTGGTCCCTGAGGAACACCACTAGTAACCTCCCCCCAGTCTGATAACTCCTTTCAATATATTCCCAATCTCATCTTGGGCTACTTCCTTATCCATTGCACGATTATAATATTAATCCCTGTCTCCTCCAGTTTCCTGCAAGGTACAGTATTACCATATTTTTCTCAAATACCCCACACTGCCAAATAAGGTATACACCTTGTTTTGGAAAGGCAGAAAGTTCAGTTGCTTCCTGTTGCTTCTGACACTTGAACCTTTCCCCAGTTCCTGCTTTTAGTCCCATTATGGGACTAATCGATATGAAATTAAACAGCTCGAAGTGCAAAATCATCCTCTTAGAAACTAATTCCAAAAAAAAGTATTATATAATGGAAAAGATGCATTGGCTTGATTATAGGATAACTATGAGTCATCTCAGTCTGATACATCTGTGAAAAAAGCTAATGCAATGGTAGATTATATTAGGTGGGGTAATCTTAGTTGACACAGGGATGCATTAGGAAGGCATTGGTAAAATCTTAGTTATAATGCTGCTTATAGTTCTGTAACTAAAAATCATTGATTAACTTAAACTGAAACAGGTGCTGAAAAGGGCTATAAGCGTAGCTATGGGAACCGATATTTTATTTTATGAGAGATTTAAAAATGTTTGGCTTTTTTAATTTAGCAAAATAAAAGTTGAGTTGGAATGTGGTTCACTTTTATAAATACATTCTGAAAATGAATGTTATGGGAGGAGAAAACCTATTTAAGTTAAAGGACAATATTGATGTCCAAGGTCAAAGAGCTACAAACTAGTCATAAACAAATTTAGATTGAAAATTTTAGGAAGCCTCTAACCATTGGAAGAGTTCGAGAATGGCTTTTTTGAACAAAGTACACCTGAATACCTTCAACATGAAGCTCTCCTAGGATAATTGTATTCTTGGAGCAGTAATTGGAGCATGTGGTATGCGGCTCCCATGAGGGCATTAAAAGGAAACTTTTGCTCTCAAACCTGTCCAAGTAGGTATAAATATATTTCTCTTTTGTGTCACAATGTTGCACAGCTCATTGTTATGCAGGTACATATCACCTATGGCCACTAATGGCAACAGTTGATTTATTTACATTAATTGACATGAATTTGCTTTCACATTGAATTCTCATTGCTGCCATAAAATCTGTATTGTATTGATTACATAAAACAGATGTTGCTAACTTTATTGCTATGTTTTGAATTGTCTCTATGTCTTATTTGGAGCAGCAAAAAAAGGCAAGTCAGCTCCCGAAGTATCTCTTAACCTTCATTCAGCTGTCCTTGGAGGGGCTGTCTAATCCCCTGCCATCAGAAGTCCATAGCTATCTTCTGAACAGAAAACATGACAGCTTCCATAGAAAACACATACAAAATAACCACCTGAAGTCTTCATGTCTCCTTTACTAAGCATTTGATAGCAGAATGTAGTGTTTCAGCTGAAGGAACTTTCGGTTAACATATTCTACAGAAGTAACTCAATAATTAACAGGCACCCGAAAATGTCAACTGCTGTGTTTCCTCTCCCTCCTAATTTGGCATAGTGATACTGTTAATTAGAAGCCATTTGTGGAGCCACTTGCTATAGAAAGGGAATTTCCTTCTCATCTCTTTTTACCTGTGTAAATGAATGGGTTTCTTTTGACAGTAGCTTTGGTAATTCTTTTGTTTGCTCTTTCGCTGTTGTTTGACATAACCACAGAGGCGAGTATGTTGATTCAAATGAGGTCACTTAGTGTAACTGAACTGCACTGCACTGGCAGGAAACTTTTCCTTTTTTTCTTTTCTTTGTTTGTTTTCCTGACAACCATGAAAAAAGAGGACTTGTTGCTATGGGATTATTAGGACCAAATACATATATGCAAGCCACAAATTCCAAAGTGTTCTATGTTACTGTTTTATAACAATAATCTTAAAAAGGAATTGGAACTAAATACCAAAAAATATATTGTCTCCTCTAAGTTAGGAATAAGACTTGCATATTCTTTGGCACATAACAGATGAATAATTTCTTCTTCTCTAAGTGTGTGAATCAAATATATTTAGTTAATTGTTAAGTGTTTTGTTAAAATTATGACTTGGTTAGATAGTAAGCCGTAAGCTAACTTTTTGTAATCTGAGTTTATTTTAAATACAGGAATGTGAGAAGAATGAAAGCAAGTTTATAATTATCACTAGGAATCAGAACTCTGGGTAGAGGTGATAACTTTTATTAGGCCAACTAGATATTTGCAAAAAAAAAGTCTTTATTTTCAAGTTTTCAGGTGCACAAGTTTTCTCCTTCTTCAAGCATAGGAGAATGCAAAGACTGTAAAATTTCCCGTAGCTGGAAATGAAAATTCATATTACACAGAAGAGCTGAAGGTGTAAGATCTCCTAGTTGGAAAAGTTCACTTTGTCTAAATTAGGCTCAGATAAAAGCTAGAGCAGTCTATTTACCTCTACCACTAGGGCATTTATAGTATGTATTATACTTGGCATGTATTGCAGAGAATTGTTTACGCATAAGGTAAATTCAAAGCTGTATTATACGTAAGTCTCTTAGCCATCTTCCCAGGTCCCACAGAATCTTACAGGGAAGGTGTACTGTGAGAAGGGAGTGTTTCCATTATTTATGTTGTGTGTGGAGGGCCAGTGGAGAATGGGATCCCATTGTTTTGGGTACTGTGCAAACAAGTCCTTTCCTCCAACAAGTTTCACTCTAAATAGACAAGACAGACAGGGTAGGGGTAGGGTAAAGGGGTATAGCAAGCAAGGAGACTAAACAATGTGCGAGACTGCCAACATCATGGTAGTTCCATGAGTTCCATTATGCATGTTATACAACCTTTGCTACAGTGACAGTAGTTAATTCTAAGAGAATGACATACAACAGAGCTCCTATGCTTTTCTGTAAAAAAACAAAAAAAAGAAAAAAAGAAGCTTTTTATTGATGTCTTATATTTCCATTTCCTATCAATCGGTGTAACAGTGCATTTCCAAGATAAATTAATCTTGAAGTCAGGGGGAGAAAGAAGTTGAAATAATTTTAAAGTGAACCCTCAGAATTTACTGGTGAGGAAACTTACGCCTTTGAACATAAAGGCAGAAGACTGGATTGTCCAAATGCAAGAGAAACTCCTTGTTTTTTTATAAAGTGCTGAATATACAGCACATTTTAAAAACTGTCTGCTAAAGGTGGTCTTTTAAATCCATATTTAAATATACATAGCCCAATTTAAATGTGCTGAGCCCAAAACATCAACTGCATTCAGCAGGAGACAATAATCTAATATTTGGAATCTAGGTTTTATCTTGGCCTCATTAAGGCTCAATATTTCTAAAAATATTAAATAGCATTGATCAAAAACAAATTGCTTGGGAACCCTGCTAGAAACAGCCCCAGTGATATCTGTCCATTAAATACTATATTTTGAGATCTCTCTGTGAACCAGTTTTCAATCCACCTAATGCATACCATTTAATTCTACATAATGCAAGTGATGCTAGGTCAGATGCCTAGGAAAAATCTATTAATATTAAATCAACAAGGTCATCTTTACCAACCAACTCTCTCAAGAGATCCAAGAATGACATTGCTTCCTCCAGATTACTAAAGAATTTAGCTCGATTCCTCTAATTCCTAGATAATACTATATAGTGAGGGAGATCTTTCTTTCTCAATAGTTTTATCTAGAAGTGTTTTGCAAAGGCTGTGATGAGCACTTCCTTCTTGCATTCTTTTGTTGCAGTGCTCTTCTTGAAAACCTTTAAAAGGAAATAATCAAGGAGCATGTCTAATTAATATCACTCAAATGTTTTGATTCTTCTTGGATCTTAGCAATTTCAGTTCTTACTGATTTTGTCTTTGGCTATAGGATTATAGGAAAGTAGGGCTGGAAGGGATTGCACAAGGTCATCTAGTCTGGCTTCTTGCTCAAGGCAGGATCATCCCTGACTAAACCACCCCAGCTAACTGTATCTGTCTAACCTGCTCTTGAAAACTTTCAAGGATGGAGATACTACAGTTTCTCTAGGTGGTCTCTTTCAATGCTTGACCACTGTCATAATCAGAAAAATCCTCTATCTTTAGGACCCATTTTTCTTCTTTTTGGTGCTCTGTCTACAAGGTCTTTTCTTTAAATGCTTTTTATGCCTGTTTTAGTATCACCTATTAGTTTCCATCTGGAGAACATCCTGACGGCTGATTCTTGTCACTTTGTCTAGCTTGGGCAAAAAGATGTTTACAACAAAGACATTTGCTGTGTTCTGAGGTGTCAGTAGGGACTGGAAGTCAACTCTGGTTTCTGTGTAAGAAATTAAAAACTGGTGATTTATCCCTCTATTCTAAAATGAATTGGTAGGATGGAAGGTGTCACTTAAACAAGGAACTTGCATTCCCTGCTGCACAGCATTTCTACAGGAGATAGATGTTCAAATTTATCTTTAGTGAGTAGGACCGAGGTGGCAATATGTAGCTAAATTAATCTACAGGTAACCACAGTCTACAAACTAAGTATCTATATAGCCATAATCTGAAATGTGTGTGGGGCTGTGTACATATACATATACTTGTACTATAACATATATAATATTATAGTGGCATACTAACCTTAAACACTAGGCAAATTCAGCACTTGCAGGCACCCTGGCTTGTAGTATACCTTTTTACAGGCCTGTAATAATGGAAAGAAATCAACTTAGTACTTACTTTAGACAGAACTTGCTAGGTTTGTTGGGTTTTTCTTACTTAGAGTATATATGCCATCCCTACTCTGTTTCCCATGCTATACTTGGTAAGTGTTAGGGATTTGGGACTACATCTTTTAATTGTACTGAACTTCCCTAGCTCATGTCTTCTCTGGATGATGGAGTCTCATTCTTGGGCCCCTGCAGTCTGTGGTGCACAGTTCTGGTGCATCCAGCAGTCAAAACTCTTCCTGCTCATTTAGACCATCCCTTTCAAACCATACTGTCCATCTTAAACTATTAAACTTGACACTGTTCCTTCTCCCTTCCTTGCAAACAAGATGAGTCAAACTATTTTTCCTATGATACATCCACCTTACTATTCTGTGCTGACAAAGTCTGTTCAGGTTCTGATTATCTTTAAAGATAGTCCTCTTCAGAGATGGACTCTATCATCCCCCTTTGTCTCTCTAGCTCAAGACTCATGAGACAAGAGCATAGTTAAGATTGTCATAAGGGTTTAATCATGCAGATGTCATATTTTCAAAGAATTAATCATACGGGGGCAGATTCACAAATCATCATGGGTTGTATCAGTATTATGAGCTTACTTTATTGAACACGTAGTTGAATACTGACTTTAGAGGATCTACAGTGCTCACTTGCTGTTGTCTCTAACATTTCTATGCTAGACTTAGTTTTATGGTAAGTGTTCTTGATATCCCTCCCCCATAGCAAGCTGTACAATTTTATTTTGTTTGTATTTTCTCTGGTATGTCAAGATGGCAGTAACTTTCATAGTTTCATAGTTAGTAGGGTTGGAAGGGACCTGAGCAGATAATCGAGTCTGACCCCTTGCCATGGCAGGAAAGAGTACTGGGGTCAAATGACCCCGGCAAGGTGTTCATCCAGCCTCCTCTTAACGACCCCCAGGGTAGAAGCCAGCACCGCTTCACTGGGAAGTTGGTTCTAGATCCTAGCCGCCCTGACCATGAAGTAGCGCCTCCTGATATCTAGCCTAAATCTACTCTCTGCCAGCTTGTGACCGTTATTCCTAGTCACTCCTGGTAGTGCTTGGGGGAACAGGGACTGATCCCCTCTGACTAGTTTGTAACAGGCCACTAGATCTCTTCTCAGCCTTCTCTTGTGGAGGCTGAACAGGTTCAGGTCCCATAGCCTCTCCTTGTAGGGCCTGCCCTGCTGCCCCCTGATCATGCGAGTGGCCCTCCTCTGGACCCTCTCCATGTTGTCCACATCCCTCTTGAAGTGTGGCACCCAGAACTGGATGCAGTACTCCAGCTGTGGCCTGACCAGTGCCGCATAGAGGGGGAGGATCACCTCCTTGGACCTGCTTGAGATGCATCTGGGGATGCATGCCAAGGTATGGTTGGCCTTCCCGACTGCATCCCCACACTGCCGGCCCATGTTCATTTTGGCATCAATGATGACTCCAAGAATCTTTTCTGCCTCTGTACTGATGAGAAGGGAGTTCCCCAGCCTGTAGGTATGGTGCTGGTTGTTCCTCCTCAGGTGCATCACTTTGCACTTGTCGGTGTTGAATCCCATCCTATTCTCATCCGCCCACCCTTGTAACCTGTCTAGGTCTGATTGTAGCCTATTCCTCCCTTCTAGTGTGCCCACATCCCCCCACATCTTAGTGTCATCAGCAATTTTGAACAGGGTGCTTTTTACCCCCTCATCCAAGTCACTGATGAAGATGTTGAACTGTGCGGGCCTGAGGACTGAGCCCTGAAGAACCTCACTGCCCACATCCCTCCGGGTCGAAAATGACCCATCCACCACCACTCTCTGGGAGCAGCCCTCCAGCCAGTTGGCGACCCAGTTGACTGTGTGGGTGTCGACACCACAGTCCCCCAGTTTCTTAATGAGAACCGGATGAGAGACAGTGTCGAAGGCCTTCCGAAAGTCCAGGAAGACTATGTATGTGCACTGCTACCCCTGCATCTACGGATTTGGTGACCTGGTCGTAGAAGGCCACCAGGTTGGTCTGACAGGACCTGCCTCTAATGAACCCATGTTGGTTGCCCATAAGCATAATCTCCCCTGATGGCCCCTTGTGGATGTGTGCCAGAATAATTCTCTCAAAAACTTAGCCAGGATTGAGGTAAAACTAACTGGCCTAGAGTTTCCCAGGTCCTCCTTCCTCCCCTTTTTGAAAATGGGAACCACACTGGCCCTCTTCCAGTCCTCTGGCACCACACCAGAGCACCATGAGTGCTCGTAAAGCCATGCCAGGGGTCCCACAATGACCTCAGCTAATTCCCCCAGCACTCTGTGGTGGAGATCGTCTGGACCAGCTGATTTGAATACGCCCAGTCTTTCCAGAAGTTCCCTAACTAGTTCCTCACTAACCCTTGGCCAAGGTGCGCCTCCCCTGGGGTCTAAGAGGGGCCCAGAGGAGGGGTGGCTGTTCCAGTCCCTGCTCAGGAAAATGGAGACAAAGAAATCGTTAAATAGGTTAGCTTTGTCATCTGGTGTAACGACCAAATTTCCTAGTGTGTCTTGCAGGGGCCCCACGTTACCTGGAACCTTCTTTTTGCCCCCTATGTATTTGTAAAAGGACTTCTTGTCCTTGATCCGGGAAGCTAGTCCCAGTTCCATCTCTGCCTTGGCCTTCCTGACTGCCCCCTTGCAACCCCGAGCAACTTTGCTGCAGAACTTCCTCATAATCAGGGTTTGAAGTTGCTTTGTTTTTAAAAAAAATGTTTTTATGCACAAATATAACTGAAAAGTTTCTCCCTCTCATAAAGACTAATGTGGTCCTATCGTCTGGTGCCCTATGCAAATAAATGTGTTCTTTTGCCAGAAATTACAATGCATATTTCTCGCCGACAGGACCTCAGGCCTGGTCTATCAACATCCTGGTTCTTTTTGCTTCCAGTTACTTTAATCAGAATGTGAGTATCTGATCTTTGGATACCCTGTTGGCTTTTTTGTACAGCACCCAACATGATGCAGGTATAGTTATCATAAGGATGATGTATGTTTTTTTATCCCCATTTATTTAGCTCATCTGTTACAGTTTGTTCAGTGGAGGTAATGATCTTACTCGGGCATTAGATGCTCACAGTAGGCTTTGAGGTCAACACCTGATTAGGGTTCAGATTTGTTTTTACACTCTCCGTTCTGTGAGATCAGGTTTTAAACCCTAGTTACCCCTAGAACTTTCATATACAATATCCACTATATAGTTTTAGAAAGCTGTCCTTGGTGACTTTTCTGCAGTGACAAATCAGGTCTCAAATTTGACTCTGCAAATAGATAACTGTTTTTTATTCCTAATTGGTTATTTAAAGTTGTTTCTCCCTTCCTCAGTGAAGCTGATTTTACTTTCACTTCTAAAATCCTCAGCGAATTGATGTAACCTCAAATCTAGCCTGAGCTTAGCTTCCTGCTTCAGTTTCATACAAATACCAGTAAAAATGTAGTCTGCATATCTTTTCTTTGGCAAGAGCACATATAGGCTTAACCAAGTATTGCAGAAAAGGGAGTAGAGAAAGAGGATTTGGTAATTTGTCAGGGCCAAGCAAGCAATTATCTACTTCTGTAATTTGTTGGTATTATCAAGGAAATGATGGCAGGAAGTTATGGGTGGATATACAACATGTGATGGTGAGTACATGTGTTTCCTCTTGTTATCATCAGTGACTGCACAGTAGCCGGAGCCTGATTCTTCTGCTTCAGTCTAATGTGAGAGTGTAGTGTTTATGGTTGGGAGGACAGTTTTTATGAATGCTACTAAGCTACTGTTGTTTGGCATTGTTCATACCTTTTAAAAAAAAAGGTGTCAAGGAGGGCATGGATTTCTCACTGAGTTTCAGTAGGTTTCAAGATGCTTTCAAACAGATCATCAAAGTGATCACTCATATAAACTGATGCAGATAAAACCTGCTGGATGGAAATGTACCTTTTTCCTGTTTTCTAGTGCTGCTTTCATCACAGCAATAAAAAACTGTGGTTTTTATCAGTTTGGGCCAGATACAGGTTGCTCTTAGAGGAACCTAAAAGGGACTCTGTACCTAAATGCTAAGTTTAAAAGTGTGATTCACATTGTCTCTGCTCTGAAAGTCACAAAACTCAATAGGTGCCGGGGCAGTGCTTCCATTGCGGACTGCAAAGCTCCTCGACCCATAGTTCCAAATTCTTTTAGACTCAAGAAACCCCTTGGAAACAGTCAGCTTCTAGTTGTTCATTCATTTTTTGACCACAAAAAAATATTAAGGGAAATTCTTCTGTTGCAAGAAGCTCAGTGCGATCACAACAGGTCTTTTCACTCCGTGGATTCCTATGTGCAATGAATTATTGTAAGCTGTAAGCGGTGGCGGCACGGCTGAGAGTCACCGCTGGCTCCTGACCGCGCCCAGAGAAAGCTCGGCCTGACGCCGGCAGTGCCAGCAGGCGCCCACCGCGGCCGGGAGAGCCTGGTGCTGGGGAAGCAACCAGCTGTGAGGCGGGTTCTCCTCGCATTAACATCCGCTAAAACCCCCAGGGCCGGCTGCTTTGCTCATCTTCTCCCCAAAGCTTCGCTGCTGAACGCGTCTACTGAAGACGAAGCAGCCCTACTCTCCACCCCTCTGCAACACGGGATGGGTTTGGGCCCGGGCAGAGGCATGGCCCTACTCTGCCCGGCTCCGCCCCCCTGCGGCCCGGCTCTTCCTGGCCCCGCCCCCTTGCTGGGTTCCCCCCCCCCCCCCCGCTGGTGCGCGCATGCGCACCGTGACGAGCTTGCCGGCAGCGCAGCTTCCCGGCCCGGAAGCGGCGGCTGTAGGGAAGTAGCGGCGCGGAGCTCGTTCCGGCGGCAGCGGCACCACCGTCACCCCCCCCCCCCCCAATGGGCGCTACGCGGGGCCCCGTCGGGCGGGCGGGCACCGCCGTGCCGCTGCTGGTGGTGGTGGCGGCATTGGCGCTGGCGCGCGGCGGGGCTGGCGGCGCGGGCTGCGCGCTGGAGCCCGGGGCCGTGGCCGCGGCTCGGAGACGAGGAGGCGCCGCCGGCGCAGAGCCGGGCGCAGGTGAGCGGGGCGGGGGCGCTGCGCGGCAGCAGCGGCAATGCGGTACCGCCCCCGCCGGTGCCGGTGCCGGAGCGCGCGGGAGCCGCGGGCCGGGCGGTGACTCACTCGGTGCCGCGGTGCCTCCCCGGGGGCTCCCGACGCTTCCGCGCGTGGCGAGGAGCCGGGTGCTGCCCTCGGCTGTGCCCGGCCGGCGGGATGGTGGAGGAGGGTGCTCCTGTCCAGGGAACTTGCCGCCGCTTCATGCTTTTCTCTTCTGAGGGAACTCCCCTCCCCGCTCTGCTCCGCTCCCCTATTTCAGGCTGGTCTCTGACACGGGCTCTTGGAGCCACCTCATCTGGCCCGTGGGGACCCGCCGGCGCGGGTCTGGGAATTTGTTCACACGGCCATCCTTCCCTCTGCCAAATCCTCACGCCGAACCCTGCACTCGTCCCTCATTGTGCTGGTCCGCGTCCCCTCACTTCTCTGTAACCTGTTTCTGGGCTGGGCCGTGCCCCTTCCTGCCATGCTTCTTTCCCCTGTGGAGCCACAGTGGGGGTGGCCTGTCACTCCTGCCCACACCTCTCTGCATGGCTGGATCATGCCTAGCCTGGGCACCCGATCAGGCTCCTGGCCAGATCCATCCTGCTGCCAGACAGGGAAATGCCCATCCGGGCCATGGGGCAAAAAGGTTGGACACCACAGATCTCGAATGAGCCAACACGTCTGTAATTTTGTGCTTGAAAACGCCGTGTATGATGAAGACTTGAAAATGAGCATTGTACTTAACATACCCTTAGGTTTCAGAAGTGATACCCAAATGCTACACAGCAAGTTGATGGGTATTTCTGAATTCGACCTTAGACCACATCTCCCAAAGAGGAGGCCAGAAACTGTGATATTCATATTAAGAGACAGGATTTGAGAGGTACTTACTACGTGCATTTGATATGATTCTAGTTGGAAGCAAACTAAGTGAAGTTTTATAATTGTGAAAATCCTTTGGGTACATCATTGTAGTGAACAGGAGTAATAGTGATATTGCATATAAAAGCAGTTCGAAATAATGTAGTTCCTTGGTGCAGGTTTGGAAGGTGCTGAAAGACCTTTTGTTAGGAAAGGTAGTGGAAGAGAAGTATGATAAGCATGTTACTTTGTACCAATTGCACTACTTACCAGTGTAAAGATTAATGTACTTTTAAAATAATGTTATTGGCCAGGATTAAAATTGCTGAGCTTCTGTGAATGTTGCATGTGAATCTCTCACCAATAAGAACAAAAATAAAGGTCCTGAAGTCTGACCTCACAGGCTCCGTTTTTGGTTTTGGAGATGAGCATTTTGAATACTACCTCTGGATATACTGTTAACTCTCTGAGCATGGCTACACGAGATGCTCTGTTGCCATATTGATGAGCTATGGCGATGTAGAGCCTGTGGGCATGAACCGTGGTGCTGATGCTACTACTGCACACTAGTGTCGGAAACAACCTGTGCTTAAGCCGTAACAACTGCAGTCTGGTTCACATGTAGACTCACCCTCCGTAGTATTTAGATGGAAGTAATGATTTGCCATTTATAAAGAGATTGTACATCTCAAGGGTGTAGTGAGATTTGCTGTTAACCACATTTTGAACAAACTGTAATGTAGGTAGTGGCGTTATCAAGTATTTCTGGGATTGGGTCTTTGTGGTTTACAAAGATGATGTTGTTCTAGATTAAAATTTTCATAGACAGGATTAGCTGGTTTTAACATGTGGGTCTACAGGAAATGTAGAGATCTGTTCATATTTGGGAAATACCATCTTTAAACATATTATGACATATACTGCGATGCTTTTTTGCAGGCAAGAAATGTGTTTCTTACTATGTGACAGTATATACATTTAATATGTCTCCGGTAACTTTTAATGGCATTTTTACATCTCTTTCTTATTTAAGGTCTTGGACAAAATGTGGCTTGGCAACTACATTTTTAAGGCTTTTTAGTAGTATGGTTTTATGTATTGCATATGGTGATGTAGTTACCTGTGCAGAGTTCCTTCAAAAATAAATAAATAATGTTGAAAATACTGCCAATAAAGTAATTCCTTCACTTGCCTGTATCACCAGCCACTCTGCTGGTATGCTCTTTACTTCAGCATCAAGTATAATAGATCCTTGATTTGTTTCTGAAGTTTCATGCAGCCTGGCCTGATCTACTTTTCTTCTTCTTTGTCTTTCTACTCTTTCACCCTTCAGGAATCCACTAGGTCCACTGTAGTATTTTGTCCTGTTGTGGTCCCTGGGTTCTCTTCTTTTAGGCTCCCTCTCTTGATTGTCAGGATTAATTCTGTACATTTCTCAAACTGTTTGCAGTGGTCTCATGAGCACCACTACTTCCAGATTTAGGATTATTGGAAAGTAGGGCTGGAAGAAACCTCATAATGCCATCTAGTGCAGCCCCCTGCTCAAGGCAGGATCATCCCTGACTAAACCATCCCAGCTGAGTTTCTGTCTAGAGAGCTCTTGAAAACTTCGGAGGACGGAGATTTCTCAATTTCTCTCAGTAGCCTGTTCAAATGCTTGACCATCCTCATAGTCAGAAACTTCTTTCTCCCCCAGCTAAAGTCCTCTGCTGCAGCTTGATTTCTTTGCTCCTAGTTCTGTCCCCTATAGCCACAGAGAAAAGCTGATTTCTATTCTCTGCATAATCACCCTGCAGGTACTTGACCATCACCAAATCCCCACCTCCAGTCCTTTCTTCTCAAGCTTTTTAGTCTTTACTTTCAGTCTTTCCTCTTAAATCTTTCCAGGCCTGTAATAATTTTTGTTGGTCTACACTGGTCTCTTCTAACTGTCCACATCCTTCTGTGGCCTGGACCAGTGCTGAACAGACCAAAAGAATTGCATCACTTAATTTGCTAATGTCACTGATATTAATATGGTATGCTGTGCCCCCAGGTCCTTCTCTGCAGTTCTGCAGCCAAGCCAGCCATTCCACACTCTGTATTTGTGTGTGCAGTTATGCTGTTCAGAGTGCAAGACTCCCTCCCAACTTTGTATTGCCCGCAAATCTGCCAAGTGTGCTCTCATTCCCATTGTCCAAATCAATGAAGATATTAAACAGACCCCTGGGGAAGCCTGCTTGATACTTCCTCGCAACTAGACATTGAGCCATTGATGACTACTCCCTGAGCACAATTATTCAGCCAGTTGTATATCCACCTTATGGTACTTCCATCTACTCCATATTTCTGTAGCTTATTAATGAGATTGTTGTGGGAGAAGTTGTCCAGAAGCCTTGCTAAAGTCGAGGCATATCCCATTCTCTGCTCTTCCCCCACATCCGAAGTCTGTCATCCTTTTTTTTTCATGGTTGGTAGGGTCAGAAGGGACCTGAGCAGATCATCAAGTCCAACCCCCTGCCCTGGGCAGGAAAGAATGCTGGGGTCAAATGTCCCCAGGTAGGTGATCATCTAGCCTCCTTTTGAAGACCCCCCAGGGTAGGAGCAAGCACCACTTCTTTTGGAAGCTGGTTCCAGATCCTAGCCACCTTGACAGTGAAGTAGTGCCTCCTGATGTCTAGCCTGAATTTACTCTCAGTCAACTTATGGCTGCCGTTATTCCTTGTTACTCCCAGTCGTGCTCGGGGGAACAGGGACTCTCCCGTTCCCGGCTGGTAAATTTATAGACAGCCACCAGATCTCCTCTCAACCTAATTCTGTGGAGGCTGAACAGGTTCAGGTCCCGTAACCTCTCCTCATAGGGCCTACCCTGCTGCCCCCTGACCATGCATGGCCCTCCTTTGGACATCTGTCCTGAAGTGCAGTGCCTAGAGCTGGACACAGTACTCCAACTGCCACTTGACCAATGTTGCATAGAGGGGGAGGATCACCTCCTTGGCCCTGCTTGTGATACATCTGTGGATGCATGACAAGGTGCGGTTAGCCTTGCTGACCGTGTCCTCACATTGTCGGCCCATGTTCATTTTGGAATCAATAGCGACTCCAAGGTCCTTTTCTGCTTCTGTGCTGACGAGAAGGGAGTTCCCCAGCCTGTCGGTATGCTGCTGGTTCTTCCTCCCTAGGTGCAGTACCTTGTACTTGTCAGTATTGAATCCCATCCTATTCTCATCTGTGCACCCCTGTAATGTGTCCAGATCTGGTTGTAGCCTGTCCCTGTCTTTTAGCATGCCCACCTCTCTCCACATCGTAGTGTCATCCATGAATTTGAACAAGGTGCTTTTCACCCCTTTGTCCAAGTCACTGGTGAAGATGTCAAACAGTGCGGGCCCAAGCCCTGGGGAACCCCACTGTCCACATCCCTCCAGGCTGAAAATGACCTGTCCACCACTACTCTCTGGGTGCGGCCCTGTAGCCAATTTGTGACCCATCTGACTGTAGGTATCGATGCCACAGTCACCTAATTGCTTAATGAGAATGGAGTCAGAGATGGTGTCAAAGGCCTTCCTAAAGTCCAGAAAGACTATGTTCACTGTGACGCTTGTGTCTAAGGATTTTGTGACCTGGTTGTAGAAGGCAGCCAGGTTGATCTGACAGGACCTGCCCCTAATGAATCCATGTTGGTTGCCCCTAAGCATAATCTCCCCTGCTGGTCCCTCACAGATGTGCTCCTGGATAATTTTCTCAAAGAGCTTCCCCAGGAATGAGGTAAGACTAACGGTCCTATAGTTACTTGGGTCCTCCTTCCTACCTTTTTTGAAAATGGGGACCAAATTGGCCCTTTTCCAGTCCTCTGGCACCTTTCCAGAGCACCATGAGTGCTCATAAAGCCATGCCAGAGGTCCTGCAATGACCTCTGCCAATTCCCTCAGCACCCTGGGGTGGAGATCATCTGGACCTGCTGACTTACTCACGTGATCGGGGGCAGCAGAGCAGGCCCTACGAGGAGAGGCTACGGAACCTGAACTTGTTCAGCCTCCACAAGAGAAGGCTGAGGGGGGGATCGAGTGGCCTGTTACAAACTAGTCAGGGGGGACCAGCAGGCACTGGGGAAGTCCCTGTTCCCCTGAGCACTGCCAGGAGTGACCAGGAATAACGGTCACAAGCTGGCAGAGAGTAGATTTAGGCTAGATTTCAGGAGGCTGTACTTCATGGTCAGGGCAGCTAGGATCTGGGACCAACTTCCAAGAGAAGCAGTGCTGGCTCCTACCCTGGGGGTCTTTAAGAGGAGGCTAGATGAACACCTTGCTGGGGTCATTTGACCCCAGTACGCTTTCCTGCCATGGCAGGGGGTCAGACTCGATGATCTGCTCGGGTCCCTTCCGACCCTAGAAACTATGAAACTATGAATTTAAACACATCCAGCCCCACCAGAATTTCCCTAACTAGGTCCTTTCTGACCCTAGGCCTGGCAGTGCCTCTCTTGAGTCCGTCCGGAATCCCAGTGGGGGGGTATGTCCCAGGCCTTGGTCAGAAAAATGGAGACAAAGAATTTGTTAAAGAGGTCAGCTTTATCATCTGGTGCAACCATCAGATTGCCAAGCGTGTCCTGCATGGGCCCCATGTTACCCAGTGCCTTCTTTTTACTCCCTGTGTATTTAAAAAAGGACTTCTTATCTTTGATCCTGCTTGCTAGTCCTAGTTCTGTGTATGCCTTAGCCTTCCTAACAGCCCTCCAGAAGTCTCAAGCAATGGAGGTATAATCCTCCTTGGTGATGGCCCATCCCTTCGGCTGGGTGTACGCCTCCTTTTTAGCTTTTAGATATTCCTGAATGCCTTTTGTGAGCCATGGGAGCTTTTGAGCACTCTTGCCCTCTTTGATTCGCTTTGGGACTGTCACCCTTTGGGCTCGGAGGATCGTCTCCTTAAGGAATGACCACTTGTCTTGGACTCTCAACTTCCCTACCCTCTGGGACCTCAGTGCCTCCCTGACTAGTCTCCTCAACTCATTGAAATTGGCCCTCCTGAAGTCAAGGGCTGCTGCCTTGCTGCAGGCCTTTGACACCTTGTGCTGGATGGTGAGTTCCATTAGGCAATGATTGCTATCGCCTAGGTGATTGAGAACCCACAGTCCCCTCACCAAGTCCAGCAAGGCATTTCCCCTGGTGGAACTGTGCACCTCTTGGGTTAGCTGGAGGTCCTCTATCTTGGCTAGGAACCTATGTGAGCGGTCAGACCTGGCTGACTGCTCCTCCCAGCAGATGTAGTTTAGGTCACCCATGATGACCTCATCCCTTGACTTAACTGCCTCTGCAATCTGGCCTGAGAATTCTTGGTCCAGCTCTTCCTCTGGTTGGGTGGTTGATAGTAGACACTCACCGTTAAGTCCCTTTCCCCATGACCCCCTTGTGTTCTCACCCAGAGCACTTCAGTCTGCCCCTCCTCTGACCCTGTGCTGTTTGTTGAGGATGTGTATTGCTCTTTGACGTAGAGCGCCACACCCCCGCCTTTCCTTCCCGTTCCGTCTTGCCTGTATAGTCTGTAGACCTTGATGTTTACCGGGCAGTCATGGGTTGAATCCCACCAGGTTTCAGTGAGCCTCACTATGTCCGGGTTTGTGTTGGCTAGCAGGAGGGCAAGTTCCTCCTGCTTGTTCCCCATACTATGAGCATTAGTGTAGAGGCATTTAAGGCCTCCTATGGGTCCATGCAATGCCCCCCTCATCCCAGGAGTATCTGGACCCCTGTCACTTACCTGGGTAATTCTTGTGCTAATCATGTGTCTTGGCTGGGGAGTATCCTTGTGTCCCCCTGTGGCCCCATCCCCCGGTGAAGCTAGTTTAAAGCACGCCGTATGAGATCAGCCAACCTGGAAGAGAAGACATGCCTGCCTTTAGGGGAGAGGTGAAACCCACCCCACTCAAGCATGCCCCTGCGCGAAAATGCGGGTCATTGTCAAGGAACCCGAGGCCTGCCTGGTAGCACCAACTCCGAAGCCGCCGGCTGACTACTTCGATGCAGGCCTTATGGCGCCGTCTGTGTCTGCTTACCGGGAGAATACCACCTGCACCCCCATCTCCTTGAGCTTGGCCTTCAGGGCCTTATAGTCCTTCATGATGTGGTCTGGAGTGCTCCCCACTGCATCATTTGTTTCCACGTGGATTAGGACCATGGTCCTATCATAGAAGAAAATCAGGTTGGTGAGGCTTGACTCGGTGAATCCATGGTTGCTGTTCCTGATCACACCGTTTTCCTTTATGTGCTTCACAGTAGGTTCCTTGTGACCTGCTCCATGATTTTTCCTGGTATTGATGTCAGGCTAACTGGTTTGTAATTCCGCATATCCTTTTTCTTCCCTTTCTTGAAGATGGGCACTGTATTTGTCCTTTCCCAGTTATCCAGGACCTCACCCAACCTTAGTTTATGCTGATTTATTCATTTGTTTTTAAATTTTTGAAAAACTTTATTGGAGTTCTAATCCCAAATGTTCCAAACTTTTAAAATGTGAAGGAAAAGAGAATGCAGGGGAGTTATAGAATAGCTGGCTTAATTTCAACAACTGCAATGCTACTGGAACAGTTTATTAACTGGTTTGTTACACCAGAATATCTTGGTGTAATGTTTTATTTCCCTTCTTTGCATAACTGGCCCATTGACTATGGGGAAGCCGCGACTTTATTATGACTTTTAATGTGGTTCATTTTAACATTCACCGTATTTATGTGGATTAGATGAAATTGCTGTAAATTCACTGTAGAAATATTTGAAAAATTGTACCTCAGTAGTTTATACATTTGTTGACCAACCAGGAAGTCGTATCAAATGAGTCATTTGTTGATGTGTCCTGGCTAATAGTAGTTCATAGATATCAAATAAATAATAGAAAATTAGGGTTGGAAGGGACCTCAGGAGGTCATCTAGTCCAACCCCCTGCTAGAAGTCAGACCATCCCCAACTAGATCATTCCATTGAAAGCTTTGTCTAGCTGGGTCTTGAAAACCTCCAAGGATTCCACCACTGCTCTGGGTAACCTGTTTCAGTGTTTTACTGCCCTCTTAGTGAGAAATTTCATCCTACTATCTAACCTAAACTTCCCTTGCTGCAACTTGAGACCACTGCTGCTTCTTCTGTCATCTGCCACCACTGAGAACAGTCTAACTCCATCCTCTTTGGAACCCTTCTTTAGGTAATTGAAGGCTGCTCTTAAATTATCCCTCAGATAATAAAATAATCCAGATGCGGCCTCACCAGTGCTGAACAGAGAGGAAGAATCACTTTCCTTGACCTACTGGCAACAGTCCTACCAATGCAGCCCAGTATACTGTTAGCCTTTTTTGCAACAAGGACATACTGTTGGCTTGTATTCAGCTTATCGTCCACTCTCCAGGTCCTTTTCTGCAGAGCTTCAGCCCAGCTAGTCAGCCCCAAGCAGGTACTTGTGCATGGGATTGTTCTGTCCTAAGTGCAGGACTTTGCCCTTGTTGAATCTCATGAGATTCCTTTTGGCCCAATCCTGCAATTTATCTAATTCACTCTAATACCCTCCAGCGTATCTAACTACTCCCCCCAGCTTGGTATTATCTGCTAACTTGCTGAGGCTGCACTGTGTGTCATCTTCCAGGTTGTTGATAAAGACATTGAACAAAACTGGCCCTAGGACCCACCCCTGGGGACACTCCATTTGATACCAGCTGCCATTGATTGCTACTCTCTGAGGCCAGTGCTCCAGACAATTTTCTATCCGCCTTCCTTAGCTTATCTGTGAGAATGTTGTGGGAGCCCGTATCAAAAGCCTTGCTAAAATCAAGGTACACCATATCCACCAGTCTCCACGCATCTACAGAGCCAGTCATTTCATCATAGGCAGTCAGGTTGGTCAGGCCTGACTTGCCACTGGTGAACCCATGCTGACTGTTCCTATTCAAATTTTTCTCCTCCAAGTGCTTAAAAATGGATTCCTTGAGGATCTGCTCCATGATTTTTTTTTCCAGGGACTGAGGTGAGGCTGACTGGTCTGTGGTTCCCTGGATCCTCCTTTTTCCCTTTCTTAAACATGGGCAGTATATTTGACCTTTTCCAGTCATCCAGGATTTCTCCTGATCACCATGATGGCCAGTGGCTCTGCAAACACACCAGCCAACTCCCTCAGCATCTCATCCTGACCCATGGGCTTGTACACGTTTTACTGTGTCATAAACCAAATGAGTAAACAGTCTGGTTCTGTTACAAAAATAGCAGTTTTCATCCTTCTGAATGCATCACCAGAATCATTGTATGCAAGATAAGCAAAGCGATTTTTCTGTGCTGAGTTGGAGAAACATTTCTAGCTTTCAGTACTACACTTTGAGGAAAAGTGTAGACAAATGCGAATACACCCAGAGGGGAGAAGGAGAAATAAGATGGGGATGCTATAGGAAAATGTGACCTGTGATGAATAGTTGAAGGAACTGAATACTTTTAATGTAGAGAAGGCAAAGAGAGGTAACATGACTCTTTAAATATGTAAAAGATTATTTGTATAGAACACGTGTTGGCAATCTTTTAGGACCAGCGGGCTGAAGTAAGGCAGATTGGTGTCAGGTGGGTCATCACTTCTGCTGCCGTGCATGCAACCCGGTTGCGGCTTGCAAGAACGGGCTGTAGATTACGGATAGATTTTTTTTCTTTGTGCCTACTGGGGATAGGATGAGAAAAAATTAATTTAATTGCAATGAGGGAAATCTATATTTTGGAATATCTTTCCAGCTACAAGAGTACTTAAGCACAGTAATATCATACCTAGGTTAGGGGTGTCAAACGTATGTCTTGTGAAGTCACTTCACCCACTCATGCAGAGGGCATCTTGGGGTGTGATGGTCTCCATCTCTCCACCAAAGGTAAGAGTTTGTTTTCTTACACGCTAGTTGACCTCCTCTGGCAGGCTTTAAACTAAGTTCGTCGGGGGATGGGGATCCACAGGAGTAAGAAAAAAACTCAACCAGGTGTAGGACCTGGCCAGGTAAGAGCTCAGGTATATACCAAGGGACCGGTTGTCTCTCAGGTAGGGGGGCTCCCATGGGGGGATTAAGGTGTCTTTTCACTAATGCAAGTGAACAAGCAGGAGGAGCTTGCTCTCCTGCTTGCAAGTAGTAAAATCGACCTGGTTGGCCTAGCGTAGACAAGGTGGGATGAAACATTTGACTGGGCATTAGATATAGAGGGCTATAGGTTGTTTAGAAGAGATAGGAAGAGGGAAAGAAGGTGGTGGTGGGGGGTGGGGGTTGTGCTCTATGTTAGGGAACAGTATACCAGTTCTACCTTCCAAATGGGACCAGAGAAAGGCTTAACTGAGACCCTGTGGGTCAACATCAAGGAGGGCGGTTGGAGAGGGATCTGGTGGTAGGGTTTTACTACAGGCCACCACATCAGGAGGAAGAGCTGGATTTGGAATTTTCCAGGCAGCTGGGGGAGGCCATGCATGCAAAGGATGTTGTGGTCATGGGTGATATGAATTACCCTGACATCAACTGGGAGGAGTAGTCAGCCAGGTCTAGCCACTCACGAAGATTCCTTACGTGTGTACTGGACCTACACCTCATGCAGGAGGTACTCGTCCCCACTAGGGAAGACGCCATACTGGATCTGGTGTTAGCCTCTGGTGGGGGATGTGCTAATACAAGGGAGGCTAGGGGACAGTGATCATGAAATGATCCAGTTTGCTATTCAGAGAAAGGTGGGGAGGGTTACTAGCACAGCGCAAATGCTTGACTTTAGGAAAGCCAAGTTCGATGTGCTCAGGGCAGTAGTCAAGGAGGCACTCGGAGCCCAGGGTGTAGCTAGTATGGGGGTCCAGGAAAGGTGGTCCTTCCTCAAGGAGGCTGTTCTCACAGCGCAGCAGGATGCAATTCCACTGCACAGGAAGGTGAGAAAAGGGTCCAAGAAACCTTCATGGCTGAGCGCGGATATCTAGGCTGGCCTGAGGGCAAAGAAAAAAGTATACTGGCGGTGGAAGCAGGGGGCAGGGACAAAGGAGGAGTACATCTCCCTGACCTGAGTTTGGAGGGATTTGGTAAGGGAGGCTAAAGCAGCACTGGAGCTTAAATTAGCTTCTGGGATTAAGGATAACAAAAAGTCCTTCTTCAAGTATATAGGCAGCAAGAAGACGTCTTGGGGTAACATTGGACCCCTACAGGGCAGGACAGGGCAGTTGGTGATGGACACGCGAGAGAAGGCAGAACTCTTCAACAAGTTCTTTGCCTCTGTGTTCCTGTCTGCTGTCAATGGGGTGCTCTCAGGTGATAGTGTAGAGAGGCCCAGGAAGGATGCGAGTCCCCCAACTGTTAGTTCAGACCTAGTTAAGGATTACCTGGAGGGCTTAGATGTGTCCAAGTTGGCGGGCCTGGATGACTTTCATCCACGGGTGCTGAGGGAATTGACTGGTGTCAAGGCGGAGCCATTGGCACGGCTGTTTGAGGACTCCTGGTGCTTGGGCCAAGTCCCCGAGGACTGGAAAAGGGCCAATGTGGTTCCTGTTTTCAAGAAGGGGAGGAAGGAAGAGCCTGGCAACTCCAAGCAAGTCAGTCTCACTGCTATCCTGGGGAAGGTCTTTGGAAAAATGATCAAGGGCCACATTTGTGAGAGCTCTGCAGGGGAAGTGATGTTGAAGGGTAACCAACAGGAGTTTGTGCCAGGGCGATATTACCTGACCAACCTGGTCTCTTTCTATGACCAGGTAACAAAGAGCTTAGATGTGAAGGAGGAAGTCGATGTCATCTTCTTGGACTTCCAGAAGGCCTTCAACACAGTGTCCCACCCAATTCTGGTGGGCAAGCTGAGGGACTACGGCATTGACGAATGCACAGTCACATGGGTGGCAAACTGGCTCCACGGGCGTACCCAGAGAGTGCAGGTGGACAGGTTGATGTTGACCTGGGAGGGTGTGGGCAGTGGAGTCCCCCAGGGCTTGGACCTTGGGCCGGTGCTGTTCAACATCGTCATTAGTGACCTGGATGAGGGTGTGGAGAGCACCCTGTTCAAGTTCGCTGATGACACCAAGCTGTGGGGTAAAGTGAATACACTGGCAGGCAGATACCGCATCCAGGCAGACCTGGATAGGTTGGAGAAGTGGGCACATCTGAGCAGCATGCAGTTCAACAAGGACAAGTGCAGAGTGCTGCACCTGGGGAGAGGGAACCAGCATTATGGTTATAGGTTAGGGGCTGACCCCCTTGGCAGCACAGAGGCAGAAAGGGATCTTGGAGTCATGATTGACTCCAGGATGAATATGAGTTACCAATGTGACAAAGCAATAAGCAGAGCCAACCACACCCTGTCATGCATCAACAGGGGCATCACTAACAGGTCCAGAGAGGTCTCGCTCCCCCTCTATGTGGCGCTGGTCAGGCCGCAGCTGGAGTACTGTGTCCAGTTCTTGGCGCCACACTTCAAGAGGGACGTGGAGAACCTGGAGAGGGTCCAGAGGAGGGCCACACGTATGGTTGGGGACCTTCATGGCCAGCCCTATGAGAAAAGGCTGAGGGACCTGAATCTCTTCAGTCTCTGCAAGAGGAGATTGAGGGGGGATCTTGCGGCTGCCTATAACTTTATCAGGGGCCAGCAGCAGGGACTTGGGGAAAGTCTGTTCACCAGGGCCCCCCTTGGAGTCACTAGGGACAATGGCCACAAGCTGAGGGAGGATAGGTTTAGGTTAGATATTAGGAAGAAGTACTTCACTGTACGGGTAGCCAGAGCCTGGAATAGACTTCCCAGAGAGGTGGTGCTCTCACTCTTCCCTGGAAATCTTCAGGAGGAGACTGGATAGGTACCTGGCTGGGGTCTTATGACCCCTGCCACCCCCAGTGCTCCTTCCTGCCCATGGCGGGGGGTTGGACTAGATGATCCGTCTAGGTCCCTTCTGACTCATTGATTCTATGATTCTATGAGTCTGTGTGGGCTCCCCAAAGGCCTTGGAATTGGGGTGTGAAGCCTGCCAATTCTCAGCGATGGGGCCCCAATGGGCACATGTGGTGGTGGGGGGTGACAGCTGCCTTAACCACCCCCCCATGGATTGGCCTGCTGCTGCTCCGTCTGCATCCAGCCCTGCAGAGAGCTCTGTTATCCTCCTACTGGCCTACAGGTGCAGGCAAGTTTGACACCTTTCACCTACGGGACTCCACAATTTCTCATCATTGGTAGCTTTTAATAATGGGTTATTACATGTTCTGCTACAACTGGGCTGTGTTGCTTTTATTCTGCTTCAAGCAGGAAGATCATAGAATCATAGAAGTCGGGTCAGAAGGGACCCTGTAGATCTTCAAGTCCAACCCCCTGCCTGGGCAGGAGAAAAACTGGGCTCAAATCACTCCAGCCAGGTAGGCATCAAGCTTCTTCTTAAAGACCTCCAGGGTAGGAGCCAGCACCACTTCCCTTGGAAGTTGGTTCCAGATCCTAGCTGCCCTGACTGTGAAGTAGTTCTTACGGATATCTAGTTTAAACCTACTCTCCAACAATTTGTGATCGTTATTCCTTGTTACCCCAGGGGGCACTAGGGGAAACAAGGTCTTTCTCAAACCCTTCTGGTCCTGTGTTGTGAGTTTACAGATGGTCACCAGGTCCCCCCTCAGCTTTCTCTTGTCAAGGCTGAACAGGTTCAGGTCCCACAGTCTCTCACTGTAGGGTCTGCCCTGTTGTCCTCGGATCATGCGGGTGGCCCTCCTCTGGACCGTCTCAATGTTGTCCACATCCCTCCTGAAGTGGGGCGCACAGAACTGGACACAGTACTCCAGCTGTGGCCTAACCAGTGTCAGTGGAATAGATGACTTCTTTAAGGTCTTTTCTGGCCTTATATTTAAGGACCTACCTAAATCAGGGCAAGGTGAAGTGTTCAGAGCTACTTTTGGAGGCCTTTTGTGAGCCCTGGCCCTTGCTGGTGAGGCTGGGCAGCAGCAGCTGTGAGGACCGATGACTCCTACTGGGGAGCCAGCATTTTACTTTTAGTGGGTTTTTTGCTATTGTTTTCTCCTGGCAATTCTGCAGGAAATTTCAGCTGTTTTAAAGCTCAAAGATGTATGATATAAGGATTATAACTTCTACTTGTATGCTATATGAGACCATATATTTCTGTAACCTTTCTAGAAAAGTTTTATAATAGGTCACAACAGGCCATGGAGTATATTAGAGGCCTGATTTTATGGGGTTCCCAGAGGCTTCTCTATAGATTAGTAGAGATTAAGGAAAACCATTCAACCCAATGGGAATGAGTGCTCAGTCTAGAAGATCCCATTAAGTATCTCTGTGTTGCTCAGTTTCAGCTCTCAAACTGTGGATTTGTCTCCACAGATAACATCCTTGTTAGCAGTATATGGAGATGAGAGATAACAGATCTTATTACCTACCCATCGGCTCTCTTGTCTCTCTCCAAGTTTGTGTACGCAGAGTCAAGCTCTTATCTCTCTCTAAAAGTGCAGAGTTCCAAGAAGTTATAAAGGATAAAGGATATCAAACAACAAGAATGCATGTTTTGTAGAAAACAGTAATTAAATAGAGGCTTCCTGACCAGTGATTTAAATCAGATCCACCCTGTGCGTAGACTTTGTTAGAATGAAAGGGCTATCATTATAAGGCTGCATTTTGAAAATTAGAAGTGAATTTTGCTGTACTATTCGCTTGATTTAGTATGCTGTCATGGAGTGCCCTGTGGGATGGGTGGGAACACTTGCTCAGGACCAGTGCAACCTTGTCTGGTCTCTGAGGGAATCCTCAAAGCCAGCCTAGGCATGGCTTCTAGAACAAGGGATCAGCCCAGACTCCCTTCCACTCTCAGATCTTGTCCTTTTGGTTTTGCACCTTTGCTGGTACTCTGTAGCCATTTCTTTGTCCCCACAGCACCCAGAATAGCCCCAAAGTTACTCATCTGTTTCCTTTTATAGTCCTTCCAGCCCCTGTCCCACAGACCTCCTCTGGTCTCTGACTGTTCTTGGAAGGAGCTGACAACCCCTCTGTTCAAGCATCCCCTCTTTCTCTTTGTTACTGTGTTCATCTTCTCTGTCTCCCTCCCCCCAGTCACCTGATCGTGAACCATCTCACCTTTGAAATGTCAATAAAGCTACTCAGGACTTTGGGGTGCTAGGTCCATCTTGTCTGGTCCCGCACATCTCACACTTAACATGGTATCTAATCCTTTTTTCCCTGTGTGCTAGCATTATAGGTAAATTGATTCATATAGTGTTATAAAAACATGAATACAGTTAAGACAGAAAAATTACCATATATTCTGTAGTCTGTCACATATGCTACCTGCTGCTGCTGTTGTATGTTGCATCTAGTGCTGTTTGTCAGTATCAGCTTTGATTTTTCATAGATTTCATAGAAATTAGGGCAGGAAGGGACCTTGCAAGATCACTGGGTCCAGCCCCCTGCCCAAGGGGCAGGAAGTCAGCTGAGGTCAGATCACCCAAGTGTTTCTTAAAGGTATCCGGAGTAGGGGCTTTTACCACTTCTGGGGGGAGTCTATTCCAGACTATTGAGACTTGGACGGTCCAGTCTAAAATGGTCTTCCAGCAGTTGGTGACGATTAGACCTTGTCTTCTCTTGGGGCGCCCTGGTGAACAGACATTCTCCCTATTCCTGTTCTCCACACCCCTTATATACTTATAGGCTGCCAACAAGTCACCCCAAGCCTTCACTTTTCCAGGCTGAAGAGTCCCATGCCTCCCTTCATGAGGCCTGTTCTCTTGACCTCTATTGCTAGCAAGGATGTTATCTGTGGAATACTTTGCATTTCTCAGAGTTGAATGTCATCAGGTTTGATCTGTCTACCTTCTAAGCCTGTCCAGGCTGAATTGCTAGCCTGTCCTCTAGAGTGACTGCACTTCCCCATAATTTGGTGTCATCTGCAAACTTACCCAGTCTGCTTCTGACACCTGAATCTAGATATTTATAATATGCATATCAGTATATTAAAGAGTACTGGTCTGACTACTGAGCCCTGGGGCATGCCACTGGTTATCATGCTCCATGTTGACTGGGTTTCATTGACTATCACTCCCTGGGTCTGACCACAGAGCCAGTTCCCCAGCCATCGGATTGTAAGGTTGTTGAAGCTGCAGTTCCCCAATTGTACTATAAGGACATCATGGGAGACCAAGTCAAAGGCTTTTTTGAAATTTAAATATAAGACATCAACCTCTACACCTTTGTTCAGGCCCATGTGTTACCTGGTCATAGAAGGAAATGAGGTTGGTCAGGGAAGACCTACCTGCAATGAAGCCGTGTTGGCTATCTCTTAGAACGTTGCCTTCTGTTGGCCTGTTGTTCATGGTTTCTTTGATTTGATTTTATTTTTTTCCCCCCAAGATCATTCCAGGGTTCGAGGTCAAACTGATTGGCTTGTAGTTCCCTGGATCTTCCTTCCTTCATCTTTTGAAGATCAGCACCACATTTGCCCTCTTCCAGTCTTCAGGAACCTCTCCTGAATGCCATCAGTTCTCAAATACCCTTGTCATTGGTCATGTTATGATGTCAGCCAACTCTGTTAGCACTCTTGGATGCATTTCATCCAGGCCAGCTGACTTGTGGATGTCCAGCCTCTCAATGTGTTTCCCTCACAAGATCTTCATCAATTATAAGTGTATGATCACCTTTATGCAAAGTAATCATTGAGGAGATTAGTTTTCTCCTGGGTGTCAGTTGTCAGCTGCCTCATGTGGTTCAACAGGGGTCCAACGTTGCCCTTGTTTTTTTTTCCAACTTCCCACATATTTGAAGAAGGACTTTTTATTGTCCTTGATTCCTGTAGCCAGCTTGAGTTTGGTTTCAGCTTTGGCTTTTTTTGGTCCGCTCCCTTTGGGGCCAGTGCTACACAATCCTCCTTAGTGATAGTTCTTGACTTGCATCCCTTATTAGCTTCTCTTTTCAGATTCAGGATGTCTGTTAGTTCCCTGTTGAGCCAAGAGAGTCTTCCAGTCCTTTTGCTACCTTTTCCTACAGGCCAGAATGGACCTCTTTTGTGCTTTCAGGATCATGTCCTTGAGGAGCGACCATTCATCGTGGACTCTCCTCCCTGTCCGATCATGGTCTCTCAGGGCCTCAACAACCAACCTCTTGAGCTTATGAAAGTCAGCTTTCCTAAAGTCAAGGATTTATGCATTGTTGACTGAAATCCTCTGAGGTCTGCTGCCTTCCAGAGACCCATATTGGGGACATGGCAGAGAGGATTCCTAAACTCCTGCCCTGCGACGACTACTCCATGCATCTCATCCATGTGGGCATGAATGAGGTGGCTTCTGTTCTAGCCAGGTCGTGAGTGACTACAGGGGGCACAGGCAGTTTTCTCTTTGATCCTTCTGGTTATGGGTCACGGGCACAGGAGGGAGGAACGTGTTGAAGAAGTCAAGAAAAGACTGCAGCATTGGTGCTACTGTGAAGGGTTCGGCTACTTTGATCACAGTCTGCACTTCAGAGAGAGAGGCAGTGTTTTTTTGGGAAGGGACGGCTTCTACCTCACTCCAGTGTGAAAGAAGCTCTTCTTGGCCAGAATGGCTGACCTGCTTGACAAGGCTTTAAATTAAGATATCTGAGGGATGGGCGGACAATAAGTGCAAGCTCTGGAAGTGATAACCACAAAATCAGCAGTTCAGGTATCACAAAGGAACTCACTTCCACCCCAGCCCAAGGACAGGACTCTTCTAAGAGGACAGAGAAGCCCAGGGCTTCTGATGGCAGGCTTAGCTGCCTGTGTACGACTGCCGGGAGCATGGGGAACAAATAGGAGGAACTGACTTTTCTGCTAAGCAATAACAAATATGATCTCATAGGGATAACAGAAACCTGGTGGGACTCCACCTATGACTGGACCACAGGTATTAATGGCTATACCTTGTACAGGAGGGATCGTGTTGCAAGGAAGGGCAGGGGTGTAACTTTCTATGTGAAGAAGCAGTACACTTTATTACAAGCAGAGATTGGCACCCAAGGAGGGTGACTTGAGACCCTCTGGGTTAGAGTACGGGGCGAACGTGGTGAAAGGGATATTTTGAAGAGAAGGTTGAAAGATTGTCTTGAGTTTTCATACTCACTTCAGTTTTTTAACTTCAGGATTTTTTTTGTGAAGTCTGAAAAGTGCAGTTTTGGTCTTAAAAGCCTAAATTAAATATAGTTCTTGATTTGAAAGATGGAGATTTTTTTCACATTAGAAATTTGTTGAAACATCTTCAAGATTAGCCAATTTAGCCAAACCCTGGTTATACCCAGGTCACTCTTCTTTTCAGCATCTACTCTATGCCATTGTGTGATGCACAGTACTGGGCAAGATGGACCTATGGTCTGACCCAGTATGTGACTGTTCTTATGTTCTTAAATCTCATTGCTGCATCAGGGGGTCAGGCATATTAATGAGACTGAACAAAACATCAGCTAGTCCGTTGAATATATTGCTATTGAAAGAATAGTCTTCCCAGAGAGGTGGTGTTCTCACCTTCCCTGGAGATCTTCAAGAGGAGACTGGATAGGCATCTGGCTGGGGTCTTATGACCCCTGCCACCCCCAGTGCTCCTTCCTGCCCATGGCAGGGGGTTGGACTAGATGATCTGTCTAGGTCCCTTCTGACTCATTGATTCTATGATTCGATGACTTTTCTCTTTTCTCCTAGAGTGATTTGAAAAAAAGACTGAAGTCTTCCATCTGTTCAGAACATTTCTGCATGTAGAAGACTTGAAGAAAACACCTAATTCTTTGTAGTAAAGAGCACTTTGCTTTAGCTAAAGTGCTCATTTGGAGAATTGGTGGGTTTTCTTTTGTGGTAGAGAATTATACAAACTAGATATTGAGAAGATCTGCTTTATTTCCTGTGCTACACTAATTCTAATGTCATTATTTGTATGGTGATAATGCTCAGGGAACTGAGTCAGGGAACAGGTTCCTTAGTGTCATAGGCACTGAAAAACCATATAACAGAAAGATAGTCCTTACTGTGAAAAACTTATAATTTAACTTGGAGGTTAAAAAAAATGAACAGATGAGACGCATAAGAGATAAGGAATGTGACCATTAGCAGGTGTTTTGCAGGCTTCTGAGAAGAAGACAGTCCCAGGAAATTTAAAGAATTTGAGCATGTCCATGATGTGCTTTTACAGCACGTACGGGATGGCGTGGGAGAAAGCATGAAAGCATTTGTTTGAAAATGCAGCAAGTGGGCAATGAAAACTTGTGCATGAGGTACAGAGGAAGTAAGATATGACACATCTCTAATATGTATCACCTTACCTGTGATGGAAGAGTTGTTATCAATGGAAGCATGCAAAGAAAGGGATGATTTGGTCAAGATAGAGAGGAAAATTATTGTTAAATCAACATTTTGCCTAAAAAATTCTAAACAATGATGTTTTCATCTGTTAAAAAACTTAAGGGAGAGCGGTGTTTTTTATGATAGAAATTATTTTCTGTCTAGCAGTTACACTTCCTTTTACCATTTCTGTGCCCTGCATAATCTTGAATAATCCTTTGTCTTTGTTTAAACATCCCTAGTACAATCTGATCATTCAGATGTTCCTTTCGATATTTCAGTTGTATCAGTTTTACTCCACTATTTTCTCTGTGACAAGGCTTCTGAGTCTTAATATATTTGAAGTCCATTTTTGTAGTTTTCTGTCCATTTTGTTTTAAGTTTCTATCTATTCAGTTTTTTCTTTACTGTATTTGAATTGCTTCCAGAAACCTTTTAATATCATCAGTGTGTTGCTTACTCCTTCAGTCAAGCTTAGGTAGATGAAGAATGTAAAGAATTGGCAAATAACCCACAGAGTACTGTAAAAGTAGGTGCCTTCAGCTTTATTGGTACTTCGTATTGTACAACCAGTGGCCCTCGGTTTGATATGTCTGCTGTGAGTGGACAAGAATGGTTTGCACTGGTTGAATCTCTCTCTGCTTGAAAAGGAAGTAAACTCAAGTAGTGCTCCACATTTTGACAGTATGGGCTAGATGAATGTTGCAAGGTTGCTGCTTAGATCCTGCTTTATGTGCCCGGTGTAGCATCTTGGGCCACACTATCTGCCTGCTGGAAGTTCCCTATGGGTCTGGAAATTGGCCAGAAATGAATGCTGTAACATCCTTCTGTTAAATTTTTGGATGCCTGGCATGCTCTGTAGGGTGGATGCATGACTCCACGGTTTGGATCTGGCCTATGGGCCAGGAGTTGAGGACTGCTGGTACAAAGTCTAGCTTTTTTGGTTTGTACAGGTCGAGCTGTGTTGGTCCGTGGCCAGTGACTTCTGAGTCCCAATTTATAGACAGTCTTAGATGTAGAATTATCTGAAAGCCTCATTTACCCTTTGAATGCTTCTTGCCATGCTTCTGGTTGCCTACTGCGTATATTATAACTCCCCAATGCTTTTTCTAGTTCAGGGCTGTTAAAGATGCAGCCTGCAGGTTGTGAAGCCTTTGACCTGTCCTGAGGGGCTCCTGGAGGGGCTGGGAATTCAGGGCTCAGGCAGTGAGGGGAGGGAGAGTTGGCCCGCTGCCAAATTCTCAGGGATGGATCATTTTTGGGGGGGGAGGGGTGCATATTGTTGGTGAGAGGGGATAAGCAACAGCTGCATTAACCCCCTCTGTGCTGCCCAGTGAGGCCTGGGGTTGGTGGTGGGAGAGAGGAGGGGGAGTTGCCTGCTGCATAGAGAGTACAGACAGAAGTACAGCTCCCAGCTGTAACTCAGAATGACTTGTACAAAGCATGCTGAGTTACAATGTTACCCTGGACCAGACAGAAGTTTACTGTTGGTTCTAGGGCAGAGGGTGCTCTGCCAGTGCTCTCTGTTTTCACCATGGAAGGGGGAAAAGACAGTGGAGGGAGTTGTTTTTGGGGCTCCCCAGTTGGTGCTGACAGGTGGGTGAATTGGAGCCCTCCCCACACCTTGGGGCTGAAAACCCCCCAGACTGAATTCTCTCTACTCCCTTTCCCCCCTCCCAGCTTGTCACTGTTTTCAGGAAGGGAGCTGCGCAGACACAAGTTATGAAAGACACTACATTTTGAAAGGTCTTTATCTGATACTTCATGCAATGAGGGGATGGGTTTTCACCTGATTTAGTCATTTTTAAGCTGTCTGCAGCCGTGCACTTATGTTTGGTTACAGCTATAAGCTGCTTTCTGTGGACAGATCTGGCAAAAATTGTCACTTCTGTCTGCACCTGTGATTTTTAAAAATCACAGACACAATTCAGGGGTCTGACACCCAGTGGCAGCATAGAGGGCTTCACCTGTGAATTCTCTTCACCACACTGTTGGGCTCTTCACTTACTAACTTCTGGCTGGGCAGAGAAACAAAAGCTGAAGACTTGCAGTGCCTTCTTCCTGTCCCATCTTCTGTGGCTTACGCAGGGAAATCACCAAGCTCATCCCTCTACTCTCTTTAGCTTTAGCATTCTTTCACTCAGGAAGTGAAGTTTGCTCTCCTGGTTCTTGGCTTTCCCATGGAAGCTTCTTATAGCTGCCTATAACAGCTTCTTACCAGAACCAGCTAGCTGCTGCTTTCTGGGGATTCTTCCAGGTTCCATTAATTTGCCTTTTCCAGGGATTTCCTTCTGGATCTCCTTTATTACCTCCACCTTCCTCGCTGTGTCCAATTGGTTCCATCACTGGGGACCTAAACTTCCATCACTAAATGGGTTAGTATTCTGACACAGCATAGATATCCAAAAGACCATCACTTACTGAAGTACCAACTTAGACCATCTGTGAACTGGTGGCTTGAATTTGTTTCTTAATGTCTGTGTATATTTAAAACAGTAATAGATGGACAGTTTTAAATAGTTTTGTTTTCTCCGATCTTATACACTTTTTTTCTTTGTTTAACACGCTTCAATTTCCTTCCATTAGTTTTAGGCGGAAAAGGGATTGGGTTATAACTTACTGGAAGGGGCTGCTATGCAAGGGGTAAGGGACAAAAATGGTTTGTAGGTTTATACAGTACTTATTGGCTATACTGATGGAGATGGATTTAACTGGTCCACAGTGTTTAGTGGTCTGTTCCTGGGATTAGAAATTGTAATTAATGCTTTACTGTCCGAGCCCCCAAGGTCTGGAACAGTCTGCCATCGGAGGTGGTTCAAGCACCTACATTGAACACCTTCAAGAGTAAATTGGATGCTTATCTTGCTGGGATCCTATGACCCCAGCTGACTTCCTGCCCTTTGGGCAGGGGGCTGGACTCGATGATCTCCTGAGGTCCCTTCCAGCCCTAATGTCTATGAAATCTATGAAATTATTGCCATCACCTGAAACCCAGAGACCAGAAAACAATCCCACATACGATTTTGTGGTCACTAGTTTGAATCTACCAGTCTTGCTTACCTTCCATCTTTTTTCTTTTGTTTTTTTTAAAGGTTTTTTTTGGGGGGGGGTTGGCTTTTTATCCCTTTTAAAACAAATTAGTATGGGAACAATGTCATCATTAATGAGAGGAGTTTAGTGACTCACAGGGTTGTGACAAAATCTGTGTTATGTAATAGCTGCAAAATGTGCCTTTTTAAAACATAGGAATCTATATGGCAATCTGGAGCAAAGTCTGTAAATAGTAATTGCTACAGATATTCTTCTAAAAATCACTTTGATATGTAAGACTGTAAGTTTCAGATAATTATAAAAATTGCAATTCTGCGTTTCTCGTTGTTTGTTACACTTCTGTCATAGCAAAGGCATGGTTTCCATAGCAATGTTTCAGTGGGGTAGACTTAGTGAACAAAATAAAGACACGTGGTTAGAATTGAGATGCAGGATAAAGAAAATACAAAGGTGTTGGAGTATACTATGAAGTTTTTAAATTGTATGTTTCATTTATGGCGTAACCTACATGACAGACAGGAACTCCAAGATTTTGGTAGGACTCCAAGATTTAATTTCAGTTCTTTACTGGTCATTCTTGCCCTTCTTTTTAACACTGTCCTCCAAAAAGGCAGCACCACACAGATGCCTGGGAAATGTAATAATTGTGTGTAAAGGTAAAGAAGGTGCTGTAAGGTTTAAAACAAAATACCCATTTGTTGTTTTCTTGTCTGCATTAGCTTGCATGTTGAGCCACCTCTCCTTTTTATTTTTCTGTTTTAAAATAAGGAAGGGATTTTACCCACTCCTGTAGTCTCCCTGTCGAGGTGCAAAGAGCCTGGCAACTGCCTATGGGGTCCCAGGAGCTTATTTTCCTCTGCTGTGCTTTGGGCTGCTGAAAGTGGACTCTATAGTTTCCTCTATGAGTCCTGCTTGCAGGGAATGGAAGGGGTGTGGCTTTTGTGCAAGCTACTTACCCTTTTGACTTTTGTTGCATCAGCAACTAAAAATTGTGTAGGTCCAATAACTTATTAACAGCTACGGCTGCCTGTGTTATACCTGGGCCATTTCAGCCTATCAGCAGCTCACAATTTGTGGTTATGGTGTGGGGTTACACAGCTACTTTGGCCCCTACTTACTATGCTGTAACTTTTGCCTTGTTGCTCAAAGCATTAAAAATAAATGTCCCAATTGCAAATGAAATGGCAGCCCACAATTCTGTTACTTGGGGGAGGAAGGGGTTAGCATTTTGTGTGTATAGTTTCTGTGGTGGGTAATTTGCAAGAAGATGGCTGGTCACCCTTTGAAACTGGATTGAGGGATAGATGATATGGGTGAGGGCTGCTGGAGCAAATTGTTAACCTTATATAGATGTTAATTATTGTGCATATACCTTGTTAGTTGTGTGATACAGCCTGAGAGCTGTGTTGAGTAAGGAGATCAATTGTGGCTATATTCCAGGTATTGAGAGGTATAGTTGCCCCTACTTGCTTCATGACTTCAGATAAAGGTAAGAGTCAGGAAGTAATCTCAATTAATACACATATGAGCCAGTATGTAGAGCAGCTGTGAGAGGGTAGTCTTTTTGCTTCTGCCAGATGACTAAGCACTGAATTATAGTGGCATTAAATTTGGGCAATTGAATAAAGTAGAACCTGAATTTCTCAACTAGGTTTGCAACCACATAATTTCAGCAAGATGCCAAATTAAGAACAACTTGCTCAGCTGCTTGTTATGGCATTTATTTCAAACGGCACTGTTTCTCTAGCTAGAGCATAGCCATAGTCCTGTGCAGTTGATCAGAGAAAGTGTGCACTTTGAAATAAATCTGGAGTGGTCAGCTGGTGCATCTGTATTGTCTCAGGTAGCTCTTTGCTGCAGCTATGGAGGACATTTGATTGGCTTGCAAACCTTAATTTGCTAAGCCCCTCTGACATATCCAGGTTGTACTGCATCAGAGTTGCAGAAAGCCAGCTTGCATGTAAAATAATGTTCTTCTGTTTTAATGTCCTTTTAGGTGCCACCATTCAAATTTGGCATCTGTGCCTCCGGTGTATCTCAGTAGTCTGACTTTACAGTAAAGACTGTATTTGCCAGTAGCTGAGCCTCGAAGTCAAGTACTTTCTCATCTTCACATTCAGTTTGTGTTTTTCAAGAATTATGCCTAAACACAGCTTTTTAGAAAGGTGATAACATAGTTTCCATGGTCGGTGGGGTAAAAATTCTCTTTTGTCCCAAAAACAATTTTGTAGTGTTGCAGTGTATGTTAATAACATTTCTCTGTTGATGCTTAAATAAGCAGGTGACTTTTCTGTCTCATGCCCAGTAAGGGTGTGCAAAACAGGCCATATTTGCTTTGGATTCAGATTCAGCCCAAACTGGGGACAGCAATTTGATTTGGATCACTGTCCCCGATTTTGATTCGGCTGAATCCAGATCTGAAGATTTGATGCTGATTCAGAGAATCTGTGATTTCCCCCATAGACACAGCTTCAAATGTTTTTTCTGCATACCTCAAGGTACCAGGTGCAGCTTGTGAACACTGCAATGCTGGGACAGATAGTGTCCCACAGGAATGTGGGTGGGGCGGGGGGGCCCTGCATGCTTGGCAGCGAACCCAGAAATGGACTGGAAGTACTTCTGGTCCACTTCCGGGTCTGCTGCTGAGTATGCTGGGGACTCCCCCTGCACTCCTGTGGGATGCTGCATCTGCCCCAGCACCTCAGTGTTTATGAGCTGCCTGGTACCTTGATGTATGTAGAAAAAACGTTTAAAGTTGTGTCTGTCCTAATTGTTGAATCTTTCCGAATCGATTCAGAGGGCTCCGATTTCATTTGGAGAGATTAAAGGGTCTTGTGATTCGATTTGGATTCGGAGGTTCAGCCACCAAATTGGGCCGAATCTCCGCTGAATCGAATCAGCAACCGAAGCTTCACACAGCCCTAATGACTAGATCTAAAGAAAATGGAGGGCAACAAATTATGTTGCTGGCATACTGACATCTAGCAATAACTGAAGAAAAGTACATAATGGGGAATGACTAGCTAGGCTGCAATACTGCAGAAAAGGCTGAAAATGAGCCAACAGTGTGTCCCCTTGTTGGAAAAAGGTGGGGAGGGTGACAGTCTGCACTGTATCAGCAGGAGTCTCACTTGCAGATCAACGGAAGTGTTCCTTCTGTTGTCTTTGGCTCTGATGTAGCTTCACCAGGAATACTGTGCCTAATTTTGGGCGCCACATTTCAAGGAAAGTTTGGACAATTTAGAAAGCATCTAGGGGAGAGGAACAAATTATTCAAGGTCTGGGAAATGTGTTATATGGGGAAAGGCTGAAAGATCTGGCATTATTTAATCTAGAGAAGAGAAGATTGAGGTGGGATTTATTCACAGTCTTCAGATACCAGTATTTCACTAAGTCGTCCTTTTTCTGACAGTTTTGAAGTCCTGCTTATTTCAGTGTTGTTGGTAAAATGCACAAGAATGGCATGCATTGTACAGTCAATGTAAATGCACGTTCTGTATTAGGTTAGCATTTATTTCAAAATCCTTTTGAACAGGAATACTTCCCTTTTTTTGCAACTGTTGCAATCATCCTCTGCCATCAGTAAAGGGCTGCAAGTTTATAGCACTGTACCTTTTTTCAACTTGTGTCTTTTAACTTGAGTGACTTTGGGAGGGATACAGTATAAAGCAGAGGCGGGCAAAATGTGGCCTGCGGGCCAGATATGGCCTGCCAGGCCACTATCTGGCCTACGGGGCCCCTAAAAAATTTAGAAAATTCATATTTATCTTCCCTCTGACTGCCTGTCATGCGGCCCTCGATGGCTTGCCAAAACTCAGTGCTACCCGAAATAATTGCCCACTCCTTGTTTAAAGGAAAGTACACCACAAGTTGTTAGCCCATGAGAATGTGTGAAGTTTGAGTGCCAGACTTAACTCATGCTGAATTTTTGGTTGTAGCTGTGTTGATCTAAGGCAGGAGTTTTCAACCAGGGGTATATGTACCCCCAGGCAGGCAAGGTTCTTTGATTAGATGTGATATCTTTTATTAGACCAACTGAGTAGTTGAGAAAAAATTCTTAACAAGCTTTCCAGTTCAGTTATCCTTCGTCAGGGTGTTTCCCTCTGACCCTTCCCCCCCTTTCCCCCTGTTGTCTTCCCCCTCCCCTCCCTTACCTTTTGTCTTTCTTATCTCTACCTATGTACATTTTCATTGACATCCTACCACACTTTTAGCTTTTCTCATTCCTTGGAGTCTCAGACCAGCAGAGACTTCCTATGCCTGCCCAAGGGTGATTGCACCCAAAAGCTTGCTAAGAACTTTTTTCCAACTACTCATTTGGTCTAATAAAAGATATCAGACTTACCTCATTGCTTCTGGAAAAGTTTGAGAACTAGTAATGGTGCTGCTGAATTAGTGATATGAAGTGGTCTGTCTCTTTTTTTTTTTTTCCCTTGTTGTCTTGAGTTATAGAAAAAAACATAGCATGCTTTTCCACTTCCGTTTAATTTGATTTCCAAATCATAATTAAGTACACTAGGACAAATGATACCACTCTGGTAGGAATACTTCCTATCGGATCTCTAGGCTTGACAGTATTCAATTTTTATCACTAAAAATCAATTTTACCTTGTCAATTACTCGCAAACTGACAAAAAGAGAAGGGAAGAACTGTTAATTTAAATCAATAAAAATCTAAACAAATGCTTAAAAATAAACATCAATGTTATCAGTCAAAGGGTGCCTGTCTGTACACACGATGGGGTTTAGTCCTCCTTAAATTAAATAGTTTTATAAAATTTAAACTTGTTTATTTTGGAGCATCGCATCAGTGTTTGCACGCACTAGATTTTAGAATGAATTAAGCTTTGGAGCATCATATCAGCGTTTGTACACACTAGGTTTTCGATCAAAGTAAGCCCAGTCCGCAGTTGGCACCGCAGGAGAGTGGGATGGTCTGTTGCTGCCCTCCCCCCACCAGCCCAGTGCACCCTCCACCCCATGAAGCTGTGGAAGCAAGGAGCCAGCAAACCGCACAAGAAAAAAGGAAAAGGGGAAGCAATTTGAAAGCGAAAGCAATTTGAAGGGGTGAGCTACAAAAAGACAAAGGTGCTCATTACATGTCTTTGAGTGCCTTTATGGTTGCATTCATGGATTCATTGCATGCAACACTTTAATTCTCGGTGAGCCAAAATAAATTACTTCCAAGGAGTTTTACTTTAATGCACCAGAAAGACCTTTAAAGCGTCCAGAAAACCTACTTGTGCAAACAGTCATGCCACCACAACACAAGGAATGGCAAAAAAACGTGGTATGTACAAAGGCCCAAAGTGATTAAAAGCATGTGTGTGGGGGGGGGCTGAGGAGGTTTGGGGTACGCTTGGGGTGGGGAAGTTCACCAGGCTGGCGTGTGGTGGTGGTGGCCGTTGTATGAAAGATTCCCCGCCCTGCAGAGGGGTGCCGCTGCCCTCGCCCCACCCCAGCCCTGAGAGGTGGCGGCATTCTGTCCCCCCCTCCCCCACGAGTACACCCTAGGACTGGTCCAGATACCCCCAGGGTACACATACCTCTGGTTGACAACCCCTAACATAGGCTAATCAAGATTTGAAAGAACGGAAGAACTTGCAAGGGACCTGCCATACCTGTCATACCTAGATGTATAAACAGAATAATGACAGTTGTAATAGAGGTTTGATAATAACAAGCAATAGTCATTGGAGGGAATAATTTGAACTACCCAGGTACCTTCTGAGATCTAAGTTGAGGAGGAAGTCATCTATTTTATAATGTTCCTTTAGACAAGGCTCACTGAAAACAACTTCTTGCATTCCTTTCTTTTTGTGCCCAGCAGCTTCCTGTTTTCCATCCTTCAGCCCACCACTGTTCAGGATAAGCCTCCCTTATCCTAGGGCAGGAGTAGTCATTCTGCAGCATATGTGCAACATGTGGCACAGGTAGCTTCTCTTTGTGGTACATGGCAGATAGGGCAGAAACCAGAGCAGCCTATTGGGCTGGGGAAGAAGATCATAGTGAGTCTTAGGAAGGGTGTTTTATCTTACTGTCCTTTGTGCTCAAGCGAAATCTATCTAATGCCTTTAAAAGGCAAACTTGGGAACAAAAATGTATAAGCTGGCTGGACAATAAGAACCAAGGGCTAAACATTGATATTGGATTTATGGCCCATTATAATTTATCCAACCCCTGAATGCTTTCTACACAAGGAAGGTGAAACTGACCCCCTCCCCCTTTCTCCTTTTGATCTCTGAGCGCTCAGCATCTTTTCTTTAGCTGTTTGTTTGCATCTGAGAATTCCTCTGAGCCCTTCCTCTATGTTGTGCTTAACTTTCTGTGCCTGGCTTCTTATAATTAGAGACGTGAGGAAGAATGCCTTGCATTCAAAGGTTTGTTTAACTTTATTGAACCATCTATGTAGTTGGGATAAAAGATGTCAAACTATGAAATCCTTGCCTCCTGAGCTAACGTGGTACCCATAGGCAGTGGAAGGTGGGGGCTGATGGGCTTATCCCTCCCCCCCCAAACGTGGGGCAGCAGCAAAGCCCTTGGCAGCCTGGTGCCAGGCTTCCAGCAGCTGCAGCAGGAGTGGGGAGGGGTGCATGCAAAGCTGTGGCACAGGGAGTGGGGCTGGGGCCCAGGCAGGTGCTGCACAGCTGGGGCGGCGCACGGGACTGAGCTGCAAGCTGCTTGTTTGGGGAGTGTGGCTCCTGCCACTGCCTGCACCTCAGGAGGCACGGGGGCTGCATGCCCGGGATGTACTTTTGGGGTGAAGGTGGGCTGGGGTGGAGCTGCGCTGGGCTCTTCCCAGTGCGGGGGGGACGGTTGGGGGTTGGGAGAGCTGGGCTGTTGGTTCTAGAAAGACTTGGATCGTACTTATAGACTGCTGTGTTCACAGTAGTGGAAAAAAAAACAGTTCTAGAACATAGTTGAGTGGGACAGACTGTATGGAAAATATTATAATTTCATTCTTCAGACCAGTGGTGTGCCCTCCACTTGGATATGTCTGATTTCCCAATCTTAAAAAAGTTAAAAGAACAATAAAAAAAAGAGTAGGCGCAAAATCCTTTTGTGAAGATAGCTTGAGAAGTCTGAGACTATGTAAGTAACACAAATTAAAAGGAACACAATTAAAATATACAAAATAAATGACAAGTAGTTTAGAAAAATAGATAGGGGGAAGAGAAGTTCTCTTTCTTCTGAAAGAATAAGGGTACACTCAAGTACATTGTGTGAAATTGGAAAGCACATCTACCCTGCCTTCTGACTGACTTCAGACTAACGTGGCTAATTACCTCTCTGCAAATTGGAAAGTGCCATTGAAAGTTTATCAAATGCTTAGATCTCTTCAGAGGAAAATTGAGCCCTGGAGCTTAACAGCCTTTTTTTTTTTTTTGCTTGTTGCTTCCAGATGACAATAGCCAAATTTATAGTTTCATAGTTACTAGGGTCAGAAGGGACCTGAACAGATCATCTAGTCCGACCCGCTGCCATGGCAGGAAAGATTACCGGGGTCAAACGACGCCAGCAAGATGTTCATCTAACCTCCTCTTAAACACCCCCAGGGTAGAAGCCTGCACCACTTCTCTTGGAAGTTGGTTCCAGACCCTAGCCGCCCTGACCGTGAAGTAGCGCCTCCTGATATCTAACCTAAACCTACCCTCTGCCAGCTTGTGACCGTTATTCCTGGTCACTCCTGGCGGTGCTCGGGGGAACAGTGACTCCCCCAATGCCTGCTGATCCCCCCTGACTAAGTTTATAACAGGCCACAAGATCCCCCCTCAGCCTTCTCTTGTGGAGGCTGAGCAGGTTCAGGTCCCATAGCCTCTCCTCATAGGGCCTGCCCTGCTGTCCCCTGATCATGCGAGTGGCCCTCCTCTGGACCCTCTCCATGCTGTCCACATCCCTCTTGAAGTGTGGCACCCAGAACTGGACGCAGTACTCCAGCTGCGGCCTGACCAGTGCCGCATAGAGGGGGAGGATCACCTCTTTGGACCTACTCGAGATGCATCTGTGGATGCATGCCAAGGTGCGGTTGAACTGCCTCCCCACATTGCCGGCCCATGTTCATCTTGGAGGCAGTGATGACCCCCAGATCCCTTTCCGCCTCCGTGCTGACAAGAGGGGAGTTCCTTAACCTGTAGGTATGGTGCCGGTTGTTCCTCTCGAGGTGCATCACCTTGCACTTGTCTGTGTTGAAACCCATCCTATTCTCGTCCGCCCACCCTTGTAACCTGTCTAGGTCTGATTGTAGCCTGTTGCATCCTTCCAGTGTGCCCACATACCCCCACACCTTGGTGTCATCAGCAGATTTGAACAGGGTGCTTTTTACCCCCTTGTCCAAATCACTGATGAAGATATTGAACAGTGCGGGCCGGAGGACCAAGCCCTGCGGAACCCCGCTGCCCACGTCCTTCCAGGTTGAGAAGGACCTATCCACTACCACTCTCTGGGTGCAGCCCTCCAGCCGGCTGGCGACCCATTTGACTGTGTGGGTGTCTACACCACAGCCCCCCAGTTTCTTAATGAGAACGGGGTGAGAGACAGTGTCGAAAGCCTTCCGGAAGTGCAGGAAGACTATTTCCATTGCTACCCCTGCATCTAATGATCTGGTGATCTGATCATATAGTAGTAAACACTTAAATGTAAGTTTTGAAATTAATCTAAACTCTTGTGCTTTGTCACTTAGTTTTGAGAAGCTGTATTTTTGGGAGGGTATGGAATGCGTTGATTAATGGAGTATATTCCCAGAGGAAGTTCATGTCCCAAAGGGAAAATTCCTGATCTGGCAGAAAAAATGCTTAATGGGAAAAAGAAAGAATACTGCAAAGGGTTAAACCCCCCCCCCAAAATAGTCCTCTGTTTCTGACAAGTAATTAACCACCTGCTTTTGGAATTAATGAACATTGTATTTCATCTATATCAGCTACCCATTACATTCAACGAACATATTTTAATGAGCGAAAACTGCTTGAAGAACTCTTTCTTGCAGTACTGAATTGTTACTGTTTTATACCAGCTGGGCCTGTTCTCTGTAGCAGTACTTAATCTTCAAGGTTTTTTGTAGAGCAATTTAAACATCATCATCCTTATAATTGTAAAATACGCTGATTTCACTTGTGGTGGGGCAGGAAAATCTGGTGATTGCTCTTGTTTCTTCTTCTCTGTTCTGTCATTTTTTTATTTTATGCAGATGTCTACTTCAGGTGACTGAAGTTCAGATTAATATGAGAGAAAAAAAGCTTAAAATAAAAAGGAAAACATCAAAATGTTTTAGTAAATTGATGTGGCAGCCTTGCAGGGTAACTTGATATGCTATGATGACAGGTTTTTGAGTGACATTGCAAACTGGGTAGGGTTTTTTACTTGTTGGCATGGTTCTTTGGCATCAAGTTGTCTTAGAAATTTGATTTCACTTAACTACTGTTTTAAAAATTTTGTGCACATGCTTATTGTTTGAAACACCATAAACACATCTAAATTTAACTGCTATAGCCATCTAAATCATGTCCTGAGGTTGATATTTGGTCTCAAACCAAACATTAGGAAAATTACAGTTGCTTTTATGTTTAGTATTTATTGATGCTTCTGTAAGCAGCTTCATATACTGCTGAAATGCATTTGTTTATTTTTCTTTGGGAAGAAGATAGACAAAAATTGGTTCTTTCATTAGCTATGCAAGTAACAATAGATTTTGATCAAAGAAAAAGTATACAGAGCAAGAAATAATCATGTCGGTGTTAATTATTGTCAGGTCTTACTTTAGTGTTGCTTTCCAAAGGACATGGTGTATTCAATATGTATTAGCCAAGGGATGGAGCCTCTGAATTTCTAGTTGGTAGGTATGAACAATCAACATCACTAGGGGAGCTGTTATCTTCCTCCAAAAGAAAAATAAAAAATTGTATTTCAGCAGTAAATGAAGTTGCTTACAGAAGCATCGGTAAGTACTAAACAAAAGCAACTGTAATTTTCCTAAAGTTTGGTTTGAGACCAAATATCAGCCTCAGGACAGGCTTGTGGCAGGGGAGCTTTACTAAAGTTTTTAAGCGTTGCCCGTAAGGACCTGAGCACCTGTGCTATTGCTAAGCACTAAAAAGAGAAGGATGGTGGATCTTCTGTTGACAGTGTGGAGGTACCAGTTTTACATTGGCCAATAGTATTTGGTCTCGTGCAGCCCCGTTTCCTGTATCAGTCCCTGCCTCATCCTCAAACTGGGGACTGCCTGGTTTGGGGAAAGAGTCAAGAAGAAGCTTTCCCTGCTCCTAGACCAGACCAGACTGGGAAGGGTGTATATAAGTATTCGCTCTTGCAAGCCAAACTCCCATACAAGGGATAATCTTCCAAGTTATCACAGCTAGTAACAACCACAGCTCTTCTTTCTACAACCCTCTGAAGAGTTTTTGATGGGCTACTCATGAAAGCAACTGCTTTTTTGTCATAATTAAGACTAGTTTGTAACGTTCTTGAATAGCTGCAAATAAGTTGCACCAAAAATCTAAAATACCAAAACTTTTGTTGTTCTTTTCTTGTCTTTCAGCATGAAAGATTAAAATATAAGAAAATATTTTCGTGGAATTTATTTCAAACAGTTTTGTTTTGTTTTTAAATCTATTTAAACTTAATGGGCTTGTTCTGCAGAATTGTAAGTGTGTGAATACAACATCTTAGGTTTGTATTGATGAATCTCACTTTTTAACGTTCACAGATATCCAACAGATAAACATTTCCATTTTTAGTTTTAATAATTTTACGAAATGTCTTACAATCCTAAAATGTTATACCATCTCTAACTAGGCCCACTGGCAACATAGGTACTTCCCTACAATTCCCTGATTTTAGTTGGGCCTTTCTTCCCCAGACTTATGAGCTAGGGACGGAAATTACACACAAACTGGTATAAGTGATCAAAAACCAGTTCAAATCTGCAACACATCAGAAGTTCACTGCATGTAAACTGTTTCAAAATGGCTGAAACCAGTTTAAGATAAACCTGTATGGTTGTAGACTTAGGTTAAATTGGTTTATTGATCCTTTGTCTCGGATCTCCTCCAGATTCAAGTTAACTCTGAGTTCCCCAGCATCCCAGGATTCTTTGCATCTCCCCACAAACTCCTTCTCACATGGTGAGTAGCTTTGACCCAAGCTGTCTGCTCCAGCTGAGCAGGGAGGTATACTTTAGCATCCACCCCCCAGCTTCTGGCCTGTGCCGCTGCAGGTTTGTGACTGCATTTCTAGAATCAGAAGTGTGAATGTCTGTTCACTTGTTTATTGGTTCAGTCTACACAGTTTAGATTGAATTGATTCAGCCTCAGGCTTTTTGACTGTCTGTGTTTAGCCCTGGGGAATAAGAGCTAACCTCCTTGCTCTTGGTAGACTTCAGGGGGCATCCTGTCTGTAGGAAGGAGTATCAGCAACATATCTTCAGAGCCCAAGATATCAGTGGTGTCAGGGTATTTTTTCTTCTGCAGGGACAGAATGGAGATGGGCAGTAATCTTTCTGGTAATCTCATGGGTCAGAGATGCTAGAGAAAATGGGCAGAACAGTAGCTACATCATTGTTAGAGCTTCCTGAATATGGCAAGGCTTATATTCGGTCTGTGTGGTGAGACTGAAGTGCTTTGTTATACCTTATGCTGTAAGTTGCCTAAATGTTGATTGGCTTAGTGCAAGCTTGGAGTTTGGAGCAGTCAAACCTTAAGGCTAAAAAACCTTCTCTGACTGTCTTCCACTTGCACAGCTGTGACTTGCCAGTGGAGGCCTGGTGAGCAGGGCTGGTGAACCAGGAGAGGTTTCTGTCACTGATCTGTGAGCAGGTGTGAGACAAATGGGTTATGGGGCCTAGGCTGGAACATGCAACTATCAATGTCACCTGCCTCCCCTGGAGCCTGGTGTTGGTGTGGACAGCACACCAGTGGTTTGCCATGCTCCTCTTCCTCCTCCCTCCTCTTTCTGCTGCTTTCGGGGTTGCTAAATGATCCCACTAGCCATGGCATGGTACTGGCTCTGCTGCCTGGTCTGGCAAGGCTGACAGCTCCATTGTTACCTGGCCTGAGAGTTTTGCACCATGCCACCCCACTGGTTTCCTCTCAGCAATGTTACCAGTCTCCGGAGCCTGGCATGGGTGTGGGCAGCATGCTGGTAGCTTGGTGTGACAAGGCAGTGGCTTCCCATCCTTTTCCTTCTGCCTGGCCCCGTAGCTGCTTCCAGGGCTGTCAGATGCTCTCAACAGCCATGGCATGGTGCTATAGGATGAAACCTGTCCTGGGCTGGGCAGTTATGGAGCTGTCAGCACCTGGCTGGGCTGGGCAGTGCAGCAGACCTGGTCCCCCCCCAGCACCCTTTGCATCCTCAGCACCACCTCACGCATCTTTCTTCTTTCTGTGCTGGGCCATGCTCTGCCCAACCCATAGCAGCATTCTGGTGCACCGACTCCAGCTTTCCATGCCTGGCCACCTGACTCTCTCCCTGCCAGTTCTGATTCACCTCAAGGTGTCACCATCTTCAGCTGTGTTCAGAAACACCATGTGGGGGTGGGGCCACTGCATGCTGGGATACTGGAGGACCTGAGTGGCACAGCTGTGGGGAGTGGCTACCCTTAATGGAACAGGAGCAAGGTTATGAGGATGGGAGATGATCCTGCCCTAGATTGGCATAACTTTTAAGCCGCATAACGAGTGCTTTAAACTACTTAAAGGTGCTAAAATGTGGCCAGTCTAGGAGTTAAGAGCTCTAGGAGCAGCTTAAAATTACCATGAAACAAGAGTGAGGGAGCTATGAGATTAAGATGTTCTTTGTTTAGGAAGGAAACTTGAGTTGCTTAAAAAATATATAAATATGCATTTCCAACAACATATCAACAAGCAAGGAGGTGGGAATAAAGACTTCCTGTATACTTTAGGTAGCGATCTATTCCTTATTAATTTGCACCCCATTCCTATTTCATATAGTTTCTTCTGTGTTACTAGTCTGTAGAGGGCCCAAAATGATATGAGAACCCCACTCTGTAAACACACAGTAAGAGGCTGTATCTACCTTGATTTATTTTATTAATCTATGTTGTCCTTCCCAAAAATGGCTCATGGCATCTTATAGTGAGAGACAAAAACAGAATATTAAAATGAGGATGTATAACAAACTAAACGGCCCTCTTCTCCCTGTGAAACCCCCATCAGATTCAAAGGAAATCTACTCCACCACACCCACTCTAGCTTCCCTGCTTCTAGAGAGTGCCCCTCACTTTTCAGTCAACATTCGCTACTTCTGTAAAAGGAAACCTCATTTTTTCTCCCTCCTGTCTCCACCCACTCTCACTCATTCTTCCACCTCACATTCAAGGGAGTCCCAATTTCCTTAATGCCCCTCGTGAGTGCAGTTGATGAGCTTAACACTTCAGACATAGCAAGCAAAGTATACATTGATGTACAGTGAAGAAGTGACTTGTCTGGGAGTTATGCAGGCGATTAGTGGCAATGCTAGGACTGAATGAGGTATTGGCTCCTAGTACATGGTGTCCTGTCCAGTGTAACACGCTGTCTTTATAGTGGAACAAGAACTGTTCCAAAATGACCAATGTACAGTGTTCCAATGTACGAAAGTGACCTTTATTACTGTGCACCCATTCTCTGCTTCTTCTCTGTTACTTTCACTTGCTGTAACATCATTTGGATAATAAGCTGTTTGGGGCAGGAACTCTACATGTTTCTGCAGTGTGCTCATCCCACTTCTGGGTGTTGTAAAACAAGTAATTTGCTACTTTTGTTGGGTGGTTATGCTATCAGTTTGACGTTAGGAGGTACTTTTAGAAAGTGCTGTGGGCATCTTTATGTGGCTGTCTCGCTTCTTGTGTCAATTAGCTTTAAAATGTTACAGGATTAGGTTTCAGTTGATCGGTAATACAACCTAAGAAGCTATAATTAATATGTTACTCACAGAGCTAGGTAGATGCTATTAACTTCTTCTATGGTGTCCTCATTAGCCATAATTTACACTTCTTGAAAGACTTGGTGACTTGAATAAATATATCTAAAATGATGTTGAAATAAGCACTGCTTGAAGTTATTTTAATGAAAAGAAAAAGGATATTTCAGTGTGTGTTTACTGATTTTTATCTGATTTACTGATTTTTATCTGAACATTTGACTTGCAGTTTATAAGCATGTTTAAAATTGTGCACTTTTTAGCTGTTAGCATGGACACCCTGTAACTCCCTTTCTCTCCTTCTTCCCCACCCTCCGTTGGTCAGTCTTTCTGCCTCTGTTTTCTCAAATGTTCCCTCAACTTACCTATCCAAATCTTGTCTGAATGTGTTTTCTACTTTATCTTTGCATGTGAATGACCAAACCCATTGCAACCAACTTCCTAGCCTCATTTGTTTCATTGATGAGGGCTTAGTCTTAAGTGTGGTTCACAATGAGCCATGTGAATCATTGCCATATCTGCCCCAACAATCTAATTAAAATAACAGTAAATATTTTTCTCTTCGTGCTGTTTGCATCTAATTGGCATATCACGTACTACAGATACTTTTGTGCAGAAATTGCCCTGGTTTTGACAGTGCCAAGTACACCAATATGTATGTCTGTGTATGTAAATATCTAATTTATTTGAGAAAGAAGGAATTATTTGGAAAAGAAGTATTTAAATTCCCAAGATGCCTACAGTGAGGAATTCTGTGTATATGAAATTGGTTTTGTTTTGCGCTGTGTGTGTGTGTTTCAAGTACTGAAAGTTAGGACTGGGCGATCATCAATCCGTATACTTTGGAAACTCTAGCAGGAATAATTCAAAAAAGCTCAGTAGATTAGCCCAAACCTGAAGCTATGAGGACTTGAAGGAAATGGCTTTATCACCACATATATACTTGGTACATGTGGAAAATATAGATAACATTTTGTGCTCAGAGCAGAAGTTTGCTAAGATAGAAATTTTGGTATTGTCACATGTGATAGACATCCTGAAGCTGTGGCTGAATTAGTCATAATCAATAGAATACTGATCTGCCCACACTTCTGACAAGTGCATACAGTGATGAAATGCCTCCCGTTGTCTCTGCACTAGTCATCTTAGAAGCTTTGATTGAACTTTATCTCTGGTTTTTTACTGAAGGTCGTAGATGATGGGCAGAGTTAATTTGCGCTCCATCTGTTGATGACAGCTCTATCTCACTGACTCCCTCAAGGAAGAATTCAAGGGTGTGGACAGACCTAACACTGAATTGTTCCAAGAATGTCACTGACTGGGGACCACCAGTTCACAACTATCCTGGTTTAAACATGTCTGCATGTACGCTGCCAAGGGTTCTAAGTAGAACAGTCATCGCTGCAATATCAAACCACCACCAGGGGTTGGTAGTGAGTACCCAGCCCAGAATGCCTCTCAGCAGCAAATGCCCCAGTTTCCCCAATATCTCTTGAGCACTGGAGGAAGACCCATGTTGCTTGGGCATCAAGCAAGAGAAAGAAAATAATGTCAGTTGCTTGCAATTGCAATTTTCTGATTTTCTGCCCCTTCTCACTAACATTGAGTTCAATAAAGACCATTCCTGCACTTTATGAAATCTGCAAGTCAGTACCCTCTAAGCAGCTTATCAGTTTCATTCCATTTGTGGCAGTTGACCAGCTTTGGAGCATCAAGAGACTGATTTGAAGAGAGGGGGCATGGTGGCCAAGAGGGCAGAAGGGGTATCCCTGCTTCTGGATTCTAGGGCTGCTGAATGCTTGGGCAGGGCAGGTGCCCAGGTCCTCCATATCAGTTGCCAGGAATGGAATGGTATTGATCAGTGGCTTGTGGAAAAGTGCTGTTTAAAAGTGGCAGAGGCCAGGGTTACCAATTGTCTGTAAGTTTATAGATGGTCTGTAGAAAAATGCTTGCCTGTGGATTATTTGGTTTTTTTTTTTTTTTTAAATGAACTATCCATAAAAAATCTTAAGAAACTGAGCTTGATTGAAGATTTGTCAGAATGAGGCTAGATGCAAGTACTGATGGACAGACAGCAGAACAGTATCATTTTGTGTCTAAGCAGGTGTAAAACCATTGCTGCTATCAAGTAAAACTTAAATATTAGACCCCTAAATTTGAACCTTGCCCTTGATAGTGCTGGCCAAGGCCTGACAGAAGGGTTACATTTACATTATGTAAGATATATCAGTAAATAAGAGTTTGGTTGTCAGTTTGTACACTGCTGTAAAAAAAATAAAATAAAATAAAAATCCTGGGTTGGTAACCCTGCCCTGAGCACCCATTTTCCCCCCACAACTCCCAGGAATGTAGATGCAGGCATACTCTCTCTACCACCTAGCTGTTTCCCCAGCACCCCTCTCCTCCCCCTCCCCCTCTCCCTCTCCCTCCCCCCACCCCAGTCTAGATAAGCTGGGATGCCCTGAAGCCTGGTCAGTTGCCACCAATGGAACGAAACTGACAAACAGCTTGGGGAAAAAGTACAGAGACATTGGGTAGTCTTCCATGGTACACAGCAGCCCTGGAACCCAGAACCCCTCTATCCACTTAACCCCACCCTCCCAACCCAAATTTAGCTTGGAGCAATGCAAACTGGGTCAAGTACAAGCCATATACCTTGGATCAGTAGAGTTCTGCTGCATATCAGTGTAGCCAGTTGTCAGGCAGCAATTAGGGTATGGTGAGGATGAGGAGGGGTGCAGTGTGGGGATGCATGGAGGACTGAGCAGATACTAAGTCACAAAAAGCTTGGTGTCCACACAGCCCTGAACCTGTTCAAGGAGGACTGGTTCTAGGAAGACCAGTTCAAAATAATACCTCTTTATCCAGGTGTATTTTTTAAATGTTCCAGAAAGTTTAAGTCTTTCTAAGTCGACTTTTATGTCCAGAGGCTTGTGATTTAAATAACATTTAAAATAGTTTACGTGTTAAGTCTGTCTGTACCCCCAAAAGAACCATAGGCTGCCTATACCTGTGCTGTGATGCATTCTAATTAGAACATACTGGAGCAGACTCCATTAATCCATTAATTAGAATAGACTCAATTAATTGGAACACTCTGGAGTGCTGCAGTCATTTATATTCACCATCCCACGTTTCAAAATGGCAGCAGGGGCTTTAATTAAAGTGTTCCTGTGGCCATTTTGAAATGCAGGATGCTGAATACATGTGACACTGGCATTTTAAGTAGAGCAGCTGTCCAGGAGCCACTCTAATTAAAACACCACCCTGCTCCCCTAGAGCACATGTATAGACGCCCATAATTTCTAAGTTAGCAGTGGCCTAGTTTCCTTCACCAACTGCAGCTGCAGCTTGTCAAGAGGCTGTGACTGTTCTTTTCTCATGAGGCCTTTGCAGTGGTCATCTAGGCCACATGAAGATCTACCTGGGACTTTTCATGTTAATGTACTTTCTTTGGGGCTGCAGCTTGGTCAACTCAGTCTTTAACTACAGCAGAGTACAAGCCTCTGCATATTTGAGTGAGCTGCTATAAACCCACGTCTGTGCCCACATTTTTTGCTTGCTTTGTATTTTGTTTCTCACAGTGATCCAATGTGTGGGTGACAGTTGGGCTGCTAGAAAACTACATGTTTTTATTCATATCTTACCACTATGTACTTCAAAAAGAAGATTTATCAAATTTAGACTAAAATGCTCTGTAGAAACAAATAGTATATATGAACAAAGGTGTTGGGTGTATGAAGGCACAGCTGGGAGTGGTAACAAAACCTATGGTTTTCCTTCCCCTGACTGCTTTCCCTCCACATATGAGGCCCCTGGGTCCCGTCAAGCAGGGATGGCTAGCAGAAGGTTGGGACAGGAGCAAGCAGCAAAAGCTGGAGGAGGAAGTGAGGGCCCAGAGACTTCAGCAGGAGTGATTAGGGGTAGGGGGGAGAGCGGTAGCTGGACTGGGACCCCAGGGGCTGCAGGTTAGCTCCTCAAGGGCCACCAGTTGGACAACCCTTGTCTAGGTCACAGCTGTCTTATTCAGTTACTTTATTTATATGAGATTTCCGTGTCTGTGGTAAGCTCTTCGCAGTATTTATGTTCTTCAGTCTAATCTGATGATTGCTGGTTTGTTCTACCCCAGCTCAATGTAGCATGCTTAAACTGCTCCAAACTATAAACGTATCATAACTGTTCTTATTTCTATTCATTTTTAACCTACTAAGCAGTAACATTTTAATGATGTCATCCACAAAGAAGGCTAGATAATCACCTTCGTTCTTTCCTGCCACGGTGGGGTTGGACTTGATGATCTGCTCAAGTCCCTTCCGACCCTAGAAACTATGAAACTTCTGGCTTGGGCTTAAACCATTCTGCCTATGAGATCTGGTTTCTGGAGTTGGTGCCACTGAAATTCATATGCGGCAATTTCCATATGTTTCTGGCATTGAATTGTTAGGCTTTACTGGAGAATTACTAGTCACTGTTTAGGGACAAGTAATGGTATACACTGATTGTGCTCATATGATTTGTCAGGTTCCAGGCATTTTATAGAAGAATCAGTCGGGTCAGCTCTCGGGCAGAAATTCATAGATGTCTGCTCAGCAGTGAAATAGCACTTCTGGAACAAAGTAATATCTCAAATGTTCGGGTTTTTTTTAACATAATACAGCAGATATTTATTGACATTTCTTCAAAACATTTATTGCAGCCTTCTGTCACCTGACAGTGTCTAGTTGAAATTGCAATTCCAGATAACGGATGCAGATCTTTGTGCTATCAAGGCTCCTGACTCAGGATTATGTCTTTTTTTGGGACAAAAGAATGTACAGACTAGTTCTAAGGGTATGATCTAGAATCTGTCCATACTTTTAGAGATGCTGGAACTGCAGCTTTTTGCTTTTGTGGAAAGAGGTTGTTAAAAATGTAATTCCTTAGCAAAATATACCTGTACATTTTTTTTTCTAGTAGTTCCTACTTTTGGACTACATTGATCTTTCAAAGCCTTAATAAGGGAATATGTTCATATGTCCTGTCTTAAGTACATGGGTGCTGTCATATCACAGTAATGGCTCATCTGGTCTGGTATTAGATGCTACAGGGTGGAGTGTAAGGTAGAGGAAGCTTCTTCCTAATGCCACACAGGTTTATGCCCTGTAGCGAGAAGGTTTCAGATTGCTTATATCTGATCTTTCTGATGTAGGTTTAGGTGTGTCTTTACCCTTACAATCATTTATTCCTTACTGAATCTTTGTAGGATCTTGCACATGGTGATATGATGGACTTATCCATGGTGATAACTTTTTGACAGTGGGCTGTGTAGGTTTATGCTTGCTGTAGGAAGAAAATCTTTTTTTTTATTAATCTTGGTTTTGCCTTTTATTGATTCTACTTTTTGAAGATTCCAGTTCATCTTAGCATCTGTCATTACTTTGATGCCTTTTCATATCTTGTCTTATACCCAGTCTCTTGTATTCTTAACTAAACAGTGTCAATTTCTCTCTTGAGGAAGGAGGATAAAAAAAAAAAAAAAAAGAGTCGTCCTACTTTCTTATCTTCTCTGGACTCGGTCTGTTTTTGAGAGACCAAAACTGAATGTACTGCTAACGATGGTAGTGTATCCTTAAATTTATGTAATATATTCACGTGTTGATTATGTTGTATCATCCTTTTAATTCTTAAATAGTGTTTGCATTTTAGCCACTACTGCATGCAAAGTAAAGGTCTTAATGGAACTGACCAGGTTCTGGTACTGAAATGGTTGCTGTGTTACAAACAAATTTTAATGTATGTGACTACATATTTATTATTCTTTCCAATATGCATTGTGTGGCTTGGCAGTCAGTTTCATTTTTCACTTTTTGCTGCTTGCCTACTTTGTTAGAGTTCTTGTGGAGTTCATCATAGACTCATGGTTTGGACGGTTCCAGGCATCACCTGCAAATTTTTTCTCCTTATTCTTCATCCCTATTCTAAATTATCTTACCTTACCATCAGTCCTCTTCTGGAATCATGGCTCTCCATGGTAATTTTTCAGTGTTCTGCAAACAAACACTTTTTACAGCTCGCTATCATTACCTCAGTTAGAAACTAATGCACCCACCTTAAGACAGTGGACTAATGGAGCACAAATATTGAACTTTGTTTCTCTCTCTTTCTCCTCTTCCCTCCCCCTATCATTGTATAAACCTCTAAGTTGTGTCATATCTCTTCCACTTCTATACTGTGCTTTATTTTGAAGTCCTTCCTAATCTGGGCAGATTGTGGAACCAAAATTATTCCCCTGTGTAAATTGAAGTAGCTGAGAGCTATTTTAAAAATATATGGCAGCTTGTCTCAGACTGCAAGAGCTGCAGTGAAGCCTATAATTTCTCTAACACATGACAATGTGGGCCTGGTACTTTTGCAGGTGCCAGCAAATGGGTCAAGCACTGGGAACAGTGAGACTACCTGTTAATGTCCCTTGTGTTTTGTTTGTGCCTACTGTGCATACAGTAGCTGGAGTGAAGCAAAAAGGATAATTTGTCAAGCATTAATTTTAATTAATTTCAAGCGTGTAAGTATTGCAGCCACTAGAACAGAACATGAGTAATGCATATTTTTCGTTTAACACACGTGTTTAATAGCTAGAAAATATCCACATTAATTATTGTAATGCAAGTTGTGATAGGACACAGATATCAGAATATATTTTGCTTCCTGATAAGGCAGACTATTTTACATGTAGAAGAAACAGAAATGTTTTCTGTTTCAAAAGATATTTATAAAACACTTAATCTCTTGATGGTAAGAGAAAGTGGAAGCAGGATACTAGACTAAGAAAGAGGGAGGAGATTAAGAGGAACTATAGTCTTCCAAAATAGGACAAACAGATTTTATGTTAACAACCCCACAAACATGTACATTGATCTAACAAATAGATTTGAATAATTCAGGTTATATAATATAAGAATTTCTGTATAATTGTAGTAGACATCAGCACATAAAGAATACTGCTAGAAATTTCCTTTTCTTTTTCTTTTTTTTACTACTGTAGGTAAATGTTACATAATAAATGAAGTCCACTTGCTTTTTTTAAAGTGATTCAACAAAAAATTATGAAGTATACTGTTATATCTATAGTTGGCTATGTAATTATGGGGACATTGTTTCCATATCTGTTTAATTAGGTTCTTAGCCAATGACCATGAACAAATTGCACAATACCTGATATTGTATATTAGTTATTTTGCATTTGAACTGCACTTTGTCTAAAAGATACTACTTACTTTCCAGACTGCTATAATAAAATAAGATCATGCTGGGCTGCAAAAATATAGTATGTTTATTTCTATAAGAGGAGTTAAACATTTCTTAGGATCCTTCTACCCTATGCTGTTTGATGCATTATATCAGGGGTTGTCAGCTGGGGGTACATGTACCCCTGGGATACTTAAGAAGGTTGTAGGGGTACATGCAGGCGAGGATGGAGGGTGCACCGGGGCATGGCAGTGGCATCCCACCCGCCAGCTTTCCTACACTTCACCTTTTACCTTGGGGAGGGGGAAGTGGAGGAGGAGGGGTGTGCTGGGCACAGCTGGCACCACACAGCACACTGCAGCACCTCTCTACCCCCACCTCAGCTTGGTCTTCTGATTGGCCACTGGGCCACTGCCCTCAGCCAATAGCCAACAGCAAGGAGGTGATGTGGCCATCCCCTTACTGCAGAGCAGCGAGGGTCTGAATGGGGGCAGGGAGTGTGTTTCTGTATCCGCCCCCAGGAGCAGGGCTGGGGGGGGGAGGGCAAGGGTAGTGGCACCCCTCTGCAGACCGCACAGGCGGCGCCCGATCGGACGAGCAGGGTGGTCATACATGGCAGCTGCCACCATCCACCACTCCATGCTGTGGGCACTGCCACTGTCACTCAGTGCTCTTGTGCTGCTTTCCCACAGCCAGTTGCATGTACTGTGGGTGGCGTGTGATTTGCCAGCTGCAAGACCCATCAGCAGGTGCACGTGTGACTGGCCGCTGGAAAGTGGTACGGGGTGCGGTGGTGCAGGGTGGCATGCAGTCTCCACCCCCTGGTCCAGCTGGGTGGCACCTGTGCAGCTTGCAGAGGGGCACTGCTCCCTTGCCCCGCCCCGCCCCCAGCCCTGCTCCTGGGAGGGGGTACAGCAACACGGTCCTTTCCCTCCCTCCTGCTATTCTCAATCTGGAGCCCCCCCCACCTCTTCCCTCTCTCCCACCCCACCCTACCCTACCCCACCCCTTCCCCCCAGCAGGTAAGTGCAAGTGGGAAGGAGGGTGTCTGTGTTTGTCCCCTGCCTGCCCACCGACCACAGGCACATGGCATCATGCAGCTCTTGGGTCAGTGGCAGCTGGGTGCTCAGTCCTGCACTCTGCCCTGGCTGTGCAGCACCTGCCTCTGCCCCAGCCCCACTCCCTTCCTAACTATGGGGGCTTCGATCTGCCCTCTACCCCCACCCCTTAAAAACAAACAAAAAATATAAAAGAGGTACATGAGCTGAAACTTTGAAGCACAAGGGGTATGCTTGTTAAAAAAGGTTGAAAACCTCTGCATTAGATTCTTTACCTTCACTCTGGTTATTTGAAGTAAGTATATGTTTGCTACATATGTGTAAATAAGAGCCCATGTGCTATTTTTGTGAGGTAATGGCACATATTTAGATTAGGAATGTAAATATTGTTTAGGAAGTTATCCGTTTAACCTCCTCAAAATTGGTTATCTGATAACACAGTATCTTGGACATGGCTGCTGCTGAGAGCTGCTCCCCCGGGTCCTTGTGGGGGCAGAGAGGTAGGTGAAAGCCCTGCCAGACAACAAGGCCCCTGTGAAGCTGTGGGTAGGAGCAGCAGTTGAGGGGCTTTCCCAGCCCCCTGCAGCTGCTGGTGTGGTGGGAGGGAGGGAGCACCTGTGAATAAGCTGCTAATGGCTTAATTGTCAAGTTATTGGGTTGCTAGCTGTTTTCCTTTTTAACCTCATAGGCCTTCCTTCTGGTCTCTCCCTCCTCATACCTCCCTCCTTCCCTTCTGCTTGCCCTACCACCTCGTGTTCCTGGGCCACTGCGTGGCTTCCCTTCTTCATGACTGCCCTGTGCCAAACGTTAACTGGTAATGTATTACCAGTTTAAATATACTTATCATTTAAATGGTTAACCTTTCACATCCTGAATTCAGATGACTTTCTACTAGCTCTTGCCCTCCTTCTCCCTCCTCCACAAGAAGTGGGGGCATTATATGAGGGTAAATAAAGTCTTTCATCTGTCATAATATATTGTTTCATGAAAGGGACTGCTTCAGTTTGAAGTCTAAAAATGTTTTTAGACCTGTTTAAAAATAGTTCCAGGAATTCCATCTGGTTGTTTAATTAATTTTTGTGGTTTTGTAATTGCATTTGTGTTCTTAGTGTGTTGTTTAAATGCTGTTTTTTCTCTGGTTAATAAAAGACCTTTAGATACAGGAGGGAAATCACTATATTATGGAATAGATTGCTAATATATTAAAACTATCATTTCTCTAGTTCCTCAGTACTGGTAAAATACTAGTAAATTCTGTGACTTAAATAGAAAAGCATGCTAAATAACTGTCCTTTGTTTTCTGTTTTTTGTGTTTGAAGTAAGTTTCAAAATTTAAGCAACAGAACACAAGTGCTGTGTGTAGATGAACAGTGTGCGTTGTAGTGAGGTATTATAATCCTGGTTTATGGTTACCTGCAGTTTATAGATGTTGCCTGAATTATACCAACGTGTTCTTCAGCAGCCAAAGTTGGCTTCAAAGGGCAAGATTCTTGTCTAATGAGCTTGAAACTCTTTCAACATGTAAGTGATGAGGGAAGGTGAACAATTACAAACTTGGGCTTGAGAAATTCAACCAGCAAGTACCACAAAGTGCTTGATACCATCTGGTGGATGTCATGCTGGAGATGCATCCCAAGGAATTATACACAGAAAAAGTCAAAATTATGGAAAATGTAATCAATCAATAAATAAAAGTTATTCATTTTATCTCATATCCTTAATATTTGTGCCAGAAAAACATCTGGATGGGTGTGGGGCTTGTGGGTGGGCATGGGCCCCCTCACCACACCACCCCCTTGGTGCACAGCCCCATCACCAGCAGCAGCAACAGGCAGTGGGCCCTCAGGACACTCGTGGATATGGCAGGCAGAGTCCCCTGGCGGCACACGGCTCTGTCTGAATCTGGGGTGCTGCATGTGACTGCACGGAGCTGGCCTGGCCCACTGGCATGCACCTAGGAACCAGATGGGGTTGGCTCCGTGCCAGCACGTGGGGCTCGCAGCACTGTAGGTGCGAGCCATGTGTCACTGGGCTGGGCAGGCTCTGTGCCTCCATGTGGGGCTTTCAGCACTCCAGTGGGAAGCTGCTTGTGGAGGCATGGAGTTGCGCCCCATTGGGCCAGGTGGGGTCTGTGCCTCCATGTGCGGCTTCCCGTTGGAATGCTTGGAAAGCCCCACATGCAGGCAAGGAGCTGGCTCAACCCAAGGGTGCACATCTCCTGCTTGCAGTACTGTGAGCCCTGTGTGCTGGCACAGAGCCAGCCTGGTTTGGCTGGAAGGTGCATGCCAGTAGGTTGGGCCAGGCAGACTCTGTGTTGCCCGTGTGTAGCCCCTGGGATTCAGCTGGAGCTGTGCTCCCCCAGGGGCTCTGCCTGCCACGGCCATGAGTGCCCTGATGGACTGCTACCACTACAGGGAGGCCAGATGTGTGGTGAGGGTGCCCACACCCACCCACATACGTCCATGTCCACCCACAAGCTGTATACCCACTCTCCCCTTGCAGGCAGGAGCTCCCCTTCCCACTCACCAGCTGTCCAGTTGTTCACCATCATGCTCAGTGCCTGCACATGGGGCTCTTAGCTGGAATGCCAGGGGATCTGTGGTGCTGGAGGTACAGAGCCCATCTGCGTTAAATGATGCAAAATTATGCAGTTATGTATGGTTATATGTTTTATGTGCAAAACTGTGCTGCCACATAATTGCATAATTCCCTGGAATGCAACAAGAGCGTGAATCCTAAGGCTCTTGCTGGTTCTCTTGCTACCTGTCTTCCCCTGCACCTGGATTATGTTCAGCTCATGTGATGGACAGATGGTGTAAGGTAGAGCAAGAAAAGAAAGGATGGTAAACAACAGAGTATTTAAGAGGATTGTGTTGTTGCTCACTGGACATGGGTAATGTATACATTGGGACTATAAAAATCACAATTTGCCTTCTATGCAAACATACAGTTGAATTTATTTGCTAGGGACTTTTCCTTCTGTGTTGGACTAGCTTTGCATGATTAGGTTTGACTTGTAGATCCTTGCTCTTCATAACTACATGTACTTTTTTATTGGTTGCAGTGAAGTTACTCTTTTTTCCAAAAGTTATGGGTTAATGCTGCTTTGAATGCTATAAGCTGGAAAAGTAATGTTGATTAGACAACATATGTTAGCCAATCCAACCATGATAAAAACCAAAACTCACTTGTCAAAGATGCAACCTGTAGGCTGAATCCAGCCCACAAACCCTTATTTGGCCCCTGGTGTGGATTTTGGATTGAACCTGTGTATTACTGTGTGCTCTGGACTGGCCCTGTGTGCTGCACAGCAACCATGAGGCTGATACAAGGGGCGCACACCACCAGATGGGCTCAGGGCTGGTCTGTGGACCTGATCTGGCCCGTAGACCAGCCCAGCACCACTCATCCAGCTGCTTTCTGAATTTGACACACTTATGCTTACAGCATGCACCCTTACAGCAAGAACAATGGGGGAAGAAATGGAGATTCATTTTTGTTGATGTTGAAGCATTGAGGAAAGTGACTGAATTTTAGAGGGCAGAATTGATAACAGGTTGTCTGGCTCAAGTGAGGGGTATCTTCTGTCACTTAACACAACATGTGTAGGAAATGAGGTTGTCTTCCAAGTAGAAAGAAGCAATGACAGATCAAATGTGGCTGAATTTGTCATTACTATTTTTCCTGTGTCCCTCCTTATCTGTTGGTTGGAAGGAAGACCCATTTAAACTTCCCAAATCATGCTCTGATGAAACAGAGCCTTCTCCACTTGAAAAAGTTCAGAAAACAGAAGGTGAAAATAAGAGATTAGATTGTCAAGAAGGCAGAGGGGCGGGGTCAGAGGGAGATTGAATAACACAAACAGTATGAGAAGTATCTTTATTTAGAAAATACAGAGAGTTTAGATCAGGGATGGGCAAAATACCGTATCTGGCCCACAAGGCCATTCTATCTGGCCTGTGGGGCCCCCCCCAAAATTAGAAGATTAATATTCATCTGCCCTTGCTTCCTGTCAACCATCCTGTTCCAGCCAGCAGGACCTCTATAGAGCCGGGCCAGCTCCCCACTCTTCCTGCTTCATAGTTTCATGGTTGGAAGGGACTTGAGCAGATCATCAAGTCTGGCCCCCTGCCCTGGGCAGGAAAGAATGCAGGGGTCAAATGACCCCGGCTAGGTGATTGTCAAGCCTCCTTCTGAAGACCCCCAGGGTAGGAGCGAGCACCACTTCCCTTGGAAGTTGGTTCCAGAACCTAGCCACCCTGACAGTGTAGTAGTGCCTCCTGATGTCTAGTTTGAATCTACTCTCAGTCAACTTACAGCCGTTATTCCTTGTTACTCCTGGTAGTGCTTGGGGGAACAGGGACTCTCCCATTGCCTGCTGGTCCCCCTTGGCCAGTGTATCCTCTCTAAGCCTTCTGTTGTGGAGGCTGAACAGGTTCAGGTCCCATAGCTTCTCCTTGTAGGGCTTGCCTTGCTGTCCCCTGATCATGTGAGTGGCCCTCCTCTGGACCCTCTCGATGGTGTCCACATCCCTCCTAAAGTGTGGCACCCAGAACTGGACGCCAGTACTCCAACTGCAGCTGGTGCAGCCCAGCCTGGCTCCACAGACCCCTGCCAGCCTGTGTCCTGCTTTGGGCCCCACCGGTGCTGGCCCTGGGACATTGGCCCCAAGACGGTGACCAGGGGCAGAGCTATCCATGCGACCCTCTACAGCCTGCCAAAACTGGGTAAGCGGTCCTCCGCTTGAAGTAATTGCCCGCCTCTGGTTTAGGTAGAAAATTGTTAACATTTCACTGGTGTGTAGGTTGTAGCTCTGTTGGTCTCAGGACATAGGCAGACAAGGTTCTTTGGGTGAATATGATATGATATTTTTTATTAGACCAATTTAAATAGTTGGAAATTATTATTTTTTTTTTTAATAGCAAGCTTTTGGGTTTAAAAACCCTTTGTCAGGCTGAGGAAGTCTCTGCAGTTGGTGTGGGCTCTTCCTGGATGGAATGAATAGTATAGAAGCCAGAGGCTGGCCTGGTATGCATGCAAGACAGGCAGTCAGTGAAGATGTAAATTGAGGAGTCACTGGTGAGACAAGCTAAGTTTGGGTGGGGAGAAGAGGGATGAATGTAGCAGTTAAACAGTGGAGAGGTACCTGGGGAGTCAGATGTTAGGCATGTTATAGTGTGTCATAAATCTATATTGACTCTATATTGAGTCCATGATTTTTTGTATCCAGGAGGTTGATGAAGTGAAGTTCATAGACTCGTCTCTGAGAAGTGCTTTGTAAGTTCCCTTTGAGGATTAGAACTGAGAGATTGGGGAGAGAGTGGTTTTCTTGTGAGAAATGTGCCCCCATAGGTAGCTGTGTATTCTTGTCTTTGATAGATTTCCGGTGTGCGTTCACACTTGCATACAGTATAGAAGCTTATTTTTTCTTTAAACTGCAGGTAGTAGATCTGGTAGATTTGTCTCTAGTTCTGTTTGGTGTGTGGGTGGGTGTATGTAACTGTTCCAAGTTAGCCTTTTTTTTTTTTTTAAGGTTTGTGAATTTATTGCACAAAATCAGGGACTGTTCTGGTATAGTCTTAAGGAGTGGAGGGGCTTATGATCTGTTCACCAGGGTGCCCCAAGGGATGACAAGGTCCAATGGCCACAGACTCCTCCAAGACTGCTTTAGGCTGGACATAAGGAAAAACTTCTTTACTGTCTGAGCCCCCAAGGCCTGGAATAGACTCCCTCCAGAAGTGGTGCAAGCATGTACTCTGGACTCTTTTAAGAAATATTTGGACACTTTTTCTTGCTGGGATCCTATGACCCTAGCTGACTTCCTGCCCCTGGGGCCGGGGGCTGGACTCGGTGATCTTCTGAGGTCCCTTCCAGCCCTAATGTCTATGAAGATACAGGCAGGGTCAATGCCACTTTTTTTCAGATTTGTGCTGTCCTGTTGGGTATTTGCAGGCATACAGAGAAGACTTAGAAGGACTCAGAAGGCGACTAAAATCAACTCCCTATTGGCTGCCTAGTCAGCTGTTGACAGACCAAAGAGTTAGTAGCTGAAACAGGGTTTAGCTACACCTTTCCTCCCTCCTTATCCCAAACTCCCAGACAGTTTATAATAATTAAGTCAGTGAGGTCCCTGCGGGACCAGATATGATCACTGGTGGCCTGGAATTGCTGACACTATTGTCATTCTTGAGGCCCACCTTAAAACTACTGGGACCACTCATCTCCATATGTGGATGCTTTCTATGGTTAGTTTCTGGAGAGGGAGCGAATTACAAGCTGTTTTTTTTTCATAGGGAAAGACACAGACCATGCATGAGTAAGCTGATGCACTTTGTTCTGTGTTCTATTTGTAGCAGACAATAATGCAGTTTACAGAATGGGAAGTCCTTTTATTTGTTTACTTATTTCCAAATACCATTCAAGTGTATTAAATGTATTTTTTTATCTGAGACTGCATTCACTTATGCCTTCCCATATCCTTTCTTTCTAAGCAGTATGAGAGTTCTCTTTTTAAAAGAAAACTCATGAAGAGGATTATTTAATTAACTTCAGTTGCTATGGGGACCTCTTTTCCCTCTCAGGTAGTCATCACTCCCCATATTTTTCCACTTCCTTGTGTCAGTTTACATGTGGTCAGACTGCTGCAGGTTGGCACCTTAAAAGGATTGGATTTGCATGTGCCTAGTCAGTAGTGTTAAATTATTGGCATATGCTCACATGCTCAGTATATGTGTGACTGTACACTGTGTCTAACATGATTAGCATGCAGGAGTTAAACCATTCTGGTAGCTGTCCTCTTCTTGGTGACTGGAAACTGTTTCAAGTTGTGCCTGTGCATAACTGGAACAAGTCTGCAACCATTATGAGCTCGGGCTTGCATTCATGTGACTAAGATGTTTGTGGGAGTGTATCCATAATCACTAGTAGTTGGTAAATATTCACTTACAAGAGCATGCTATTATTATGCATGCATAAATGCAAACTTCTGTTCAGACTATATAACTGCTTTTGAAAATATGATCTTTAAATGTCAACTCTGCTCCATGGAAGTACTAATGTTTGGCGTGCAGGGCCCTTTGTTTCATTTGTAGAGCCACATCCATTTCTCCAGGTTATAAATAGATGTCTGTGTTTACTAATGGGAAAATTAAGAACCCCCCCCCCCCCCCCCCCCAAAAAAAAAAAAAAAAACAAAAAACTTGCCATAGATTCATAGATGTTAGGGTTGGAAGGGACCGTAGGAAATCATCGAGTCCAACCCCCTGCCCTGGCCACGTATTTATTACATATCCAGAACGATAAAGAATGGCAAGCATGATTTGTTTTCAGCATTAGAATGGTTGGGCATTGGGTTTTTTGCAGTACACACATTTCAGACATCGTTGGCCTGCATTTCGTGAAACTTCTTTGGCTTCCATGACCTGTTTACGGAAAGGCATGGGCAAATGAGGTGCAGAAAATGCTTCTTATTTGAAGCATTGCCTTGCTGTAGCAATGAAGTTGTATTTTAATTTCTTAATTGAGAGTTTGGATTTTCTCCAAGAATATTTTCAGTGTCCTGACATGCTGTGAAGAACTGGTTGCATTTAGAGTGTGATCTTTGTTGAGGTAAAAGAGGTTGCTTGTATTCTTTACATATTTTAATTATCTCTTTTTTGCCAAAATGTCGTATTGTTTGGGCATTTTGTTAAGCAACTAGCATACAAAAACTTATTGCCTTGATTTTAGAAAGCTTAAAAATCTAGTCTACTATAACACTAAGGGATAGTTCAGCTTTCTGTATGATTGACAAACATAGAATGTGCTTATTTTAATGCGGTTTTACTACAAGTAGGTAATCTTTTTCAGGAGGTGAGTAGATCAGTAGCCATGTGGTTTTGGATGAAAAAAGAAGGGCATTTAAAGAATTCCAGTGTCTTTAAGTTTATATTTAATAAAACAGCAGTCGAAGTAATTATTGCATTAAAAAAAGAACAAAGGGCCCTTTTATATTTCATAGGGAATACATTTTACTTAGTAACACTGTATGTTACCTATAAATGTCTGTGTGGTTTGGTTTTTTTTAATAATGTCAATTTGTAATTTTTAGCCTTTTACAGATAATATCTTGGTGTTTCAAATTTATGAAATCAATGTCAAACGTTATTTAAATATCAGTTCCTTATTTGGGAGAGTTAATTAAATGTTGTTAAGAATTTGTATAGCTTTACTGCGCTTACTGTGTAAGTTTTTCTCACAAGTAAAAGAGAAGGATTTTAACTGTTTATTAAAAAGGTTTAATACATTAATGTGTGGACGCACAGTTTGTACAGTTTCATAGAGCAGTTTGTGGTATATTAAAAGTTGGCAAACGTGCTATTCTGAAAGTAATGCATACACATTATGTTCATTTCCCTCTATCAGTCACTACCTAAGATGTTCACAAATAAATGATCTGATAGATATATCTTAAAACAGCATAAGCCATTCTCAAGGATGTAACAATGGAGGTGCCGGGGGAAGCAGCCACTTTTGACTGCCAATGTGCCTGTGGCACAATTGTGTGGCTGTGGCACCAGCCCCTAAGTTGGTACGTGGGGCAGCTGCCCCATTTGCCCTGTCGTAGTTAAATTAGCCATACTTCCCCCCCTTAAATATTTAACTTTCTCAGGCTAGACTAGGGACGGGCAATTATTTCAGATGGAGGGCCGCTTGCTGAGTTTTCACAAGCTGTTGAGGACTGCCTGACAGGTAGCCAGGGGCAGATAAGTATTCATTTTCTAATTTTTTTAGGGGCCCTGTGGACCGGGTCGAATGGCCTGGCAGGCTGCATCCAGCCCACTGGCCACATTTTGCCCACCCCTGAGCTAGATCAGGCATTTTTAGTTAAGTGAACATCTTTGCAGGTCCACTTCACTATGTATAACTTTAGTATAATTAGAGAATCTAAAATACTCACTGTTCACTAAGTTTCATAGATTTCATAGACATCAGGGCTGGAAGGGACCTCTGGAGATCATCGAGTCCAGCCCCCTGCCCAAAGGGCAGGAAGTCAGCTGGGGTCATAGGATCCCAGCAAGATAAGCATCCAATTTACTCTTGAAGGTGTTCAATGTCGGTGCTTGAACCACCTCCGCTGGCAGACTGTTCCAGACCTTGGGGGCTCGGACAGTGAAGAAATTCTTCCTTATGTCCAGCCTAAAACGGTTGATGAGTTGCTGTTTCTGGGTGCTCACCAAACATTTGTATGGCTCTGGTCCTCCAGGCGTGCCCTGTATATGGCACTCCTATTGCCTGGGGAGCCTTTTTACTCCATCTTCTTACGTCTTGAAATCAGTGTCTGTTATTCCAAACCTTGCCAGTTCCCTTGGGGCTGTAGTTTACCTCTGCCTTCCAGTTTCTTTCTCTGAGGACTATGTGACTTGTGACTGTGAAAGCTGTATACAAACCCCGTAAAAGAATTTGTCAATGTGCTCTTCACTTATACCTTAAGAGAAACCTAAATCTGTTGGGGGAGCATCCTGAAGATCCCTTTGGGGATTGGGTCATTGTCTTTTCAGAGACTTCAGGATTCTGTCTCTCTTCCCCCCCCAAATGACTGCATCTCTCTTTGGTAAGGTTCCAGTCCTTCTACTTAGCTGATTTCAGATTTTTTTCAAGATGATCCATTATTTCCTTAGGTGTTCACCTAATTGAACTGGTTCCTTGGGTGCAGCCTGGCTCCTCATTTTACAATGCATACGTCTGAGTTGGAGATGCTCCAGGTTAATGACCGTTGATTGCTTTGGATCCATTTGCCTTCTGGAAAATAGAAGTAAAATGCCTACTGCTAAAGCTAGTAGAGAATTTTGCAGTGAAACATTATACGGTTTTGACAAATCTGTAATGTTCAAAGGAAGCTTTGGTTAGAAAAGCTTGTAACTGAAAAACAGACAGCTTTCTTAGTTCAGGTTGGCATTTCTAGTAAGAGATATTGGAGGTGAGAGGTAGTAATGCCTATCCTAGACTAGCAAATAATCCAGAAGGTATGTGCTTGGCAATCAGATGAAGATGGAACCCAGCCCACTATGTTTCAAGTTGGTTGATACCATAATGGTGGGAGAAGTTGACTAAAAAAAGTGTCCTGTGACTTACAGTATTGGTACTGGGATTTTCCTAGTTTAGGGCTGTCCAGCTTCTTAGTGACTTCTCCTAACACAACCCTATGGGGACTGCATTAGCAGGGGCCATGGGCCTCATAGGCTGTATGCAGGCGCTTCCCCCTCCCTGCTGTCCATGCACAGTGGAGAGCCCTGCCTCATCTGCAGCTTACCGTAGACTCCCCTGTGGCACCATTCTGTATGGACACTTTGACTTGCCAGCTTACCCACACTGCTTTGTGCCCCACCCCCAGCCTGGGTCAGGCAGTGGAAGCTTTGGGAGGGATGGAGAACCTCCAAACCCAGCTGCTGCTGCAGCAAGAGCAAGGGGTGGTGGGAGCCAAAGGGCCAGATGTTAGCCCTTCATGGACTGAATGTACCACAAGAGATACCAGTTGGACAGCCCTATTCTAGTAGTCTTAACACAGGGGTTGTCAACTGGGGGTACACATCCCCCTGGGGGTACTTGGACCGGTCCTAGAGGGTATACATGGGCGGGTGGGGATGGAGTGCTGTTGCCTCCCAGGAGCAGGGCCGGGGCAGGTTGAAGACAATGGTGCCCTTCTGTGTGGTAGCGAAGCTCGCACACAGGAGCCACTGCCATCACACAGCAGGCTGGTGAACTTCCCTGCCCTGCAGAGGGGCGCCACTGCCCTCACTCCAGCCCGGTGAGCTTCTGTCCTCGCCTGCCTGCGTGTCATCCCCACCTCTCTGCTCCGTGTATGGCCATGCGCTACCATACTTCTCCCTGCTTGGTGTTTGGCCATGCACTATTGCCCCCCTGCTTGCTGCATGCTACTGTTCCCCCCGCCACTTGGCATTTGGCCGCGCACTCCCCCCTGCCACTTGGAGTTCAGCCGCGTGTTATACCCCCCCCCTCCCCCCCGCTTAGTGTTTGGCCGTGTGCTACCCTCTGCCCTACTCTTGCCCCCCCTAGCTCAGCATCTCACCACTGGGTTGAATTTTGCTGGCACTTTAAATTTAGCATTGTTTTGCCTGTTTGAGTAAATCCTTTATTGATGAAAAAGTGAGTGACAAAAAAGGAATTTTTACCACCTTTGCATTTTAATACCAAAGATAGAATTCTATCCTTGTGTCAGGGAGAGTAAAGCATTATTCTCATGCTATGTTTTGTGTGGCACTTGCTTCACTGAGTGTACAGGGTGCATGGTGTGCAGTAAATTTTAAGTTTGAATATTGATGGTACCTTACCACAGTAACTGTGTCCTTTGTTGCAATTTCGTTATGCACTCATTAATTTGGCCTTGTGAATTCAGTTTTATTTTGTGAAATGGAGGTTTACATTTCAAATGGGTAACAGCATTCCTTTCCTGTTCACAGTGTACTTTTACTTCATTCAAAGCATCCTGAATGAAGCAGAGGTCCTCCTGCAGGAACTCTGCCAATTTTGTGTTTTTAACGTGTGTGCGTGTGCGTGTGTGCGTGTGTGCGAGATAACTTAATAGAAATCACTGCCAGCTCAGGGAACTCTTTGTCACACAGGTAGATGCTCTTTAAATGCCTTTTAAAATATGGTGGAACTACCATTCAAATGGCGCATTGACATGGAATAAGTGATTTAAAATGCTGAGTAACCTGTGGTTAAAAAACCCTCCTAATCAACTGTCCTTTCATTAAATAAAAATTGGTGTGTCCAAAGTCTATTTTATAAACTCTTTCAATACTGCTAGGCAACATTTTTCAGGAAAAGCAGGCCTTCCATTAAGAGAGAACTCCTAAGGTTTTACAGTTGTTAAAGAAAACATTGTCATTTGTGTTTTATAAAGGGAATGTGATTCCTTTCACAGTCATGTTAAAAACAACTGAACTGGTTTTCCTGCTTGTATTTTAAATGCACAAGTACATATTCTGGGGTACATTTATCCTGGAGGATATTGGTGTAAAGTTGAGAGTTTTTTGTAACGTAAGAAAAAGGTCCTCCACAATCCTTTCTCCTTTCAGCTCTATTTGGGTAAGGTCCTATATGTACCACAATAAATGTTTTTGGGGTTTTTTTCCCCCAGGGGCTCTCTATAGTCTGTTATTTCTGTGCATCAGTTAAAAAATGAAGTTGTTTACATGCAAATTTAAAATGGAAACTTAAACTCTTCTATCCATCTTGATTTTTAATTCAGTCATTACTTAGCTTGTGGATAGCATGCTTTACTCTTCCTCTGCATGTTAATTGTGCTATAAAATTTTGTACTGAAAACATGTAATTGCATGATCAATAAGAACTTGAAACTAGGAAATTGGGAGAGAAAATCTTAGAAGACCTGTTTGCGGAAAATTAATCTGGGACCGAGTAACCATGAGTTAATTTCAAGTTTAAATTGCAGGATAGACATGCACAGGTTTGCAAGCCTTTGTAATTCATAAAGGAAAACATGCCCCCAAATAAGGGAAATAATTAGGGATAGTGCCTGGATTTGGAAGATTAAGAGCTTAAATGCAGAAGTCACAGAGCGTATCCAGATGAGCTTGCATGTGCTGGGGTGCTTATTTCCCATAGTTGTGCCACTGCTGTTCAAGCTGCCAGGCTGCATTCCTGTAAATTGGCTATCAGATTGGAATTGGCCAAAAAAATCTTTATTGGTGCAACCCTACTGATACCAATAGCCAGTGATTAACCAACCATATTGACCTATGCTGATCCGATAACTAATATTTAGTAATAGTGTAAGACATTTTAAATTACTGAAATAAACCTTTTTTTGTTTGTTCTGCATTTATAACACAGGCACACATGCCTCCTGCCTGGTCCAGCCCTTAATGAGGAAGGCGGTGACTGCCTCACTCCCATGCATGTTGCCCCCTCACCCACAGCTCCTACTCACAGCCCTGTTCCCTGTGCAGTCTGTGCTGCCATCTCAGGCGGGCAGGGTGGACCCTTGTGTGGATAGCTGTGCTGGGTGCATTTGGATCCCCAGAGCACTCCACTGTCTCAGTGCTGGTGGGGTCCCACGCAGCTGAGCTCCCATGGCTGCTGGAGGAAAGTAGCTTTGGTAAAGGTGCCCGGCCAAGTGGGAATGTCCCTCTTGCGGCACCTAACCCTGCCCATGTCAACGTCTCCACAGCGGTCCTGGTGGTCAAGCTGTGTGCATGGCCATGCCCTGGCAGCAGCAGCAGAAGCCAGTAACAGTTCCTTTGTTGCTCAGTGTGGTGCCCTGTGACCATACCCTGGTTCCCCTTCCTCCTCATGCTGCTTGCTCACTGGGACCTGTAGTCTGCTGTGGGCTTGGAGCAGCAGCAGCAGGGTGCAGGGCCTGGCCTATACTTGCCAGGGTGCTCCGGGTACATGGCTGTAATTACTGGCTACAGTAACCAAAAAAAGCTGGTAGCTGATGACATAATTTCTCCTTTTATCAGTACCAGTCTGATAGTCACCCAATATATTGGTGCACCCCTAAAGTTAATGAGATCATTTGTAATACTTGGGACTGATACCCAGAACTTCAGTTATACCATTGGGACTCAGACTGCAAACTACACAGAAAGAGAAGGATTTTGGTAGAATGGTTAAGCATAGGAAGTCCATGTATTTTCAGTGGGGTGTGGCTGAGGCAAATGTTGCTGTAAGGCAATGATTTTCAACCTGTGGCCTGCGGGGAGTCTGCAGACTCTTAAGGGGTCCATGAAGGATGACTGTGATCAGTTAGAAGTATGCAAATACCCACACTTACAATTAAAAGGCACCTCCATTCAAAATTTTTGAGGGGTCCGCAAATGAAAATACTTTGAAAACCACGGTTCTAAGATAAATGGATTATTATTAGTAGAAACAGGGATGCGTTAGTACCACTGTACAAGTCGGTGGCAAGACTGTAGAATATTGCTTACAATTCTGGTTATGAATGCAAAAAAAAATCTCATGAGAAGTGATTAAAAGCTTGACTAGTTTAGCTTCTCAGAATGAAGTCTGAGAGAGGATATGATGACTCGCCTATAAATATATTCAGGGGTGACTATTGGGGAGGGAGAAGAGCTATTTAGATTAAAGAATGTTAGCTGTGCAAGATCAAATGTCTATAGACTTCTCACAAAACAAATATGGATGGAAATTTAAAAGCTTTCAGTGATTTAAGAGTAAAGTTTTGGAATGGTCTGAGAGAAGTGTAAGGTACAAGGGATTTCAGTTGCTTTGAAACGGAGCTCAGTAAATTAAGGGGAAGGATAGTATGAGGGGATAGAGATCTTCGTAGAGCAAACATCAGTGCATGTGATTTGTGGATTCCAGTATTTAGGTGAAAGGAAATTCAGTTTCTTTGGTGGATGTGTATGGTAATCCTGTAATTTGAGGGTTTCTAGTTTTCTGTGCTGTACAGGTACAATTTCCCATACTCCACACCAGTAAATGCTTGAGTTGGCTTCTGTGGCATGTTATGTTTTTTCTTTCTTTCCTCTGAAGCTTTAGCCATTGGTCATACCTGAATGTAGAATTTTGGCTATGGTGATCAAGTGCCACCAGATTTGGGGTCAGGAATGAATTTTTGCCCAAGTTCAGATGGACAAGTTTTTCTTGTCATTTTCTGTAGCATAGAGCATGTTCTTTCTTCAAGGGATCATCTGAGCATATTTTAACTTAACAAGTTACCATTGAAGGAGCAGGGCATTGGTGGTATCCTTGTCTTCCCTGCTCTTTTTTTGGGGCACATTCTGTGGGTGGGGTTCATAAAGTGCTTTAAAGCTAATAAAAGAGGTCAGTGGATGATCCTGTGGACCTTTTAAGCATAGTTTGTGTAGGCACTTGACTCTGGCCTCTGACTTGCCAGTCCAGGGGTGGGCAAAATATGGCCTGTGGGCCAGATCCAGCTTGTGACATGATTCTGTCTGGCTTGTGGCAGGTCCCTTGGTCCTGCCCCAGGTGTGGGGGGCAACCTGGGCCATGGCATGCATAGATGGTCCACTACCCCTGGGTGCAGAGGTGCCACCTGGTGCAGAGCACAGTCCATCGTATCCCCGTGCATGGCTCTTGGGCACATTGAGAGTTGTAGTCCATGGACTGAGGGACACAGGGGCAGGGCAGGGCAGGCACGGCAGCTGCACTCGACTTCCCAGCAACCCCTGCTGTCCTCACATTTCCAGCTGCTACTGCCAGTGTCTCCACTGGCCCTGGTCCCACCACCTGGAAACCTTGACGTGTTGTCCTACACCCACTGCCAATGATACCTGACAGAGTGGGCTGGCAGAAGGCAGGAGTCTTCATGGAGACTGGTTGGGACCCCTACAGGCAGGGCTTACTTGGTCATGCATATGGGATGAGGCTGTGGGCAGGTAGGGCTGGGGCCAGGATTAGGATGGAAAGGCAGCGACAGCACAAAACTGGGGCTTGGGGCAGAGCCCCAATCCATTCCCCACACATCCCTGCGATGGGTACCGATTCTTCAGGGCAGGAAACTGGTGCCTGTCTCAGATGTGCGGTAAGTGGATCATGGCCCTGCCCCAGGCTTTGGCACCATGCTGTCACCATCTTGCAATCCTGGCCCTAGCCCTGCCTGTCTGGCCCGCTCCCAGATGCTGCTTCCCACCTGCTTGCAGCCCCATTTCATCTGCCTGGGTGAGTGTGCCCTGTCTGTAGGTGGTCCCAGGCCAGTCTCCATTGAGACCCGCACCTGCTTGCTCTGTTTGGTTTCCCTGGTGATGGGTGTGGGGCAGATGGATCAGGACACTGGGCAGATGAGAAACAATGTCCCTGTTTGCAGGCTTCCAGCACCATGCAGTTATTGTTTGTCCAAAGGATGAAGGCTAAAAGCAAAGAACACAAAAGAAGGCAGAGGTGGAGAAAAAACATCTTCCAGAGCAAAATGAAAGGGAACTTCACATTTGTCCAAGGTAGCAGAATGCTTTGATGAAATAATCTGTGTAGAGTTATTAAAAGATGAAGTTCAAAAGCTCTTGGAATAATTTAAAAAAGAAAGTAAAAAAAGTTCTCCTCCCCTCCCCTGTCTCCCCTTTCCCCCTCCCCCGAAAGAAACTGAACAAAAATTGTTATGGTAGTGGGTGCAGGGTGGATGGGATCAATTTTTAAAATTCAAGCTCTATTTCACTGTGTTTGTGTAGAGTCTGATTACAGACTCAGAGAGGATAAGTGCTTGTACAGAATTGACTTCCTGTATTGTTTTGTTTTTTTCTCAAAAATGAGATCTGGTCACAAATAGGGAAGTAAATCACTTCAGTCTCCTTTTTCAAGGACTTGATATGCTCACACTTACTAATGTTTAATAAAGGACTGTTGGTTTTTTAGTTTGTAAAAGCATAGTTGAATTCTTCTGAAAAAGTATTAGAACTGACAAACAGTCTGTATCTGTTGACATTTAACGTATGAAAAAGGTAGCATAGCGGAAACACTTATGTCTTGGGTGGAATTTGGCACACTGCCCATTTTCCTAGTTTTGAATGTTGTACAGAGCAGATCGCAGCTAGAGCTTTTGTAATTCCACACATCTGCGGCTTCCTGTTCCATTACAGGATGTATCCAAACAGAGTTAAACATCTGATAGATCACTTGCCAGGTCTTTAAAGGAAATGGTTACCTGGCAAATATGAATATAATTTTAATATTAATGTTTAAAGAGGACTATGAGACTCTTTGATCTTAGCTGAAATCCAGCTAATCTTTTAAAGAGCTGGGTGCCAATGGCTCATAGAGCACCAGTATATGATGTGTGGCTTAAACACATATTATTACCATAAACACAGTCCCAGCTCGAAAGGTGGTTGGTGTAAGGTAAGATCCTACACTGGGATCTTACTGCTTTCCTTAAAGAGTACCATTTTGTTCATAAATTAGACTTTTTAAATTAAATCCAAAGAGCCATTGAATGGCTGAAAGTGGTCTCAAATGATCATGGTGTTTTCCACTGCCATTCCTCATGCTTGTAAACATGGTTGTTCTTTTGCTATGATGCAAAACATAAAATGTGATTATGGTAAAGCTGCTAGCATGCTGAGACTGCCTGTCTTTATAACTAGTATTTCTTTGTATTCCTTCACTAGTATACATCTACATTTTGTCATATACTTAAATTTGTAAAATCAGTGGGTAGGCAGGCAAGTTTATCGTGTTCTATTTATACAGTATCAAGCATAATGAAGCCCCCTGGTCCTTGATTTGGACTCCTGGAGTGTGTCCAGATGAGTGTGGAAGTTTGTTTCCCTGGGACAGGTAGCAGCAGCATACCTTGTACAGCTGCTACTTGTCCCCAGGCAACACATATGCTACGTGTGCTCTGGCACATGTCAGGTTACCCCAGGTGGGGCAGGAGAGGCCGGAGCCAGCAACTGCACTGGCCCCAACAGCCTTACTTGTGATCCTGGGGGCCTCGGGGAGTTGCAGCTGTGGTGATCCTGCAGCTGGGAGCCTGCCTGGTAGCTGGAATGTGGCTCTGGCCAGCCAGGTTCTGGTTTTGGGCAGTGCACGCTGCTGCCACATGCGCTGTGCCCCCTTTTTTTGATGCGGGTTTTTTTGACCTTGGGATCTAGGTAGCAGCATGGGGAACGCCTGCATGTGTGAAGTGTGGCACCACAGATGGGTCTGCAGCACCACATACTGCATGTCCATGCTCATCTTGATGCAGCCCTGGGTGCCGTAATACAAGCAATGAAGGAAAAATGGGATTCTGAATAGGAGGCTGAGACTGGGGGAATAAAGACAAAGGGATCAATATGGTAAGGAAGATGTAGAAGTGAACAGTACAATAACATAGGCAAAGTGATATCTTTTGGTGGGTGCAGCAGGTGTGTATAAAGATATATCACTTGTGCCTGTTGGTCCTGCTGTGGGGTGCAACAGAGTGCCTTATGGTTCTTATAGTGTTGCTTAGGAGAGTCTGAGGGGAAGGATAAATTCTGAACCCTCTGTTGAGGCTTTCTTTAATGTGTGCTAGTTTAATTGATGACAGTAACCTTGACCTCAAGGATCTGTGCTATATGATTATTAAACTGAATGGAAAAACAGAAGTTGATTTTTGGGATACTAGCTTGCTTGGAAATTCTCCCTTTTAGAACATACCTGGGAATGAGTGAAATTATTTATATAGGTGAATTTTTTGTCTGTAATATTAGGTATACCAAGACATCCAAGCTGTCATAATATGATTATTTGTATTTTTGTGAAAGTATAGAGTGTTTTGAGAGAATCGATTGTTTGTATGTATTTGATTTTTTTTTTTTAATCGTTTTAAAGAGAAGCAGATTGACTCTGTACTTGGGGAAACTCTATTCTGATCCTGGCACTAATGGTGTTTCAGGCAAGTCATGTGATATCTGTTTTCCCATATGGAAAATGGGGAAAATGCAAATATCAACTAATTATCTATCACATTTCCTCTGGGAAATTATTTTGTTCAGTTTTGTCATAAAGTGAAGAGCTTCCTTGTTAAACAGTTATACTGTATTGTAAAACTGTTATCCTATGGGTCATGCCATTGATTGGTTGGATTTAGGTGAAACAGTGACACAGTACTTGTTTTCACAGTGGGTCTCTTGTTTTCTTCCTCATGTTGTGAGTGCCATTGGTGGAAACTGCAAGTTTATGTTTATCATATAGACAAACGTGGGAGTCTAAATAAAACTTTCCAACTCTTCTATGTTTAATTCACAGCCTGAAAGGTCATCAATACCTGCAGATGAAAAGTTACCATGCTAATCTTGCATCCCAACTATATTCAATCAATATCTTAATTAAAGAACAGCATTGTGTTTAGTAGGAATTCTCCTTTAAACAGCTTCAGTTTGAACTAATTTGCCCCAACTCTGCATGACTCATGGTTTGGGATTTGTTTTTGTAATCAAACAATATATACCTCCAATTTGTTGCTCTGGACAGCACAGATAATGATTCGACTGTGAGAGTTGTACATTGAAGTCATTGTGTTCTCTGAAATGTACTTGTGAGAACTGGAGATTTTCATTTTACAGAAAGCAATCATTTTAAATGCAAGGAGTATTGGGCATTTTTTAAGAAACATGTTTGACAGGTAATGTTCCTGCGTTTCTATTATTGGCCCACAAAATAAATTATAAGATGCTGTTGAAGCAACATCTATCCTTAAAATATTCACATCAGTTCCATGGTACACTTCGATACACTGATATTGTTAAAAGAATGAATCACTGTGTAAATTTTACTCGTGTGGTAATAAACACAACTGTGAAGCGCTGTTTCCTGAGGCGCATATGAACACCTTACTTTTTGGCATTCTGGAAGCTTTAAGACACTACTCGAGAAATATTTGGGACTGTAACAGTCTGCACATTTTCAGAGGGTTTGTAGCAGCCTGCGTGCTCTCAGGAGCTGTTCCCAGCTGCAGCTGGTAGGTGAATGATTGCAGGCTGCCTGGGTAATTACCATGCTCTGACACGCTGTAATTAAAGTGCATCAGAGCAGCCTCCCTGCATGTGTATAGGCACCCTGAGATACCCGGTGGCAGCTGTTGAAAGAAAGAATAAGGAGATTGAGCAGCAGCTCCAGCAGCAGTGGTTTCAGCACCTCCAACAACAGCACCTGCAGTTTCAGAAGGAGCAGCAGCAGAAGATACAGCAACTTCACAGTGAGTAGCTAGTTGCATTGAGAGAGGAGCAGGAAAGGTCATGCAGGAGAGGGAAAAGGCATTGCAACAGATACTAAAGTTCCAACAAGGAAAAGCAGCAGAGCTCTAATTGCCTGGCTGCAAACCCTGGAGAAAGCCAGAGATGTGAGCCAAGCCTGGGTGGAGGCGATAGATGGAGAAAGCTGCATTGCATCAATGTGTTCAAGACCTGAAGGCTGAGATCCAGGAACTCACGGTGCGGGGTTAGCAGGGTGAGGGTTAGAAGCAGTAAAGCCACTGAAAGCCCAGCTCCATGAACTGGAGAACAAGCTGAGATAAAGTCAGCAAAAGCTTTTTAGTGACTGTAAGGAGCTGGCAAGATTTGCTGTCCAAGCCAAGGCCTCAGCAGGAAAGGCAGGAGCTATTGAAGTAGCTGGAGGTGGGACACCACACCCAGGAGTGGCAAGAGATGGAGGTGGTAGCCTTTAAAAGGCCAAATTCTGAGCCTAGAAGCTGAGTTGGAAGAGGCTATGATGAGGCCAGCTGAAGTCCTGCAACAGGAAGCAGAGAGTCTGAGCCCTTGTAAAAGAGACTAAAGAGCAGATCAGGAGCAGTCTTGGCACAAGGGACGCCTGGGAGAAGAGAAGGCAGAGGCCAAGTCCATCACAGCCAAGGGGGAACCTGCCAGAATGCCCCTTAAAGAAACTGTGGAGTTGAGGAAGAAACCTTGGGAGGCCAAGTGAAGAGACAAGGCCCATCTACCCCACACAGAGAGAGCCCATGCCTGTATCCAACAGCAAGGTCTCAGGACAAAAGAAAAGGGGGGCCCACCAGAAAGCAGTGGTCTGGATGGAGAAGGCCTTGAATACACTTGAGAGTATTTGAGTCCTGGGAACCGCCCTCCTTGGAGGTAATCCAGACGAGCTGCAGCCAGAGAGGAAGATGGCAACAGCATGTGCAAGAGTCACGAAGAGGCTTTTGCAGATCCTGTTCCAGGGTAAGCCAAACCAGAAGATGAATAGTGACAGTTTGACCATATTTGTATATAACCTATATTTCAGCATAAGATGGAAAAGACTGAATCAAGTGTTCCAGCAGGCAGGAACTATGAGGCATGCCCAAGTGTGGAGAAACAGAAGGGGAAAAAGTGGAGACATGGGGACAGTGAAGTATGAACATCCCGGGAAGACTTATAGGCAGTATCCTTATTAAATGAACAATTGCTATGTGGCTGTCCCATGAGGGTAAGAATGGATAAAGGGACAGCCCCCTACAGTGACTGCCAAGTGGAGACCTGTGTGGAGCTACAGCCAGAATTCTGGGAGATTTTGGTGTGCGGTACAGGCTTAGTAGAGGACTGACCTCTATTATCCATGGTAGGAAAGACCCCAGATTGGGTGTTGGCCTATGGGGAGACTGAAAGGATGGGGGTTGCTGTGAAGGGAATGAGTGGAACTACCTCCTGGAAACAGGTAGAAGGGATATGATACCTAGGTGGGAGAAACCAGGCCCATTGTGGGGTGACTACAGAGAGTAGGCAACCAGGGATCAGAAATGTGGAGGTAAAATTAGAAACCCTGGCGGGTAGATGAGGTGGAACCACCTTATCAGAAGGGAAGAGCCTCCTGACTAGAAGGGGATGAGTTCTGGGAAGGAACTGGAGCCTGAGGAAGAGCAGGCAGACTAGATCCAATGGACTAGGGGGCAGGCAGAGAGGCTCTGTATCAAGGGGCTGTGGAGACTGTTCGAGGTTTGCATGGCCCTTAGTCGAACCCAGTGGGCTACTCTGGACTTAAGTTTTGGTTATGTGATGTTGGGGATAACCAAGTGGGCTTATGTTTTTTGGTGTCTGATGAAGTAGATGTTATAGGATGAAGTAGACTGTAAAATAATCCGTGGTTTGGGAGGGACTATAGGGGTAGTAGGTGTCCCATAGCACCTCAGGGGGCACATTGAGAGAAGGTTTGGTGCCTCGGAGGATCAGGAGGGTCCAGTGCCCAGGAGGGGCTAAGTCATATCCAAGGTTGAGTGAAAGCAGCTTCACCCTGGGCACAGAGACACTAGGGGAGCTATGGCAGTTCAGTAGCCATTGATGTTTCAGCCAAAGCCAAAAAACACCCCCAAAACTAGGGCCAGGGAAGCTGAGATAGTACAGTTTCGCCTTGGGCTAGGAAGCATGGAAGAGCTGTGATCCTGGAGCTGTCTGAACTTGAGCCAACCCAAAGAGGTGGAGAAAGATTAGGAGAAAGCGTTAGGCATATCATCTGTGAGACATGGGTGCGAGCACAGCAGAGAATGGAGTCCACAAAACATGTCCTTGAAGCACCAAGGGTGCAGGAGAACAGACGGATTAGGAATGTCCCACCTAGTGCCTACAGTGGTGGTAGGGGGGATAAAGAATTTAAGAGGGCTTCCCTCTTGGTGGGGAGGATACATAACAGTGCAACAGGCTGTGCATTATCAGAGGGCGTGTAGCAGTCTGCATGCTCTCAGGGTCTGCAGCCATTAAGTAGCTGATTGCAGGCTGGCTAGGAAGACTGGGCCAGCTGCAGCAGATAACTAGCTGGCATCCAGGCATCTAAAAGGGCTCCCAGGCAACAGAGCCAGGGTCAGTCCGGGAGAGACTGGAAGCTTGCAAGCAGGAAGCTAGAAGTTAGATGGCTGCAAGCGCAGTGGGGGAAAGCTTGTGGGTCAGCTCACAGAGGAGCCTGAGGATCAGGCTAGGAGTGCCTCTTACCCAGAGGGACTGCAGGTGCAGCAAAGAGACTGTAAGTGTGCCCTTCCTGTGGCTGAAGGGCTGGAGGGGCAAGAGAGACAGCAGGCAGATAGTGGCAGACTATACCCAAGCTCACTCTTTGGGTCTGAGAGAAGACCCCATGTGGTACAAGCATTTGGTTTATGGATTGGGTTGTTTATATTTATTCCTGCTGGGAGGGAGTTTGCCATGGAGAAATAAAGATAGTGGGAAAAGACTGTGAGTGAACCTGAAAGACTGAGTGAGTAAATCCCCAAACCTGCTGCAGGGACTATGAAACTCCAATGGCTTGGAGAGAACTGGGACATAGCCAGAAGGCTTGTCAGCCAAGTTTATCACTTGGTGATATTTATCACTAAAAAAATATATCTAGCAGCATATCAGTAACATTAAAAATGTCAGTTGTATAATCCAGAGAGTTAGACTTGAGTGTTAAGCTGCATAATGATTCGTGTATCTTTTGAAAGAGCAGCAAATTTGTTGCAACTGCAAGCGGTGTTATGAAATATCAATTTTTAAAATATTCTGCTTTTAAATTGTCTGGGTAAATGATAGTATTTATATGCATCATCAGAATCAAAGCATGCTGTGTTGAATGGTAGTATACGGAAGGTTGCAGTGCAGCTTTGTGAATTGAATATATAAGGTGCCTGAATATCTGAATTATTTTCATTAAAATGTAGATAAAGCAGTTGTGCTGATAGTGATTAAAGTTGATTCATTTTTCTACGTAAAACTGATATAATACTAATAGGAGATAATGTGTAAAATCCACAGGCATTGGGTGTGATCAGATCTTTTTGCAATATGTATAGTATTAAATGTTTAGTTTTTGACTTCATCCTCTCCAGAATAAAAATGTTTGGCAGCATCTACCTATAAGCACTCTTAGAACTCTATGATGGTACAAGAAGTGCTTGTTGGGAATTAAATTTGATTCCCTGGTGTTTGGATAGTAAATAATATATGCACTAGATCCACTGGTGTAGAAGACCTAAAGTAATTCAGTACTGTCAACAATGTCATGCCCACATGCCTGATTCATGGATATAGGATATGATTATGAGCCATGTGTGAAAATTTAAAACCAGAAAAAATGATGCACAGTTTAAACTGACCTTAAGGATGTCATTTATTAGCTTTATATGAGAGGTTTTTATTAATGGGATATCTTTGACAATTTAACTCTCATATTGCTCCAATAGTTAAGTTGATGAGAATTTTAATTTTTAATAGTATAATTATAGAACTTCCCATAAGAATGAAATTCTTAGTTTCATTTTCTAATTTCAATATCCCAATTTTATTTATTTTTTAAATGATTAAAGATCTAAGTTATTTAAAAGGCTTCTGTTCATGTTTAATAAGTATACTTTTACTACTTCTTGCTGACAAAAGTCTTCTGCTGTGTGTTTGTAGTTTTTTTATGGTCCTCTGGATAACCTGCTCTTCTAAGGAGGATGTGTGTCATCAACTTTCTGTGTAGCCCACGGGGGAACCTGGCTTTTTCTGTCAGGTTTCAGTTAGTGTTTTTTCTTCCAGTAAGTCTACAGATCAGATCTCTTCTGTTTCAACAGTCCAGCATAGTTTACGTTTCTAAGCAGGAAGCAAACACATTCTGTCTAGAGAAAAACAAAATAAAATGGCTTAAATGTAATTTTTCTTTCTTATCTTTAGACCTGTTCCATATACACAATTGAAGTTTTCTTTGAGCCGTACCTTCTTCATTTTTGTTAAGAGGAAACAATTATTTTATTTCATTTTTTTAAGGACACAAAATTAAGCATTTTAACATTTTAACCAAATATTAGTATCACACATTCTCTAGTCATCCATTTTATGAAGTGACAGTGCTAGGAAGATAATTGCATAGGATAAGAGATCCTTGGTGTTAAATAGAAAGCTGTATTTCACTTGAATTACAAGTGACCAGCTTAGCTGATGGCATCCAGCCCACAAAGAACACCAGAGCCTAGTGAATTCAGAGCCTTGTATCCAGTGCCGAGCCATCTCCGGTGACACAAGGAATGTGTTACAAAAGTCTTCTCAGAATGTTGCTGCTCGGCCAACAAAAGGCCTTACCGTACTTTAAATGCATACTTTGTGTATTGAGAAATTGATTAGAAATACAAATGTCTAAGTTATACCCTCTTCCTCTATTTTTCTATGTTCTCTTTGCAGGTTGACATATACCATACTTGTTCTTGGCCTGAAGTAATGTTTTGTCATCTTTTGCTTTCCTAAATTGAATGAGCATACAAATATTCTTCAATAATCAGTTATTCAAGCAGCATACAGAGAGTCAGCAAACATGGCACTTGTCTATGCCTTTAGGATAGGGTGGCCATCAAGGTACCTCAATAATAGAGGAGAGTTGCATTTAGTGCACCTGTCCCCACCACCATGAATGTTGCGCCGGCCTCCCGAGGCTGGGGTGGGCATGGCAAGCTTCTGCAGGCAGCCATGGTGGGGGTGAGCCTAACAAGGAGCCTCCTGCAGGCAGCCGCAGCGGTGTCATCATTGTGGGGGCGTGTGCCAAGCAGTGAAAAGTAGAGGACGTAAAGGCATCTGGTTTCATAGCAATAGAGGACAGAGGACCAGAAAACCAGGCTGTCCTCTATAAAGCTGAACAAATGACCACCCTACTTTAGGACAAGCAGATTTTTAAAAAGGGGTGATTTTTCCCCCCCAACTCAACTATTGTCTCCTGCCCATGCCTGTGGCCTCAGTTCATCACTGACCTTGTTAATAATGAAAATGTAACATAGCCTCTCTTAATTTGCTCTCTTTTGTGATTATATAGAGCTATGTCTAAAATAAAACATTAAAACATCAGCTTGTTTGTAGAAATAACCTAAAAATGCAGAAGTTGGACCTAAACTTTCCAGACATCTGCTGGGAAGAGCAGTCAGCCAGGTCTGACTACTCATGTAAATTGCTAGCCAGAATGCAGGACCTCCATCTAACCCAGGAGGTGCACAGCCCCACCAGGGGAGATGCCTTGTTGGACCTGGTGCTGGCCACGGGTGACAACCTAATGAGGGGGCTGCAGGTGCTCGACCACCTGGGCAACAGTAATCATCGCCTATTGGAATTCACCATCCAGCACAAGGTGGCAAAGGCCTACAGCAAGGCAGCAGCCCTAGATTTCAGGAGGAGAAACTTTAATGAGCTAAGGAGAATAGTTGGGAAAGCACTGAAGTCCGGGAGGGCAGGGGAGGGGAGCCAGGTGTCCAAGGAGAGTGGTCGCTTCTTAAGGAGACGATCCTCCAAGCCCAAAGGGAGGTAATCCCAACACGGATCAAAGGGAGCAGGAGGGCACACGAGCCCCCGTGGCTCATCAGAAGCAGCCGGGAATGCCTCCTAGCTAAAATGGAGGTGTACACCCAATGGAAAGGAGGGGTCATCACCAGGGATGACTATACTGCAGTTGCTCGGGGATGCAGGGGGGCAGTCAGGAAGGTCAAGGCGGAGATGGAACTGGGACTAGCTTCCCGGATCAAGGACAACAAGAAGTCCTTTTTTAAATACATAGGGGGCAACCTATTTAACGATTCTTTGTCTCCATTTTCCTGAGCAGGGACCGGAACAGTCACCCCACCCCTTAGATCCCAGGGGAGGCACACCTAGGCAAAGGGTTAGTGAGGAACTAGTTAGGGAACTTCTGGAAGGACCGGATGTATTCAAATCAGCTGGTCCGGATGATCTCCACCCTAGAGTACTGAGGGTATTAGAGAGGTTATTGCGGGACCCCTGGAACGGCTTTACAATGGTGCTCTGGTGTGGTGCCAGAGGACTGGAAGAGGACCAATGTGGTTCCCATCTTCAAAAAGGGGAGGAAGGAGGACCTGGGAAACTATAGGCCATTTAGTCTTACCTCAATCCTGAGCAAGCTTTTTGAGAAAATTATTCTGGCTCATATCCACAAGGGGCCAGCAGGGGAGGTCATGCTTAGGGGCAACCAACACGGGTTCATTAGCGGCAGGTCCTGTCAGACCAACCTGGTGGCCTTCTATGACCAGATCACCAAATCCTTAGATGCAGGGGCAGCAGTGGACATAGTCTTCCTGGACTTTCAGAAGGCCTTCGGCACTGTCTCTCATACGGTTCTCATTAAGAAACTGGGGGACTGTGTTGTCGACACCCACAGTCAGTTGGGTCGCCAGCTGGCTGGAGGGCCAAACCCAGAGGGTGGTGGCGGGCGGGTCATTTTCAACCTGGAGGGATGTGGGCAGTGGGGTTCCACAGGGCTCGGTCCTTGGGCTTGCACTGTTCAACATCTTCATCAGTGACTTGGATGAGGGGGTAAAAGCACCCTGTTCAAATTTGCTGATGACACACTAGGGGGGACCAGAAGGGTTTGGGAGAGACCTTGTTTCCCCTAGTACCTCCTGGCATAACAAGGAATAACGGCCACAAGTTGTTGGAGAGTAGATTTAAATTAGACATGTGTAAGAACTACTTCACAGTCAGGGCGGCTAGGATCTGGAACCAACTTCCAAGGGAAGTGGTGCTGGCTTCTACCCTGGGGGTCTTTAAGAGGAGGCTTGATGCCTACCTAGCTGGGAGCATTTGAGCCCGGTTTTTTCTCCGGCCAGGCAGGGAGTCGGACTTGAAGATCTACAAGGTCTCTTCCAACCCTACTTCTATGATTGTATGATAATCTGGAAAGGGTTCTGAGGTGGGTTAAAGTCCTACAGAAAAAACCCTACGAGATCCGATTGAAGAACCTGAACCTCTTCAGTCTCTGCAAGAGAAGGCTGAGAGGTGATCTTGTGGCCGTCCATAAACTCATCGGGGGGACAGCAGAAATAGAGGATGCTATGTTTACCCAGGTGCCCATTGTGGTAGCTAGTAACAATGGCCACCAACTGTGGGGGAGCAAATTTACCCTGGACATCAGGAAAAAGTTCTTTACAGTGAGGGTTGCCAAAATATGGAATGCCTTTCCATGGGAGATGATGCTGTCTCCTTCTTGGAGGTATTTAAGAGGAGAGTGGACAAACACCTGGCTGGAGTCATCTGACCCCAGCACTCTTTCCTGCCTAGGGCAGGGGGTCCGACTCAATGATCTAATAGGTCCCTTCCAACCCTAACATGTATGAAATCTATGAATGTGTTGGATTTGTGTAGTTTTTAAAAAGTTTTTGAGCTAAATTGTTTTTTCAATTAAGTTACTCTGCCATTAGAAAGTTGTATAAACATTTATAAAATTAAAATGAATGAAAGGAATAATGTGTAATACTTATTAATATGTAGAGTCAGGAGAGGAAATGATAAATTAAAATGCAAAACCCCTCTTAGTTATGTAGGCTTAAATACATGTTACATTTTCCCTTTTTGTACCTAAATGACAGGTATGTTTTAATTTTATTTTTATTTTGCCTTTTGGAGCAATGCTAGGCTTACAAGTAGAGAAGTATTATATTAGAGGTGTATCTTTAAGCTAAAATCTTAGTACAAATTTTGGTTATTAAATGATTTCCATTACCAAAGCAGCCATTTAGAGATTAATTACAAATGCAGTCTTTCTGTAGTTTTCCTCATATGCATTATATCCGAGTTGTGGTATTTACTATTCTTGTGGGTGTGGAAAGAAAATCATATGGCAGATTTCTCCCTCATTCTAGTAATTGGTGCTGTTCTACAGTTCCTTGTGTGTCCCTCCTGGGTGTGGAGAGAATTCCCCTTTTAATTCAGTCTCCTTGTACCTTTGTATATAGAAGTGGATTGATTTTTGTCATGTAGCTCACTTTCCTGCCCCACCAGGAAGTTACTAATTCAGCCTTTGCTTTCCGTCCAGGCAAGCAGAACTTAGATCTTGATAATTGCATAGGTATTTATACTATCTCTGACTTTCTGATAGAGCTCTGTCTTGTCAAAATAGGAAATATCAGCAATAACAGAACTTTTAAATCAACCACACCTCAGGCAGTCTCTTAAGCAAATATTGCACGTCATATGTGACTCGTACCAGTTTGGAAGAGTTGGAAGACATTATGTACCTGCTGAAGGAGGTAAGCCTTTGCTTTAATTCTATGTGGTATTTAGAACAGTGTGAAATTAAAATGTACAAAATTAGTTATGCAACATTTTCTTCATTAAGAGGGCAGGTGTGGAACAGAAGAATTGTCTTACTACTTTTCTCTGCAGTGGTGTGTCAGGGTTTGAGTTAATTTATTATTTCATTGGAAAGTATTACCACCTTCTCTGTTTGTTTAAGGTGTGTTTCAGGAATGTAACCAGGAAAGACTTATTTCCAAAGCAGAATATTAATCAAAATCCACTTACTTCTTGGCGCTAGTAATGCTAATATACTCTGGATTTCTACTACAAACTCTCATATGGAATTTCACAGCTGTTTTCATGCTCCTGCCAAATCATATAATTGTTTACATCAACAAGAAAGGAGTCTATTGCAATGAGTTTGTGCCCATCATATGGACACACAAGGGTCATGGGTGTTTAAAAAACCACTGTAGTTCCAAGAGCTGTTAAGTGCATCTTTGATATGACCTGAAGAACATTGTCCGGTAAGGGCCAACTAGGTCCATTGAGATCATAGCAACTGTGTCATAAATGTTGAGTCCAAGAAGGCCCACAAGAACATCCTGTGCAATCTCTTTCCCCCCACCACACCCCCAGATATTACAAGCCACCTCTGACACTCCCCAGCAAACTGGAATCTAATAGTTAGTTTGACCAGAGCCTGAGAGGCACCTCAGAGGTTTCTCAGTACCATGCAGAGCATCCGTTTGGCCCACCCAGTCAACCATTTCTGTATGCAACTAATATTGCATATAAAAGGCATGTGTGTGTGTGAGGGAGGAGGAGGAGGGGAAAGACACCTAATGTATGGGGATTAAATTTAGTAACAATTAATTGACTAACTTAGCATTAGCTTAAATGACATGGGTGTGACTATAAACAGTCCCATCTCATTTTGTATATGTGCAAATCAATATTGTATATGCATGCTTTTGTAAAACTGGTGTTTGGTTTTGGTTAACTTAAGAGCAGTGGAGAATTTCTTCCCTGCACTAAACTATTTTTCATTGGGTTTCAGACTTTATAATGGGAATTTGGTATTATTAATAAGACTTTTATTTTTCTGAGGCAGTTAATACATATTGGAGTTCTATATGTAATCAGAAGCATTTAAAATAATAGACTAAATCACCTTTTCATTGTTCCTCTGACTTCCTCTGTTATATTTGAATTCCCCAAGATGGTAAATAGAATTCCAGACTGTATCTGAATTTTAATATATTCATAGTTTCTAGGGTCGGAAGGGACCTGAGTAGATCATCTAGTCCAACCCCCTGCCATGGCAGGAAAGAGTACTGGTGTCAAACGACCCCAGCAAGGTGTTCATCTAACCTCCTCTTAAAGACCCCCAGGGTAGGAGCCAGCACCACTTCTCTTGGAAGTTGGTTCCAGATCCTAGCCGCCCTGACCGTGAAGTAGTGCCTCCTGATATCTACCCTAAATCTACCCTCTTCCAGCTTGTGACCGTTATTCCTGGTCACTCCTGGCAGTGCTCGGGGGAACAGTGACTCCCCCAATGCCTGCTGATCCCCCCTGACTAGTTTATAACAGGCCATAAGATCCCCCCTCAGCCTTCTCTTTTGGAGGCTGAACAGGTTCAGGTCCCGTAGCCTCTCCTCATAGTGCCTGCCCTGTTGTCCCCTGATCATACGAGTGGCCCTCCGCTGGACCTTCTCCATACTGTTGACATCCCTCTTGAAGTGTGGCGCCCAGAACTGTGTGATCACTCCAGCTGCGGCCTGACCAGTGCCGCATAGAGGGGGAGGATCACCTCCTTGGACCTGCTTGAGATGCATCTGAGGATGCATGACAAGGTAGGGTTGGCCTTTCTGATTGCATCCCCACGCTGCCGGCCCATGTTCATCTTGGAGTCAATGACGACTCCAAGATCCTTTTCCGCCTCTGTACTGACAAGAAGGGAGTTCCCCAGCCTGTAGGTATAGTGCTGGTTGTTCCTCCTCAGGTGCATCACTTTGTACTTCTCGGTGTTGAATCCCATCCTATTCTCATCCGCCCACCCTTGTAACCTGTCTAGGTCTGATTGTAGCCTATTCCTCCCTTCTAGTGTGCCCACATCCTCCCACATCTTAGTGTCATCAGCAAATTTGAACAGGTTCTTTTTACCCCCTCATCCAAGTCACTGATGAAGATGTTGAACAGTGCGGGCCCAAGGACCGAGCCCTGCGGAAACTCATTGCCCACATCCCTCCAGGTTGAAAATGAGCCGTCCACTACCACCCTCTGGGTGTGGCCCTCCAGCCAGCTGGCGACCCAATTGACTGTGGGTGTTGACAACACAGTCCCCCAGTTTCTTAATGAGAACCGTATGAGAGACAGTGCCGAAGGCCTTCTGAAAGTCCAGGAAGACTATGTCCACTGCTGCCCCTGCATCTAAGGATTTGGTGATCTGGTCATAGAAGGCCACCAGGTTGGTCTGACAGGACCTGCTGCTAATGAACCCGTGTTGGTTGCCCCTAAGCATGACCTCCCCTGCTGGCCCCTTGTGGATATGAGCCAGAATAATTTTCTCAAAAAGCTTGCTCAGGATTGAGGTAAGACTAAATGGCCTATAGTTTCCCAGGTCCTCCTTCCTCCCCTTTTTGAAGATGGGAACCACATTGGTCCTCTTCCAGTCCTCTGGCTCCACACCAGAGCACCACGAGTGCTCGTAAAGCCGTTCCAGGGGTCCCGCAATAACCTCTCTAATACCCTCAGTACTCTAGGGTGGAGATCGTCCGGACCAGCTGATTTTGAATACATCCAGTCCTTCCAGAAGTTCCCTAACTAGTTCCTCACTAACCTTGGCCAAGGTGCGCCTCCTCTGGGGTCTAAGAGGGGCCCAGAGGAGGGGTGACTGTTCCGGTCCCTGCTCAGGAAAATGGAGACAAAGAAATCGTTAAATAGGTTAGCTTTGTCATCTGGTGTGACGACCAGATTTCTTAGTGTGTCTTGCAGGGGCCCCACGTTACCTGGAACCTTCTTTTTGCCCCCTATGTATTTAAAAAAGGACTTCTTTTTGTCCTTGATCCGGGAAGCTAGTCCCAGTTCCATCTCTGCCTTGACCTTCCTGACTGCCCCCCTGCATCCCCGAGCAACTGCAGTATAGTCATCCCTGGTGATGTCCCCTCCTTTCCATTGGGTGTACACCTCCCTTTTAGCTAGAAGGCATTCCCAGCTGCTTCTGATGAGCCACGGGGGTTTGTGTGCCCTCCTGCTCCCTTTAATCCGTGTTTGGATTACCTCCCTTTGGGCTTGGAGGATCATCTCCTTAAGAAGCGACCACTCTCCTTGGACACCTGGCTCCCCTCCCCTCCTGGACCTCAGTGCTTCCCTGACTATTCTGCATAGCTCATTAAAGTTTGCCCTCCTGAAATCTAGGGCTGCTGCCTTGCTGTAGGCCTTTGCCACCTTGTGCTGGATGGTGAATTCCAGTAGGCGATGATCACTGTCGCCCAGGTGGTCGAGCACCCGCAGTCCCCTCATCCGGTTGTCACCTGTGGCCAGCACCAGGTCCAACAAGGCGTCTCTCTCCCATGGTGGGGCTGTGCACCTCCTGGGTTAGATGGAGGTCCTGCATTCTGGCTAAGAACCTATGTGAGCGGTCAGTTCTGGCTGACTGCTCTTCCCAGCAGATGTCCGGGAAGTTCATGTCCCCCATGACTACCACATCCTTAGACTTTACTACCTCCGTGAGCTGACCTAAGAATTCCTGGTCGAGCTCTTCCCCTTGGTTGGGAGGTCTGTAGTAGACCCCTACTGTTACGTCTCTTTCCCCTTGACTGCCTTATATTCTAACCCAAAGCACTTCAGAGTGCCCTTCCTCTGTTTTTTGTTAATTGATGAGGATGGGTATTCCTCCTTAATGTAGAGTGCCACGCCCACACCTTTCCTTCCTGTCCTGTCCCTCCTGTACAGCCTATAGCCCTTCATATTCACTGCCCAGTCACACCAGTTGAGTCCCACCATGTTTCAGTGATCCCCACTATGCCTGGGTTGGTGTCAGCTAGCAAGAGGGTGAGTTCCTCCTGCTTGTTTCCCATACTACAAGTGTTTGTGTAGAGGCATTTGAGGCCTCCTGTGGATGTGTGTACCAGCCCCCTAATCACAGCATTGCCCTGGCCACTGTTGCTTACCTGTGTATACGTTTCGGTCGTTGGTCTAGGCTGGGCTGTACTTGTGGGTGTTGCTTGGTCTGGCAGTTCGATGATTCCTCCACCCTTGTCTTCCCCTTCCCCCACTGAGCCTAGTTTAAAGCCCGCCAGAGGAGGTCCGCCAACCTAGAAGAAAACACACGCTTACCTTTAGAGGAAAGGTGGAGCCCATCCCAACCAAGCATGTCTCTCGTCGTGATGTACCGGTCATGGTTGAGGAAGCCAAAGCCTGCCTCAAGACACCATTCCTGAAGCCGCCAGTTGGTCTCCGCAATGCACATTTCATGCCGTCTTCCACGTCCACTCACTGGTAGGATAGAAGAGAAAATCACCTGTGTGCCCATCTCCTTTAGCACGCACCCCAGAGTGTGGTAGTCCTCCACTGGACGATCAGGGCTTCTCCTGGCCGCATCATTAGTACCCACATGGACTAGGACCATGGGGTAGTAATCAATGGGCTGGATCATGGTTTAGAGCATCCCTTTCACGTCCTGAATCTTTGCTCCAGGTAGGCAGTAGACCTCGCGTGCCATGGGGTCCTGGTGACAGGTGGGGCCCTCTGTACCTCTCAGGATGGAGTTGCCTATGACGATTGCGCGACGCTTTCTCCTCCTGGCCTGCATACCTCCTTCGGCCTGCACTGGACGTGGAGAGCGTGGAGTTGCCTCCTCCCCGGTTTCCTACTGTCCTTCCTTCAGGGTTGCCAGGGCCTTGTAGCTGGTCTCCAGCCAGACTGGAGGAACTGGTACTGCTGTGTTATGAGCAGCCCTGGTTCAGGAGGTGACCATCTGCCACTCAGCAGTGGAGGGCACTTCTTGAGGTGCATCTTCCTTGGGTGTACAACCCTGCAGGGAAAGAAAATAGCTGTCAATTTCTTCCTTTGCCTCCCTGATTCCCCTCAGCCTGCTAACGTCCTCCTGGAGCTCCCTCACCTGCGCCTCCAGGGCCCTGAGGCAGGCGCCTGCAGGACAGGTGTGGGGGTCCCCAGTCCCTGCCTCCCCCACACCGGCTTTGCTGGAAAACTCCCTCAGGCCAGGGGGTTGAGGGACGCCCCCGTGGGCTCTGTCTGGGTGGAGGCCTCAGATGAGCCCTGGGAAGGCTGTGCCCCCTGGGCAGGGGCCCTGGCAGCACTCCGTGTCGACACCATTGTAGGAGTTGCCGCCTGTTTCTGGCTAAGTGTGATGCCTTTGCCCTGCGCTGGCAGGAGTCTGCCTCTTGGCCCTGCCTGCTTGCCCGCCAGTGCGAACGCCGATGCAAACGCCGGCACGGTCTTACAGAACGTGCCTGTTTGCACGCTCTGTTCACGCGGCTCGGGAGCATGGCTCCCTACCGACTCAGCTAAGAGGGATTCGGGGGGCTTCCCCTCCAGATCCAGCTCAGCTGTGTTGGTCCCTCTGCCCCACTTACCTTAGGGGGATCAGCTGCTGCTGCCCCTGCTGCTGCTGCATTCGCCGCCGCTGCTGCTGCTCATTCGCCTTTGCTCTGGGTCCGGTAAGGAGGCACGTGTGTGTTCAGGACACACGTGTGCCTGTATCCCTCCTCTCCCCACTGCTCCTGGCTCCCGAGTGCATAATACTATAAAAATATTTAGTATTATTAAATGGGAGCCTCTCTTCAACTGATGTCATAATGTCCTCTTGTACCAATCATATTCCTCGAAGGGAAGGGACCCTCAGAACAGGAAGAAGCAGGAGGTGATAGTAGGGGATTCAGTCATATTGGGCATACCTGTAGTTGGGTTTATGATGTGTGGGAGGACCACACAGTGTCAAGTCTAGTGGATGCAGTGTTGGGTAGTATTAATGGCTACGGTCTGCGTGGTTAGCAGTGACTTGAGGCAGTGTAGGAGAGAGGTCCTGGAAGTTGATTTTAGGCTGCTAGGCAAGAGGTTAAAGTTCAGGACCTCCATGGTAGCACTTTTTAAAATAGTTCTAATTCCACACATGGGGCTGGGGAAGAGCTCCAGAGCTCTATATGGATGAGATAATGGTGTAGGGAGGTGGAGTTTAGGTTATTAAGAACTGGGAAACATTTTTGGACAGGAAAAAACTGTACAGAAAAGATGGCTTCCACCTGAAAAAAAAAACAACAACTGAGCTACATTGCTAGTCCTAAAATGTTTTAAAAGATTGTTGAGCATGTTTTAAGTAAATGGCAGGGGAAAGCCAACAGCTCTGAAGAGTATACAGTTTGGATTGGCTCAACCCTCAAAGGGAACACCATAGAAATCCTTTATCCTCTTGAAAAGGATAGTAGGGGAGCAGAAAGTGTAACTGTAGTCAATAGGTAGAATAAATCATTTTTTAGAGTCTTAGTCAAGTATTACATGGTGTAATAGGCAATCAAGTCAAGATAAAAGCTATAAATGTTTCTACACAAAAGCTAGAAACCTGAAAAATAGAATGGGTGAACTGGTATCCTTGGTATTAAATGATGATGCCTATTTGACATAATAGGCATCTCAGAGACCTGTTAGAACAATTACAATCAATGGGATACGTTACACCAGGCTAGAAACTGTATGGGAATGACAGAGTATGATGAGCAGGTGTGGAGATGGCGCTGTTAGAGGTAGTGTAGACAACAGCAGTGCAAAAAAATTATCCGAGAAGAAGACTACCATAGAATCACCAGTATACAGAATGATCAGACCTTAAATTGAAAAATTAGGAGGTAACTTTGGATGCCTTCTACATTCAACAGACCGAGCAATGTCCCAACATTAAAAAAAAAAAAAAGCCATTAAAATCATGCTGCCATTTTCACTGTTCTGTTTATGTGAGTTGGGATTTTCTGCCTAATCTACTCCAAAATACCCACAAAAGAGAGAGTCCCCTCTTTGGGAGAGGAAATGAGAGCATGTCTTTCTCCAGTTTGGCCACAAATACAAGTTATTGCAATAAGTGCCAGGTTTAATTATAATATTATGGTTATTTATGCATCTATTTTTCCATCTGATTAAAAGTGATGTTTCCAGTTGCATTATTTTTATTCATTTTAACTTTTTTTCAAATATAGTGCCACTAAAATTCAGAAAAGTTATGGAGGGGTGCCTTAAGTCTGGAAAAAAAAGTTGCAAGCCACTCCTTTAATAGAAGGACATGCTGCAGTCCTAACTTATGACATTATTTAAATACTGAATGCAAAGTGACATTGTCAAGTTAACTCTTACCTTTGGAGCTTACTTGGCATGTGGGAAAGTTTAATAAAGTGTAGGACTGATTGCTTCTGGAAGTATTTAATTGGAAGGTGAAGTCAAGTTCAGTGTGACAGTTTTCAAACTAGAGATTCAACAAAAGTATGCTCTTGTGGCCTTCACTTTAAATCTTTGCATGAAGAATATCATTAACATGTTTATAGAAGGTCTCAAGAAAAAAAACTAGTTCAAGTATCATATGGTGATTCTTTAAACAGAAATCCTTAGCTTTTTTTTCATTAATACTAACTAACCTGTATTGTACCAGGATATTCCAGGTTTTTCAGGTTTCAGAGTTCAAAATTAAAAATGTACATACTATGGCAAAATGTTTCTCCCTCCCCAGTCCCCCAACCTCTGCCTTTCCTTCAGATTTTTTTCTTTTTTTTGCTGGAAGAGGTATGTACTGTTTCAGTGTAATGTACAGAACTGAAGTAGAAGGAAAATTGAATGTCAGGAGCAGGAAGATTTGTTTAGAAATGAAGAATTGTTGTGAGCTTACACCTTGGCCATGAAAGGAGGAAAGAAATCCTGCTATTCCATTAGCAGTTAGCAGTTTCTACTGTGAGGAATGCTCATCTTCCTTTTCTAAGAAAATCATCTGTATCTCAGAAGGTCTCGTGGAAAAACAAGGAACCATAAAACTGAAAAACATAATTTTTTTTGCTATCTGATTCAGCCTAGTTGTAAAAAAGGAAGTGCTTGGAATTGCTGCTGGAAAACAGAGCTGCCATTTCATGCTCTAACCTGGGCCCTTCTTGCTAGTGAGTCAACAAAATCACACATTTGTTCTTTTCCTCCCATTGTAGAGAGGGAAAAAGAGACACAAATCATCCAATACTCAAACCATAATTGAACACACCCAGTCTCTGTACAGTTCATCTGCTGTTCCTGATCAAGCTAATTAAGAAGCTTGCATAGGGTCATCTCTAATACCCCATCAATTCTACCTGCACACTTCCAAGCAGGCTGCCAAAACAAGATGCCGGATAGAGAGGCATGGATGCATGTTTTCCGTTTTGCCCTGGACTAGACCTGGATGCCTTTACTTATGAAATTCTCTTCAAATATTCAAGTAGTGTGTTCTCTAAGATTCAGGTGAAGCATGAGGAAATTAGTTCTCTGCTGAAGCCCCTCTTAAATATCTGTGGGAAAGAAGGTCCCAAGATAGTTTACCCTTGCGTTAGGATTGTAAGTGTCTGATGGATAAAGACTCTTGCTTAAACCAGAGTCCTTAAGCCTCAGCAAAAGGGAGAGGGGTTGGAATGGCTGACTGGCAGTGTCTTACTGCACCCTTTAAAGTTGTCCTGTTGCTGGGGGAGGAAGCATTAAAACTGAACAAACAATTACTACACGCCCAGCTTTCTGTAGAGTTGCTCCTCTATAGAAAACCTCAGCAGTCAGTGCATTTCCATTGGACTGTGGTTCCTGAAGCCTGCTTGCTTTTCATTGGGGTTTTTTTGAAGGCTTTAAACAAAAACTGTTCCATTGAAGGAGACTCCACTCAGTCTTCTCTACCAAAAGCTGATTCAGTCTGGAGTAGGGTTTTGTATTTCTGCAGAAACCCAGAGAAAGCTGAAGTTTACCCTAATCTGGTAAACCAAAAGCCAGATATCAAAGGCATGTTTTTCACCCCGATTAATAATGTTTTAGGAGCCTCAGTAATACAGGGTCTGTGTTGATACTTAAAATAGAAACCCATGAAGATCAGGTGGTATGTGTGCATAATCTGAAAAAGTGTTTTTTGAATCACTGAAGAAAGACGTTTCAGTGGTTAAAGTGCTAGACTTGGATTTATTGGACATGGGTGCAAGCCCCTGCTTTGTTTTAGACTTCAATTGTGGCTTTGGTCAAGTCACAGCCTGTCTGTGCTCTAGTTCCCATCTGTAAGGTTAAGATAAAAGCACTTCCCTGTCTTGTATTGGTGTGGTGAATGTTTCCTGCCTACCTGAACAATCCTATCACTAAAGTTCAGGCAGTCCTCAGACTTACGATACAATCAGTTCCTGAAAACTGCGTCTTAAGTCAAAAAGTTGCAACTCGGAGCCAATTTTCTTATAAGAAACAATGGGGGGTTGGTTCCTGAACCAAGGCCCAATACCCTGTTTTCACCAAAAATACCCCAGAATGTTGCACTCGATCAATTATAGATGAGTAATATAGCTACATTAATGTATTTATATTGTAAATGGCAATCATATTGATTTAGAAGGACTTCCTTGAGGTGACTTTGCTGGACTTTCTGAAAGGCTCTTGGTTGGGCTTTTTGAAGGGTTCTTGGCTGGAGTCTTCTCAGGAGTCTTGGCTGCAGGTTTTTCTGGAGTCTTGTCTGCTTTCTTACAGTAAGTGTCCAAGAAAGTTTGGACAGATGTTCTCCAGGGAGATGAGTGATACAGCGAACTTGTTTGCTGGCATGGCTTTGAATTGAATCAAGTGTTGTAAGTCGAAACTGATGTCATGAAGTTGAAAACAGGGTGTCAATTTATAAACTTTGTAAGTGCAAAACGTTGTAGCTCAAAACGTTGCAAGTCGAAGACTGCCTGTATCTATAAAGTTCAGTGTTCACTTGTACTGGTAGTTTGCCTCTCATTGGCCTGCAGGGGTGGGGAGCAGGGAAGAAATACAAGGTACCTCATCTGTGCAGTGCAGTGGGTTAGGTGAGATCAGGGGTTTTTTAATGGAGTGATTCATGATCTTTTGAAGAGCACTTCAGGGAGTAAGGTTGCACAGTCTACTCTAGCCCAGTTGCTCTTTCCTCCCCCACCCACCCCCTTCATTGCTCAGTCCCTGTGCTGTGCAAAGAGGTAAGCACATCCTTACCTGACTATATTCTCCCTTCTAACCCTGTCCTGTGAGCTGAGGAAACAAAATTTAGTTTTCAAAATGGGATCCTGCTTGATTCACCAAAGTTATGGAGGGGTGTCTGATGTCTGGAATCTGAGAAGGTTGAGGGCCACTGGCTTAGATGATCCTTGAGGTCACTTCCAACCCCACAATTCTAAAAACATTGAGGGACTTGGGCGCTGTGGTGAGTGGGACCATGGAGGTACATACAATGACAGTTATTACAAATACTTGAAACTAATAGTCAGCAGACATAGTCATTCTGTTTAATTTGTAATTTGCAGCAGCATTGTAGCTTCAGAATTTGCCTTTAGGAAGAAAAAGGAGCACAGAGGCAGAGAATTTCTAATGAAAAGCAGTTTCTGTCTTCATGGTTAACTCTTGGAAAAATAAAATTTGTGTAAATTGCAGGAAATATTGAAATAATTTGAATGTCCAATAAGTTTGGCTGGCTGCTGTTTTTGGGAACAAATTCAAATATTTGATTCAACATCCCTATCCCACTTTTATTATCAGATCTCTTATTTTGTGACTGGGTGTTAGCAGCCCCCTGGCTGGACAAGCAGTCTTGTGTCTTGGAGGCTTTAGAAACAGTAAGAGAGGATAGTCACTTGGTTGCATGAATTGTGTAGAAGGATCATTTAAAAAACCCTTGAGTATGTTGAGCTATAATTCTATAGTTTAAAAATTTAACCCAATGACAAATTTCTTTACCATTAAAGCCATATGTTTGTGTTTAAATTTCCCTACTTCTGACTGATGCAAGCAAATGATACTGCTCCACGATGTTTCAAGCATTAGTAAGCTTGAATATATGCTGCAGTTTGTATCACACATGCATACAATTTTACTGGTTTGCATTTATAATAAGTCGGCTTCAAAGCTGGCTACATTTTACTGCTTGAAATACTTGATTCGGTTCCCCTTAGTTTTAAACCTGAAGAAAGTGAAGAATTAAAGCTGTTAACCTCAGAAACATGACTTGACTCCAGTACAGGCCAGAGAAATTAGTGCAAGTCCAAATACAGTTTTATCATTTAAGTATAATTTAAGTATAGTGGAAGGTTCCACTTCTGACTGTTGGCCTATTAGTGAAATGGTTAACATCGGGGCAGTTTTTCAGGGTCATAATTACAGCCCCCAATATCTTTCTATGGACTTATTCCACATTTTTGGGTATGAGGAAGAAAATAGAAGTTTGATAGGTTCCTGGTAATAAAAAGTTCCTCTAGTAATTCGTGGTTAAACTTCTGTGTAACAAACATGGACTAAGGTGGTGCTTACCTGTATATGGTCTAAAAATGTACTCCTATTGATATTAATTCTCCCAGATGATCAGATTTATAAGGTCTGAACCAATTTCTGAATTTTTGTCATAAATCTCCTTTTTTCTAGAATATCCTTTTATTCTTGCTGAGAATAGTCTTTTGGTAAGAGAATTGTCTCTAAACTCTAGACTAAGATGTACTGTTTGTTAGGGAATGTTACTTCTAATATTACCATAAAAAACAAGGCTAGAGTTCAGTCTGGATTTTGCTTGTTTTTATTTCAGTCTAGACATGGTCCTATCCCATATTCCTCGCTCCTAAAAGCAGTCAGGAACTTGATCTGTTCTTTAAGGGAGGTATCAAATGTTCCCTTAATGAGTTCAGGACATCTGAAGCACAAGTGGCCTGTCTGTTTTTCTCTTAATAAAAGCAGTAGCTTTTTAAAAATAGACTTTTTAGGCCAATAAAATGGAGAAATTGCATTTGTTTTGCATTCTCATCTAAAAGCTAATCAACATGGGAGTAAAATACCCCTTGTCCTTCGAAGAAAGCTTTTTTTTTTTTTAAATTGAAAAGGTAAGGTTGATTTTTTTTTAAATGTACTGAACAAAATGCAAAAGCGATTTGGAAGTGGATTCCTATTACCTATGGCAGGGCTATTCACCTGGTGGTCTGAGGCATTAACATGCACCCCCTAGGCTTCCACCCAGCTGTTGCTGCCCCTGTTGCTCTGGCCAGGGTTACACAGCACCCTTTCCCGTTCCCAACTTCTGCTGCATGCCCTCACCCAGGGTATGCAGGAGCTGGCGGCCTGGAGCATCTGTGCTGCATGGTATCACAGAGGAGCCCACAGAGAGCAGAAAATGAGGTGGAGTGCCCATGGTACAGAGGGGCAGGGGAGCACCAGCCTGTATGTGCTGCAGTAGGATGGGGGCGGGGGAAGTGCCCACCCATATATGCATCCATTTGGGGGTCCAGCCCCAGCCTCTTTGAAACTGAACAGCCCTGAACTATGGGAGCAGACTTGTTCATTTTGGTGCACAAAAATAAATAAAAATTGGTTCCTCTGTACACTTCTGTACTTGTTTTAGTTTTTCATCTGTTTTGGATATTTTTATATTGTATTTAGACCGAGAGTTAGACCTTAGATGTAATGAAGAGCAAAACCAGCTTTTTTTGTACTGTGCGTCTCTTGAGAGGTAAGAGAAACCACAGTGTATTTGTAGAAAAAGTGGACTTCTCTGATTTGCTAACTAACATGCCGTGATTGCTGATTCCGCTACAGAAAGGAACTTAGGAAATTAGGAAGTGAAGTATAGGATGTATTCTGTTAGAATGTGTAATAGAATTTTCCAGGGTGGTTTATAACATCTCAAAAGGTAAGCCCTATTTTCAAGCCCTTTGCATTGTACTTTTTAGTTCTTAAATATTCTTGTGTTAGTTTTCTTTTATTGTGAGGTGAAGGCTTAAAAGCCAACTACTGTTGTATAAACTAAAGCTATTCTTGAGTGAGACAAAGGCAAAAAATCAATGAAGGAGCAGGCTGTTGTGGCCACCATTTGACTTCCTAAGCATATGCTGCAGTTGTGCTTCAAAAATGAAAGCTCTGAATAGCTAGCCTGGTCAGGCAGTTAATAATTTCTCATAGCTCTAAAATTTGTTAAACAGTGTGCTTGCAGTTGAGGACTAGTAATGTATTTTGGTGAGAATAAAGAGGTCCTCTTTATTTACTATTGTGAGGTCAGTACATAACTGATAGAAATTTTATATCCAGAACTTCAGAATAGTGGTGCGTAATTACTTTGTATAGGTTTAATGGGGTATTTTTCAGTTTGGATGCTTAACCTACAAAGAAAGGTGGTACTGATGCTTACTTAGCTGTAATGCTGATAACATAACTTTTTGGATCCCTTTTAATTTCTTCTTTTCCTCTTGTTTTGTAGCTGCAGGGTCAGCCAGGCTTTTTTCAGCAACTTCTGTTGTGAGTTTCTTGTCTTTCTAACAGTGTTACCATTGGGATTGGAAAAATAAATTCATAATACATAATTTCTGCATGGATGTACCAAGCCTAGATAATTCTTTTCTTTATGGGGCTCTTGTCAACTCTGGCTATGTTGATGTATTTTCCTTAACATTGGCAGAGTTATCTCTAATGGTTTTTTGGTAAGTACATAAAAAGTTTTAGTCGTTTTTAATAAACACTGTGTTCCAAAAGTGCGTTTATATGTTGACCCATTTGGCCTAGTACTTATCCTTAATATTGTTCAAGGTAGTGGGTGCACATTTACTCTGTAAGCAGTAACCTTCAACCCAACGTATCCTGTTGTGCTATGGCTGTGTTCTTCACCGTCTTTGTCTTTCCAGTGGAATTTTCCATGAGTCTGCTTTTCCTTCCAACTTACTTAAGTGCCTGGACATTCTCATGTTGGGTTCATTAAAACGTTTGAAGATGTTCTTAATGGATCTAGTACTACATACCCACCTAACAGTTTGGTCAATTATTATGAAACAGTTGTTAGAGTAGTGTCTCCTATGTCATGCAGACATTCATGAGTTCTCTTTGACCTGTCAATGTTATGTTTCCTTTTCTTGCAGCCTCTGTGGAATATTCCACATCAGTAGGACTGTGGACACTTAAGAACCCATAGTGCAATACCAGGACCTGCTTGTTCTTTTTCCTCTCTTTTTTCTTTCTCCTCATTGTCCCTTTCTGCTGGGCTGGCTGCCAGAAAAGTGATTGAGGAAGTGGGAGAAATATACTGGCTGTTGCAATATTTACTTGAGGCTGAAAGGAGGGAAATCGTGTGGTCTCATGGTTAGGCAAAGGGGATTACAGGAGGGGAGCAAACACCTTTTTCTCCTGCGGGAATGTATCTCTTCCTTCTCTGTCTTCCCTATGGGTCCTGCGCAAAGATCAAGAAGCAAACCAACCCTTCCCAATCCCCTCCCCACCCCTCCACAACTTCTCTGCAAGGAATGTCACCCAAAAAGCTTCCTAGAACTTGGCAGCAATAGCCATGGTTACCTACAGTCAAGGTACCAAGAATTTCTTCACTAAATTACAAAGTGATATTTAGTTATTTTGAAGTTGAAGGAGCCACTTTGTCCCCAGGAGGAAAAAAGAGCTTTGTGATTAAAAATTTTACATTTCAAGGCACTAATAACTAGGATTTGTGTGCTCTTTGTCCTCCAGATCATTGCAATTCATTGAGCCCACCATGCTTTACTGAAGAGGACCGATTCAGTCTGGAAGCTCTCTGCACAATCCATAAGCAAATGGATGATGACAAAGACGGTGGTATTGAAGTAGATGAAAGTGATGAGGTAAGTGGGGAAAAGAACTCAGTTCTTTCCATGAATGTATTGTCTTCATTTTAAAAGGACTAGAAGGAGAGTCTTTGGCTAGAATGTTGTTTGACCTGGTTTGAAAACGAAGTCTAGTCTTGTTTCTGTTATAGATTATCAACCTTTTTATGTGCTAGCACAAAGTTAGAGGAATATGTGCATTGTTACATGGAGGTAGACAAATTGTTTTAATCTTGCTTTCAGTGAAATCTGTGGATGCTTAGTCTTGGTACAAACTTTATTTGCTGTTGAAGGACATTCCGTTGTTTTCCTTTCCCACGTACCCTGCTTCAGAACTCCAGCTTTTTAAACTGTGCCTCAGGAAATAAAGAATTTAACTCCCTTGATCAGTTCCATGCACTACATTTCTTGAAGTGAAAACTTACTTATCTCATACTGAGGTCTAAGAAACTGTCACCTACCACCAAGTACCAGTGCATCTTTTCTTCCATGTTTGTGGATGAGTAGTGAAGAAGCCACTTGCTATACTTGCTAATGATGGGCTAAGTGTATGTTCAGAGTATTTTCTTCCTGTCTAGTCCCCCCCCCCTTTTTTTTTTTCCTACCTCCCTTGCCATCTCTGATGAACCTTGAGTGCAGGTGTAGTTCCAGGCAGGGCATAGCAGATCAGGTGTGGCTCTTTCCCCTTTGGCTGTATGCCATGGGTCTGAGAGCTTTCTGATTTCACCAGCGTGTTGGTGTGATTCCTGCCAGAGCTTTGCATGTGCCGTGAGCTTTGAGCTTACCAGCTTGTCAGTGCAGGGTCTGGCTTGAGAGCCGCCTTTTGCATGGCTTCGAAGCCTGCGAGGGCGAGCACCACAGCTGTTTGTCCCTTCTTTTGACACTTGCTGCTGAATTCAGGGAGGTAGGGAGAGGGAGCAGTGGCAGTGCTCACCACCTAAGCTCTAGGGGCATGGGAAAGCAGGTGGTGATTGGTGGTTGATACATAGAGCTGTCTTCCTTTTCACTCTTACAACATACCTAAGGAAGATGGGGAAATGTGCCTGATTTCTTTGCTCCAATTTCTTTCACCTTGCTTGACAGTCCTCCATTTTTGATTAACCTTTTAAGGATACAAATTGGCCATGGCAGTTATTTTGATTGAAAATGATATGGCCTTCAAGTTAGTAATTTCATTAAATGGGTATTCAGACGTTAAGAGCTCTGACAGATGTAAAAAAATAATAAAATACACTTTACAAGAAGCAGCACTGTAATAGATTGATGTGGCTCTGCAGTGTCTGTATAGATCAGGTGCTTCAGATAAAAACACCCAAAAAGCCCCACTAAAGCACCAGTCTCTACTGATGCTGGGAAAAACCATGTGCAACTAAGGTGCTGCCTCTTCTGGGCATGTGCTGGATTCACTGCAGGAGCATGCCGAGTTTAAAGTGCTGTTTTTTCCCCCATGTCTGCCAGCAGCCTGTAAAGAATATTGTTGATGTCTAGTACTTGTAGTAGGACCCTCTTTTTTAAAAGACCATACAGTACAGTGAAAGACAGTAGCATTGTAGAATTGTACTTCATGTTTGTTAAATAGTTTTAAGGACATATCTATATTGATTGCATTACGTGTGGTAAATATATCCCAAGTCCTATAATGTTTATGTATGAGCACAAGCATTTGTCATGGTTTTAATTTTTTACGCGGCATTCAGGTACTATATGATGCTCTATTGACTTCAGCTGTATTTGTCATACATAAAGCTGCAGGAGAATAAAGAAAATACAGAAATATCTGGTTGGAAGAAGGTAGAATCCTTTACAGCATAAGTACTTGAGATGCATCCTTGGATCTGCTGGAGAATTTTAATTCTGTCCAAATTTTATAAATTCAGATAACTTCTTGCTCTTTGAAATCACAAGCTAAACTCAAACAGAAGCAGCTTCTCTGTTATCCCTGTTGTTGAAATAATTGAGGAAGAGAATACATATGAGGTCTCTCCAGAACAATGAATAAAGACATGATATTGTCATGACAGCAATGGTTTGGGAATAGGAAGAACAGTGATTCATGCAGAAGTTAAATTTACTGTACAGGAAGCATTGTCAAATGCACAAACTTGGAAATAATAGTTGTCCTTTCAGACTTCAGCTTTGATGATCTAAACATTTTTACTACAGCAGATGTTTAAAAAAAGTCGTTTTCTCTTTTGAGCTTTTTCTTTGCATAGGAGAGTGGATAAAATGCGCCTATGCAAATATTTAGTTGTATAACCAGTTCCTTCTGAGACATTAACTCATTGTACAGGGGAAAAAAAAGGAAAAACATCTTGAGTAAAACAATATGGAAAATGATAATTAAACAAAAATACTATGGTTGGTACTAGCAGGGTAGAATGATGTAAAATTTGTTCAATCTTCCAGTCTGATTTTTAGCCATGTTCATTTCTTTAACGTCAGTCAGCCAAATGGCTGGTTTAACTAAAGTTGAATTCTCAGGGGATTTAAAAACGCTTGAAATTTTTTAGAGACAGTTAGCAGTGTTAGTCTGAAGTCAAGTAGAAGGCAGGGTAGATTTGCATCTTATAGACTAACCAAAATGGATATTTTTCTCAGGTGAGCTCAGTAGATGCATCTTTTTAGGTTAATCTGTAGGTACAAATCTACCTTGAATATTTTATCCACACTGACAGATGTAGAAAACATTCCATTTTGCTTCTTAGTATTTTCTGTAGTGAGCAACCATAGGGATTAATATTTTAAGAGGTTCATTGTCAGAAACAACACTTGTGATCAACTTGGAAGCTTTCAAGAAATGGATCTTACTGAACAGGCAAATAATGATTTTGGCCTGCTTTGTTTCTGCATACAAAAAGACTCCTTGTAGGACCAGAAAGCATTCTGTGGCTTTTCATCTGTAAGTGAAAAATTTAACAATGAATTGTAATTTTTTTGGGCAATCACAGCTTTCAGAGTTAATCACAGCAAGAAATTTACTGAGTTAAAAGTTTTTTTACCATAAAACATTGCCATCTAGGTTTTGAGTGAGATTATTTTCCAGGATTGCAAGGTAAGGGGAGATGAAGATTTCTCATTAATCACAAATATATCACAGGTTTTATAACCGATTTCAAGCATTCAGTTTATTCACTGCAGACCACATATTATTTGTTATCTCCTGCTTGCCTGCTCTATTTCCTGCTGTAACTTGCTTTCTTTATTTATATCAAGTCTCACTTGCAGATATCACTGTTCAGGAAATGTTCTTGTATTTGTGACTACTGTTTTCCTTACTAGTTTGAGAAAAAGCTTAACATTTCTTTAACACTACAGATAGCTAAATATCTTTCAGTGTATTCATTTAATTTTTTTCAGGGGTTCTAAATTATCTTAAGATTGCTAATACAATGAAGTTCATAGCCTTTCTGAAGCATTTGTTTTCCTTAGTACAGGAAGAGGCTGTTAGATCCTACAAGGCTTTTCAAGCTGGCACACTTGAGCAGACAACAAGGTCCAGTCTTTCAAGTTTATGCTAAAAATAAGGTGCAGGTGTTTTAATAGTGAGTATTATGGGAACAGATGATCAAGATGTGCAGTAATTTTCCCATTGCTGGTCGTCTTCATGTTGAGGTTAGATGATTTTCTAAAACATTTCATCTAGTTTAATCGCAAGTTGTTGAATTAGTCTTCCCTAGGAGCTAGTCTTCGGTCTGATATGAAGGAAGGTGGATTCTTTTTGGTCTTACAAATCTCAAAATTTTCTCATTAGTATTGGGTAAACATCAGAATTTTTGCTCAAAAAGCTGCTATTTTAGTAACTATTCATGTGTTTTTAATTTTTCTAGGGTAGAGTATAGTACAGTGCTACCTAACAAGCACTCTCAGATTTGTTTATAAAAAGGTATCAAGGATATGTGGTTGGCCTAGATCTAGAGGATAAAGACCTTTATGCTTTTCTTGACAAAGTTCTTTGAAGTGGGGTGTTGCTGAGTTTAAATGAGAGCAGGAGATGATGCTGGGAAGCATGTGAAAGAAGACATTGTAATTCTGCAGGCGTATGGGCAGGATAATGTGTACTTCCTTTCTGTGCTCCTGAGACATCTGGTTTAGTGTTTTGTTTTTATTACTGGAAAGAGAAATTACTAATTGTTGAAATTTCCATTAAAGATCTGTTTTAGGCAATTTTTTAAAACCTGAATTCCAGGTCTGTGTAACCAAGCAGTAGATCACCCAAAGAGGCTGATCAGGGAGGTGGCTTACAGAGGTGGCTAAAGTTTTATTGGGTTCTCTGCAGTCATTAGAGGGAGCTGGGATGGGAGAGTGGAAGGTCACCAACTGCGAACTTTGGAGATGGACAGACTGATGTGGAGCAGATGCTGTGCAGAAGAGAGATGATTTTAAACTAAAAGGAATCTTCTTTGGGTTTAAATTGTACTTGAATAGTGAGGAAACTAAGGCATGGAAATGTGTACAAGAATTCCTTTGTCTAGATCTGTACATTTTGTTTTTAGAACCCTAGGAAAGGCATTATATCCCTGTTTGCTTCAAATGTTATGTCCCTAAAATAAAGTCAGAACTTCCATAAGTTTGGAGCTTGGGAAAACGATATTCCTTATGATACTGGAGGTCCTGGGGTGTAGGATTATGAGAAATTGACAAAACTTCCCACGCAACTTCCCTAGACTGGGGTCTTCCAGTCTGGGGAAGGTTTGGGGCATCTTTCTGCTAAGGCAGCAGAGAAGGGACAGCTGCAGGCTGGAATGCCTGTATATACACCCTCTCACCAGTTTCTACTGTCAGGAGTTTCTCAGCATTAGCAATGAACACCTGTCTATTCCACAAAGCAGCTTAATGTTTCTAATGAACCTTGTTTAGCTGATCTGACTATGTCTGTATTGTATTTATGGATCACACTGATAGATTCAGATTCCTGACTTCCATTTCTAATCCAGAGTTTACTTATCTCCACTTAACTGACTAATATATTTGCTTTCCCTTGTTTTTGAAATGCAATATATAATGTTGCATGGGACAGACAGGTGGCAAATACAAGGGTGACTATGTGACAGTTCTCAGTCAGATATTACTCATAGCTGTCATAAACATCAGATATGTTACAGGAATTTGTTGTGGTGATACAAAGTTCTTTTATGCAATTGGGTGAGTTAACTTTTTGTATAAAAGATGAATGGTTGTAAGAAGCAATTAGTACTGGGTAATGATAGCCAGCAGTGTGACATTAATCACTCATCAGCATTCTAATGAAATACTATCTTGCCCCCCTGCCTACAGTCAAACAGTAAGTAGGGGCAGGGCTGTTGGCTCCAAATGCCATGTTGTAGTCAAAATAGAACTGTCGTTTATTTTGGTTTATGAAAACACTTTTGTGGAAAGCTGTATTTGTGATAGTCATGTAAGTGAAGGATGGGGTTAGCTACAGGAATTATGGATGCTTATTTTCAGCATTTTTAGAGCTTAGTACTCACTAAAATGTGCACATAAATACTTAAAATGAGGGAAGTCAAACAAGGCCCATGCACTGGATCTGGCTTGGGGTGTGCTGGTCCTTCAGGACCCATCAGCCCTACTGGTAGGCATGGCTAGCCAGGATGGGGCCCACTATAGACACTACTTGCCATATGGATCTAACCGATGAGGAGTCCTGTGGTCCAGATCTGGCCTGGAGCATGGGGTGAGTTTGACACTGATGCTTTAACCCATATTTCCAGCAGTTACGAAGTTACCAAGGTAATCCCTTATGCTGTCTGGCCTAGACTAAGAAACTTTCTGAGAAACTTAATCTACCAGATTAAGTTATCCAGTAACACACCATCTTGTGTGGAGCAGGCCAGATTTAGAGAGGGAAATTTTGTATTGTGCCACAATAACACATTCTTTCAAAATAGAAGAATTTTTAGGCTGCTTCAGAGAATGTTTCTGGCACCACTTTTATAGCCATTTACATTTTCTAGTAACACATCTTGTAATGCATCTAAATAGTGTCTTATTTGAGCATGTGGCATCCCTCAAAATCACCACTTTAAAGAGATACTGTAAGCACTGGTATGCCTTGTGAGAGCTTTCCTTTTTGTATGTCTTCAGAATGTGCCAGCATGTTGCTTCTGAAAACATATAGTGTAATTAAAACAGAAAGAATTAAAAGTCTTTTTTCGTTTTACACATAGACTATTGCCTGACACAGTACACCTGCCAACAGATAAGCTGCCACAGTTATTTATTTTTTACATAAATACATGTGACTGATCTCTGACACCAGTGGATGGCAACTTCTGGTAAATGCTGACTTTTTGTTGGTGATTACTGTAGATTTGCCTAGATGCATATGCTTGCCAAGTTCATAGGAATAGGAACTATAGTTAAATTCATGTTGCTATCTTCCTATTTAAAGGAATAGAGTACTACAAAGAATTTAATACTGTTTAGGGAAAATATTTAAAGATAGAGATTAGTACATGCATGGAAAATCTTATTATTGTCAACTGCTTTTCTACGATATGGTAGAGTAAGAGGGATGTTGTACTCTGATCCAGAAATTATGCAAAACTCGAAAGATTCCTTAGGGAGAGATTTTTTTTTTTTTTTTTTTTTTTTATTGGACCACAAGTGTAGTAAAGTTAAACAAGCTTTCAAATGCAAGCCACGTGTTTTTTATTTCAGGACTTTTGCTTAGTCAAGACTTACTGGGTAAAAGAAGTTCTAGTGAATGTCAGAGTGGAAAGGTTTTTCAGAGAGGAAGACTTTGTGGTATTTCTTAAAATGGATGAAACTGTGTTCTCCTGATCCCCTCAGTCTGCTTGTTGGGGAATTCTTTGTCTCCCTGTCACAAGTATCAGCCTAGGATTTCTGATATGTATTATTCCAGAGCATTTTTTTGTCTCATAGGTCAAAATTGGTTTTTAATGTACCTATGTTTTGATAACTAGCAGTTCTTGATCTTTGTTTGCTGTGCCTAGTTTAACTATTGTATTCTATTTTGGTTTTCAAATGGAATTTTTAATGTGAGTTGTACTTGCTATTTTTTTTTTGCCCCAAATTCATGGTTATAAAATGGCTACCACTATTGAGGAATTACATCAGTTGTCTTAAACTTTACTCTGTCTCCACCTCTGTATTTAGAGTTATTTTCTCTAACCTCTTCTACATATCCTTAATGACCAAGGCAGCAGAAGAAAGAGATTAGCTACCATGGTAAAGAACACAAAATAGAATCATAGAAAATTAGGGTTGGAAGGGACCTCAGGAGGTCATCTAGTCCAGTGTCCTGGTCAAAGTGGGACCATCCCCAACTAGATCATCCCAGCCAAAGCTTTGCTGAACCTTAAAAATCTCCAAGAATGGAGATTCCACGACCTCTCTAGGTAACTTGTTCCAGTGCTTCACCACCTTCCTAGTGAGAGTTATTCCTAATATCCAACCTAAACCTCCCTTGCTGCAACTTGAGACCATTGTTCCTTGTTCTGTCATCTGCCACTATTGTGAACAGTCTAGCTCCATCCTCTTTGGAATCCCTTTTTAGGTAATTAAAGGCTGCTATCAAATCCCCACCCCTGTCAGTCTTCTCTTCTGTGGGCTAACTAAACCCAGTTCCCTCAGTCTCTCCTCAGAAGTCATGTCCCCCAACCCCCTCACCATTTTGTTCCCCTTTGCTGGACTCTCTCCAGTTGGTCCACGTGATTTCTGTAGTGGGGGGCCCAAAACTGACTACAGTACTCCCGATGTCGCCTCACCAGTGCAAAGTAGAGCACAGTAATTACTTCCCTTAATCTTCTGGCAACACTCATACTAATGCAGCCCAGTATGTGGTTAGCCTTCTTGGCAACAAGGGCACCCTGCTGACTCATCCGGTGTATTATCCACTGTAACTTCCAGGTCCTTTTCAGCAGTCAGTTCCCAAGCTATAGCGGTGCATACGATTCTTTTGTCCTAAGTCCAGGACTTTGCACTTGTCTTTGTTGAACCTCATCAGACTTACTTTGGCCCAATCCTCCAGTTTGTCACTGAATCCTAGCTCTACCCTCTGGTGTATTTACTATACCCCCTCAGCTTGGTGTCAGCCGCAAAATTGTGGAGGGTGCCATCCATCTCATCTTCCAGATTGTTAATGGAGATATTGAACAAACCTGGCCCCAGGACTGACCCCTAGGACACTCCACTTGATACCGGCTGTAAGCTAGACATTGAGCCATTGATCGGTACCCCTTGAGCCCCATAATCCAGCTAGCTTTCTGTCCACCTTAACAGTCCATTCATTTTACCCATACTTCCTCAGCTTGCTTGCAAGAATGCTGTGGGAGATTGTATTAAATGCCTTGCTAAAGTCAAGGTATATTATTGTCCATTGCTTTCCCCACATCCACAGAGCCAGTCATCTCATCATAGAAGGCATTCAGGTTGGCCAGGCATGACTTGCCTTTGGTGAATCCATGCTGACTGTTCCTAACCACTTTTTTTTTTCTCCTCCAAGTACTTAGAAATGGATTCTTAAAGGACCTGCTCCATGATTTTTTCTGGGGACTGAGGTGAAGCTGATTCTTGCTTCTTGAATCAGAGCTGTTTTAAGACACTGCTGATTCTTTCCTAAAGGATAACTTCTACATCAGAGCCAATTTTGAAATGAAAATATTTTAAACAAAAGAAAGTATGCTGGCCCATTTACTTTATTATGAATACTTTTCTGTGATTATGAGTGAAAGCACTTTGTCTTTCTCCTTCCTAGCCTAAGCACCGTTTGATTTACTATGCAGTTGTGAGTCTTGTCTTTAGATTTGTGACATGGAAGATGCACAGACAATGTGGGTAACATAAGGGAACAAATAAGAAGGAGGTTTACATATGAATAATGGTCTGATTTAAATATGAATAGTCACACTTAATGAATTATGTTAATTTCTAGAGATGCAAGAAGTAAATTAACTTAATAAAGCTTTTCAAAAGTCTTCTGCCTGGTAGTATGCGATTTCTGATTTAAAGAGATACAGTCAAATACTTATTCTAATTGTTCAACAGCTTCTCAAGCTAAACTAGATTTTCCCCCACCTTTAAATCCTTAGCTACTTGTCAAACAAAGGAAATAAATTTATAATGGAACTCAAAAGGCCTTTTCAGAATGGAAGATTTTGTAGCATTTTTTAAAAATGATTGGATTCTGTGTGTTCACCTGAAGGTCTGTCTCAGAATGCTTGTTTCGTCCTTTGTGCTGGCATTGCTTATGTTCTCTGCAGAGTTGTGGGAACATCATCTGGAAGTTAACTGCTACTCCCTCTGGTGGCTCTGCAGTAGCCAAGCACTAAATACTGCAAAGCCTGCATAAACAATAGCACTCTTTCAGCTATTTGGCACAGGTAGAGTACTGGAAGTGCATTAAGATTGGGAAAGCATTCCCTTGTAACAACGTCAGGTATTATAAAACTTTCAAGCCAAGACTTATGTTTTTCTTTAATTCAGCAGCTTTTTAAAAATTAAATCTTCAAAGGCTGGGAACTTCAAGGGTGCAACAGGGAGCGTCTCTTTTTTAAAATTTCCTTTTAGTTAGTCTTGTATGCATCCTGATACATTATGTATTTTCAAATTAGTTCAAGGTTGCTCCACTGTTTAGGTTCTTCTGTCTTGAGCATAGTGGCTTGGGTAGTCAAGAAGCAAACCTCATGTTCTGTGCAAGCTTCTGTGTCTGACTGCTGATGAAGCTAAAAGTAATTCCAGAACACAGGCTTATAGCAACTTTGGTATCCCCAAGAACATATATATCAATTTTCTTACATATCTGAAGGTAGTGGAATTTGGTTTTGTTTCTCCTTTAACTGAGTGTCTTGTCTTCTGGGGAGGAAGGGATTTCTTTCGCCTTCAGTATAAAGTTTTCCTATGAGTGTTTCCACTGACATCTCTCTGGCTGTTCCTTAACTTTTTCAGGTACCATCATAATAAAATATTGGCTACCCATAAGTTTCTGAGTAGCAGCAGTGGCTGATCCAAGTCTTGTTTAACTCTGATTTGTGTTTGTGACAGGAGCAAGCTGCAGCATGCATCCTAGAACAGGGATTGTCAACCTTTTGCTGCTGCATATGACTCAGTCCCTGTGTGGGCTGCAGTCTCTGTACCTCCCTGGCAATCAGCAGACGCTGCAAAGGGAATAGTGAGAAAAAGGCAAGTGCCAGGACCCTAGGGCTGCTGCATCTACTGCAGCAGAGAGAATAAATGAAATCAGTGGGCAGTAGGACCCTTAGGGCTCCTCCTCTGCTGCTGTGGCTGGAGGAAGCTGCAGATTCCCTGGGTTACTACAGGCTAGATCCAGTCTCTTCAAGGGTTGGATTTGGCCCATGGGCCATAGGTTGCAGATCCCTACTATAAAGGTATCTTCAGAGGTGTATCCAGGAATGCGACTGCCACTTACAGTGGCTCCATGTTTGGAAGGTTGTCACAGTCGGTCATATAAGGATTTAGGAATTTCAAGTATTAGAACACATTGGATTTTGTGTAATACCTGATGTCTTTGGTCAGAATTGCCATGACATTACAAGGTAGTTAGATGTATGTTTCAGTATGTTTACAGTAATTACTTGTGGTGGTTGTACAGGAAAGGATTTTCTAGTATTGTCTCCAGAGGATGTTGAAGGGGTAGGAGGGGAGGATATCTGTCAAAAGGAGGAAGGCAATCTTTGGGGCAGAGGAAGATACTTGCCAGAGAAGCTACATTACTTATGTTTGATACCATCTTAAATTATTTCTAAAAGCAGGCTTTGAGGCACTGCTTGTTATAAAAAGTAGATTTCCTGTTTCTTTTTCTTTTCTTTCCCTCCCCACCCCCTCTTCCTTTTCTTGAGTGTTTACTAAAAGTGGGAATGAGAAAGCTGGCCTAAGCCTGTGTGCACTTTGCACACGGTTGTGACTGTTTGCCAGCATTATAGCAGCTGAGTCAATTTGAGAACTACTCAACACAGTCCACAAGCTGAGTGCACAAAGGGTAATGTATCCAAAAAGGTCTCCTCACTAAGTCCCTGAGATGAAGCATAAGTGTTAAAAACTACTTTTGGTTCTCTTTCCTTATTCCACTTGTGTTAAGTTTTGCTTGTATGTTTACATTTTGAGGGCTAACTTATATTTATACCAAGGCACAGGTGCCTGATTTTTCAAGGGTGCTGAGTCCTGAGACACTTCCATTGGTTTCAAGTTAAGTGCTTGGATGCTGACAACAAATGGGAATTATAAAGTCTTTTAAAAATAACCATTCATATCCTGCTAAAACGTTGCTGAAATGCTTCCATTTTCCCAACAGAGAAGTTAGGACATGAGACCTGAGCATTTGTTTTTGGGGTTTTTTTTAAAGTTATAGTAAAGAGAACTCAGAGGCTATTTTTATATAATATGTACAAGCAGTAAAATGTAGTTATGCCCTACTTTGCAGTTTACTATTTAATAGCATTATTACCACTTTTCTTATCTTTTGTTCATGTATTTATGATGTTTCATACTATGTATGTTTTCACTTTCAGAACTCCTATTATGATTTTATCCATTGCTTTACACTTTGGTTTCTGTTTTATATTTTTCTTTTAATAAATTCTGTTTTCTTGCTTTAGAAAAATGACTGCTGAAGTTTTTAAAATTTGTGGCACAGTTTTGCATTGCAGTGAGTTACTACTTGCTCTAGTAGTAACTTTTATCTGCCTCGAGGTAATAATGCTAGTATTGCTTATTGAATGGTAAATCATTTAAACATCCATTATCATTAGAATATTCTCAACCATGCTTTCTTGTGCTTGTTTTAAGAGTGAACAAGAAATGTATTTTCTCCACTAAGCTAAACAAGAAGAAAAAGATAAGGTCCATACTTCTTTAAATAACTATTTATTTATTTATATTTAAAGAATTACAAAATAACTTTAGGTGGTAGCTTTCAGTTTAAACTAGAAACTAATCCCTAATTATACAATGGTTCCTTCCAAAATAACTTCTTATGAGATTTTTTTTAATGCAACATCCACTTGCTTGTTTATGGTTTTACAGACTATTGTGTGGTTGGTTGATTTTATTTACATGGCTAACCAGAATACCTAGAGTTGTTATAGTAAGGTGTTGAATATGTTTTGGAAAGGATATAAAGTCTCATGCTTCCGGGTATAAGGCAGCTTCTAAGGGGCAAGTGTTTCCATAGCTGCCGTGTGCATCAATTCTTGTATCTCCTTCAAAACAGTTTGTATTTGCTCCTTTGTGAGACAACATAGTATCCTGATTAGCATATGATTGAAATGATTTTGTTAGCCTTGTAGTTGCAGTAGTTCTTCCCTGCACACTTTTGGTAATATTCTAACTTAGCAGCTCACTTTTATCCTGTATATAGAAGTTTAACTATCTACAACTATCATGTTTCTACTTCTGTTTTTAATATTTTTATTTATTACCCATGCTTAACTATTCTGTTAAGTAATAGAGTAGTTTTGAAATTGGTACTTAATTTTAGGTTTTATTTATGATCCTTCTAGTCATCAGAATTGAATCTTTTTAGGTGAATTGTAAATATAACAATTCCTTGTAGAGAATAGTAGGTTAGACCAGTGGTGCCCAACCTTTTTCTCCGTGGGGGCAGATAGACAGTGCCTGATCCAGCTGGGTGACCCAATCTGGTGCTTGGAGCATGTGCAGTAGAGCCCCATCTGGGGGCGCAGCCTAGCCCTGATCTAGCCATATGGGGACAGGGGGCTTGCATTGGCATGGTCCCAACCCAGCTTAGCAGGGGTGGAGGTGGCATGGCCCAGTCCTGATCTAGCCCTGTAGGGGAGGGACTGTGGCCCAGTCTCAACCTGACATTCTCTGTGGGGGAAAGGGCTGTGGCCCATACATAGCCAAACCAGCTGTGCAGGGGGAGGGAGCATGGCCCAGCCACAGGGCAAGGGGGAGGTGGTGTGGCCTGGCTCTGTGGGGAAAGGGGGGTGTAGGCCAGCCCCAATCAGGCTGCATACGTAGAAAGGTACGTGGCCTGCTCCAGATGGCCATGTGGGGGGTAAGTTCATCGCCTGGCTCCAACCTATCATGCGAGGCTTGGGATTTTGGCAGTGGGGAGGGTGGCGGTATTTACCGCCACTGTTCCCCTGCAGCCATATTTTGCAACACCTGGGAATCCACGTGGGTCAGATTCCAACGCTCTGTGGGTTAGAGGTTGAGCATCCCCGGATTAGGCAGTGACCAGTGTTTGGCTAACTGAGTTGTTTTCCTAGAGCAACGTTCTTAGATTGCTGTGTGAAATTGTGGCGTGAGTGAGGAAAGGCTCTATTTGAATTAATAAACATAAAAATAGGGAGCAGTTTGATTACGGTACATATATTCAAATGTGTTAAGTGACTGTTTCACACTTGACACAAAAACAAGAAATGCAGAAAAGTTATACCTAGACTTATAAGCAAAAGTTGTATTAAAAAAAAAAAAATCAAATCTAAGGCTGAAAATAGAGCCTGGTTTAGACACCATTTTTGTTCTGTTATACCTAGGGGCCTACTTACTGTCCATGAAATCAACTGGGAAAAAAAGTAATCAAAATAAAAGGTTGGCTTCCTAGTGGGAGCTAGCGGTTCTCGCTGCCTTGCAGCCCACCTGGAAAGGGAAGACACCAGCTGGTGGGGTGGCATGAAGGGAAGCCAGCAACCAAGATAGTGGCCACCCCCTTGTCCTCCCGCTCTTCATGCACTCCTTTCACCTTCAGTCCCTGGTCCCACAGCGCTTCCTCTACTATTCCCCTTCGCTTTTTTGAAGTCCAAAACTTTGACCCCGCTATTGCCTGCCTTGTGATGGACAGTGAACACGATGCTCAGGCTGCCCTCTATATTCAAGCTGCTCGCCAGATCATGTCATTTGTCCAAGTCTAGGAGAGTGTTACCTCTGGTTAGCCCATGCACTTCCTGAATCAGATTGATTTCTGTTGCTAGTTTAAATTCAGTTGCCACCTAACCTTTCTAATCTGCAATCTACAGGTGTGGGTCATAGTTGTATAGTCCTCCTTGGGAACTGTCCCAAGCTTCCATTGTTAATATGCCTCTTTCTTCTTTTTCACAAGGACCATGTTATCCCTGTTAAGCCAAGGGCTTACCAGTCCTTCTGCTACCTTTCCTTGACATGAAAATAGACGACTTCTGTGCTTTGAGGATTGTGTCCTTGAGGAATGACCACTCTTCATGTACTCCTTTCACCTTCAGTCCCTGGCCCCACAGTGCTTCCTCTACTATTGCCCTTCGCTTTTTTGAAGTCCAAAACTTTGACCCTGCTAGCTGATTTGCCTGCCTTGTGACGGACAGTGAACATGATAGTTTTGTGCTCGCTGTTGTCCAGGCTGCCGTCTATATTCAAGTTGCTCACCAGATGGTGTCCTTTGAAACAAGACCAAGTCTAGGAGAGTGTTACCTCTGGTTAGCCCACGCACTTCCTGAATCAGGTAGAGCTCTTTGATACAGGTCAGGCAGCAACGTAACTGATCTAACATAGCTGAGTGTTCCTCCCAAGAGATGTCTGGTAATTGAAGTTGCCCATGATGACTGTGTCCCATGCTCACGCAGCCTCTGCCAGTTCTCAAGAGAACACCAGATTGAGCTCCTCCCTCTGGTTTGGTGATCTGTAGAATACACCAACAGTTTGGTCTCTCTCACCACACTCTCCCCTTCCCTCCCCCCCGCTAGTTTGACACAGAGAGTTTCGAGCCGCTTTTCTTTGGAGACAACGTCAGCCTCCAAGGAGGTATACTGCTCCCTCACATAGAGACTTACACCTCCACCTGTCTTCCCTACTTGGTCCCTTCTGTGCAGAGAATAGCCATGTGAGGAGTCCCACCAGGTGTCTGTAATCTCTACTAGATTGTAATGCCCACTAGAGAGTAGGAGGGCTAGCTTTATGATTTACGTTACATGTGCGAGATTAATAGTGTTTGGCATGTGAGACTAACCACAAATGTTGTTCTCGCCCTCCCACCTTTTCCCTAATGCTGAAAAATTGAATGTGCTACTTGGAATTATTACCTGTTTAATCTTTTTGTATGAGATCATATGTTGCATTCCTTTCTCTTCTGTTCTCCTCAGTGCATTGTTAGCTCTTCATGTCAGATACCATCTTCTCTTTGTAGTCCCTAGCATAATGAGACCCCTAGCTAGAACCAGAATACAATTTTAGAAACTTTCAAGTTTATCTGTTCTGTCTTCCATTGCTTTAATCATTTGAACAGGGTGAAGTGGCTCTGTAGAGTGAAAGTGACTTTCATGTAACCTTATAATTTCTAGTGGACACAGAGCGCACAGGAACACAGGGATCTCAATTGCATACAGAGCACAAATGACTTGAATGCACGTAAGTGAGCTAGGATTGCTGTGCCAAAGATGAATTGTTCTGTGGAATGATTTAGAACAGAGAAGAAACTGCTGATGGTCCAGTTTGGAAAATGTTACAAAGGTTCAGGTATAGACAAATTTCACATTGCAATTTACTATTACTATATTTACCTGAATCCAGAATGACTCTGAATTTAAGATGACCCCCAATACATGGAAGAATTATAAATTTGTTATACTCTTCCATGTGTAGAATCTGATGCTGGGGGCATGGCCACTATAAATTTGTCGCCTTCCCTCCAAAGCTGCTGCAATGGTAAAAGGGGCAGTAGAGAGGCAGGCAACAGCAGGAGGGTAGGTAGCAGGCAGTGAAACAGCCTGACCCCTGCTCCTTGGCCCCCTGCTTCCTGCCCCACCAACCACTTGCTTACCTGCTGCATTCCGTCATCATTTGCCCCTCCATGCTGCCTGCCACTTGTCTTCCCAACACCACTTCCCTTCCCAGGGTCTGTGCTCCTCTGCTATTTGCCTCCCACCCTGCTTCCTGCCCCATTCCTCCCCCCTGTTGCTTATCTTCAGTTGCAGCTCTGGCTGTGCTCCAAACTGGAGCACATGCTGGTTTCATCCACACGTGGCTGGGCAGTAGTAGTTGTGGAGGAAGCAGGGCTGGGGTGGGGTGGGGTTGCCAGCATGGCAGCTGCTGTTGCTGAGCCATGTCACGGGGTGAACTAGGGCCAGAGCCATAAGTGTGGTGGAGAGAGGACACAGCAGAGGTGGGGGGCAGGAGCAGTGGCTCCAAACTTGGTTCAGGGTTGAAGCCAAAGCTGCATCAGCCACCTGTCCCTATCTTGTACTTGACTCTGAGATGAGTGTTTTTTCCCCATGTTGAAGGGGGAAAATACCTTATTTTGGATTCAAGTAAATATGGTACATGAAAATATGGGGTTTTTTGTTTGTTTTGGGGTTTTTTTTTTTTTGTTTTTTTTTTGTTTTGTTTTTTAGAGGTGGCCATCTAATGATTATCCTGGCATGGTGGGTGTGAAGGAACTTGGGAACACTGTTTATTATTCCTATCTCCACGGTAACACACTTCCTTAGATTATTTTCTGTTTTGTACAGTTCCTGCTGTGAACAAAAATCTCTTTAAAAACATGTAATGATTCTGTGAATCAGCAGCTAGGAACATTAAAACTTACCCCACTGTTCAATACAGCCACGAAACCAAACTTCATGTTGAAGTTTTAGTAGGTGTGGCCTTGACCCAAGAAGGAATTTTGGAGAAGGGGAAAACGTGCATCTGCTGTAGGAGTATATCTTCAAAAAGTAAAACTCTGAAGTTAGAATCTTAACTGTATTGCTTTCATACATTTAAATTGTAGCTATTTAAAAATATTAACTTTCAAATGTTTTATATTTTCATATCTGCTGCCTTCTGTTAATGTAACATGTTAGTGTCCTATGGTGTGTACTGTCACAGTGCTACCCAGGTTTGTGTAGTATAGAAGGATTGCTGTGTCAGAATGGAATAGTTACTGTTGAATCGGTGCCTTTGCTCATTCCTTAATATGTTCTTTTAGGTCTCCCTTCCTCTTCACACCAAAGGCTCCTAAAAGATGCTGTTCTTCCATAAGTGTTCTTTCTGTTCTTGGAGGACTTTGTCCACCTGCACTTTTTCCACTATCATCTTTGTTCTGGTGACTTCAGATTTGCTTACCCCTTTCCCTTTGTTCAGTCCTAAATTTCTCTGTCTGTAATGTCCTCTTAGAAACTAGCAGTTTCATGGTAACATGTCTAAAATTAATCTTTTTTTTTTTTTCCTGTCCCACCTCCACATTCTGCATTTTTCCTGTAATGTCAGCGGCACACAATCTACCTGCCATACAAGATGGGGTTCATCGCTAATACCTGTTTCTGCATGAGTAAGCGGACATGTCCAAGTCCTCCATAAACAAGCGGGAATCTGCCCTTGCCCTCCTTTGTATTTTGTAAAAAAAATGCATAACCTAACAGTATTTAAGTGTTTGACCCTGAGTTGCCTTTTTGTGATGGAGGACTGAACTGGAATAGTATAGAGCTTGAGCAAGGCCATTTTAAATCCTGTTGAAGAGATACAGAAGTATGGAGTATTCAGTAGGGGTAGCTTTAAATGAACTGAAAGGTTTAAATTAGCCCAACTAAAATTCCCTGGCTCAGATTTCATTTTCTCAGCATCTAATGATTGAAATAGTTCTTTAGCAAGACCCAGGAAATGTAGAAACTTTTTTCTAAGGGGGTCAGAGGGAGAGGTGCTCTTCTTTTGTGCCCCCATTTTCCAGGCAAACTCTTAAATCTTGGTTCATCAGAAAAATGTAAAGGTTCCAAACACTTGGCCTTTGTGTATCATCCCAAGCAAACAGAGCATTTTGCTTTAATTCATAAGGTTGTCTGTAACAATAGTACAGATTGTATGTGTACTATGAAAATTTTTCCCATCAGTTTGCATTTTGCTTAGTAACAGGAAGATAGTCAAAGTTCCTGTTTGGAGTATGATTATTGATTTGAACAAGGATCAGGATGCCCAAACACAAGCCTTACATTTGTTTGCTTTGACGAGCTCTTTGCAGAACTTGTTTAGATAATCTGGCGTTTAGATGCAAAAATCACCTCATATTACTACGGTGCCCAGGGATGGGCATCCTGTTGTTCTAGATATTTAACAAATACAAGACCAAAAGTTGAGAGAGAGAATTTATCTGCATTCTTCCAAATCTGCCACCCTGCCTCTGCCCCTAGAATCTGCTTTCTCTTCATATATCAAGCCATATGCTGTTTTCTGCATTGTACCCATCCTTTGAAAAATCAGTGCTACCTCTCGGTAACATCACACAATCCATCAAATCAATGGGGCTCAGTGCACTTCTGAGGATGGACAAAAAGCTAGGAAGGGGACAATCTTCACGCAACTGTTAAAAGAAGTATAGCATATATTAGAATGTGCTTTGAAAAGTGCACCTGTGTTTCTTCATAACCAGGCTGTACACCTGGTTGAGAGAATCTTCCATTAAGAAAATTAGAAAATTTACATACACTCTACCATTTTGCCTATTAAAGGTTGAGGAGTTTGCAAGTAGGTTACATTGCCATATACCATAACCTCAGTTCATTGGACTCTGACTAATAGAAGTTCTCTTATATCCACTTGGGTTGCACTGGGCCTCATTAATACTTAGTATAGACGAGAAAGCCTTCTCTGATCTGGTCACTCCATGTTTCCCAGTGTTGGAGGATATCATTTTAGTACTAGCTGGCTGCAGAGTGTAGTCCATTTAAGTTGGCTGATTCTGACTGTGTGGTTTGAACTTCATTCTGACTTTGTAGTGTCCTACTAAAGGTTTTTCTGAACATTCAGCCTTCTGAATTGTTCACTGAACCATTTCTGTAATAAAGTTGTAAAACTAGTATCTTTTGGCAGCTGAGTGGTGTATTAAATCTCATGGAATTGTACCTCTCAATCTCCCACTACTGGGAGGAATGAAACAAAATACCTGAAGTGGATTGTTTTTTCATTCCTCATCCTTTGTACTTTCCTTTCTCAACATACTGGATGCATCTTCTGGCAAATGACAGCTCAGCCAACATTGGAAAATGAACAAAAAAACCTGGGTCACCTTGGAAGAGATATGGAACTGTCCTTATCCTTTTCTTTCATAATTACATTGAACTGTGTTACTTTTCTGATCTGTGTTTACTATTAATCGGTTCTAGTCTGAGCGGTGACCGACATAGTCTTACTCGAAAATGGGGAAACGTATCCCGCAAGCTTGTCAATTGCTCTTTCCTGTGAAGTATAACATTTGCTAGTTCTGGCCACCTTTGTTTTAGGGTGATGTAAATTACTGATAAATTGTGGGATGCCCTGGTGGAAAGTCTGTTGTTAGCTGTAAGAGGCGTGGATGTTGTAGTGTTCAACTGTTGCAGTATGTCCATGCTGATAGTTTGTGGGCTGGTTAATATCTGAAAGAATGTTGCTAAAGGTTTTGGCTCACCTGGTCATGTGAATGATACAGAGGCAGTCCATGGGCTGGGTTTGGGCCCCGTGCTTCCAACCTAGTGTGCAGGGCCACAGGCCCATCAGCTGGATAACACCCACCCAAAGGCCAGATTTGACCCATAAATTAGGGGTTGAGCACTGCTGGTCTTAAGGTATGCTCTGCCTTACATCTTCAAGAGAATAGAAGTACCCAATGCTGGGGACTGTAAATAGGAGAGCCTAAAATACACAATATTTGTCAGTATAGAGTTCAACATAGAAGTTTAAAAAGCTTACTGATTCTGAAATATTGATAGGTCAATTTATTATGTGTCACAAAGTATCTGCCCTCAGTTAAGAGAATTTTGATAGTAAAAATCTCAAAAGGAACTAGTAGTACATGATGTACAAAGAAAATGAAGGGGAGTTAGTATCTGCATGCAGGTGTGTGCACTTCAAAAACTGTCCATTAATGGGCTTTCACTTGAACCAACAGTTTTTAGAGGCTAAGCCTCTAAGGATTAGAAGGTAATGATATCTTTGTACACATTTGAGCAATGGTGAATTTAAGCATGTACTTAACTTTTTGCTTTTTGTTTAAATTACACTTGGAAAACAAGCTAGGGAAAGCTAAATGGCATGTATTAACTTCAGACTATTGAAAACGCATGATTGGGCGGTGAATGTCAAGGGCTATAGGCTGTACAGGAGGGACAGGATAGGAAAGAGAGGTGGGGGTGTGGCACTCTATATTAAGGAGGAATACACATTCTCGTCAATTAGCAAGGAGTCAGGGGAGGGGCACTCTGAAGTGCTTTGGGTTAGAGTACAAGGCAGTCGAGGGGAAAGAGACTTAATGGTGGGAGTCTACTACAGACCTCCCAACCAGGGAGAAGAGCTTGACCAGGAATTCTTGGGTTAGCTCACAGAGGTAGTGAAGGCTAAGGATGTGGTAGTCATGGGGGACCTGAACTTCCCAGACATCTGCTGGGAAGAAGTCAGCCAGGTCTGAATGCTCACGTAGGATCTTGGCCGGAGTGCAGGACCTCCATCTAACCCAGGAGGTGCACAGTCCCACCAGGGGAGACGCCTTGTTGGACCTAGTGCTGGCCACAGGTGATGACCTGGTGAGGGGGCTGCGGGTGCTCGACCACCTGGGCGACAGCGATCATCGCCTGCTAGAATTCACCATCCAGCGCAAGGTGGCAAAGGCATGTGGTAAGGCAGCAGCCCTAGATTTTAGGAGGGCAAACTTCAACGAGCTAAGGAGGATAGTTGGAGAAGTGCTGAGGTCCCGGAGGGGAAGGGAGGCAGGTGTCCAAGGAGAGTGGTCGCTCCTTAAGGAGACAATCCTCCAAGCCCAAAGGAAGATAATCCCAATGAGGATCAAAGGGAGCAGGAGAGCACACAAGACTCTATGGCTCACCAAAAGCATCTGGGAATGTCTCCTTGCTAAAAAGGAGGCTTACACCCGATGGAAAGAAGGGGTCATCACCAGGGAGGACTATTCTGTAGTTGCTCGGGGATGTTAGGGGGTAGTTAGGAAGGCCAAGGCAGAGATGGAACTGGGACTAGCTTCCCAGATTAAGGACAATAAGAAGTCCTTTTTTAAATACATAGAGGGTAAAAATAAGGTCCCGGGTAATGTGGGGCCCTTGCAGGACGCTATGGGAAACTTGGTCGTCACACCAGACGGCAAAGCTAACATGTTTAAGGATTTCTTTGCCTCCGTCTTCCTAAGTAGGGACCAGAACAGCCACCTCCCTGCTGAGCCCCCCTCGGACCCTGGGGGAGGCACACCTGGGCCACGGGTTAGCGAGGATTTAGTTAGGGAGCTTCTGGAGGGGTTGGACATATTCAAGTCAGCCGGCCCGGATGATCTCCACCCCAGAGTTCTAAAGGAACTGGCCGAGGTCATTGCAAGTGCCCTGGCACGGCTTTACGAGCACTCGTGGTGCTCTGGTGAGGTACCAGAGGACTGGAAGAGGGCCAACGTGGTTCCCATCTTCAAAAAAGGGAGGAAGGAGGAAACTATAGGCCAGTTAGTCTTACCTCGATCCTAGGCAAGCTGTTCGAGAAAATTATGCCTGCACACATCCCGGAGGGGCCAGCAGGGGACTGCATGCTTAGGGGCAACCAACACAGGTCCATCAGTGGCAGGTCCTGTCAGACCAACCTGGTGGCCTTTTACGATCAGATCACCAGATCATTAGATGCAGGGGCAGCAGTGGGGGCTGTGGTGTAGACACCCGCACAGTCAAATGGGTCGCCAACCGGCTGGAGGGCCGCACCCAGAGGGTGGTAGTAGGTGCGTCCTTCTCAACCTGGAAGGACGTGGGCAGTGGGGTTCCGCAGGGCTCGGTCCTTGGGCCCTCACTGTTCAACATCTTCATCAGTGACTTGGATGAGGGGGTAAAAAGCACCCTGTTCAAATTTGCTGATGACACTAAGATGTGGGGGGGACGTGGGCACACTGAAAGGATTCAACAGGCTACAATCGGACCTAGACAGGTTACAAGGGTGGGCGGACGAGAATAGGATGGGCTTCAACACAGACAAGTGCAAGGTGATGCACCTCGGGAGGAACAACCGGCACCATACCTACAGGTTAGGGAACTCCCCTCTTGTCAGCATGGAGGCGGAAAGGGATCTGGGCGTCATCATTGACTCCAAGATGAACATGGGCCAACAGTGTGGGGAGGCGGTTAGGAAGGCCAACCGCACCTTGTCATGCATCCTCAGATGCATCTCGAGCAGGTCCAAAGAGGTGATCCTCCTCCTCTATGTGGCACTGGTCAGGCCGCAGTTGGAGTACTGCGTCCAGTTCTGGGCACCACACTTCAAGAGGGACGTCGACAGCATGGAGAGGGTCCAGAGGAGGGCCACTCGCATGGTCAGGGGGCAGACCCTATGAGGAGAGGCTACGGGACCTGAACCTGTTCAGCCTCCAAAAGAGAAGGCTGAGGGGGGATCTTATGGCCTGTTATAAACTTAGTCAGGGGGGATCAGCAGGCATTGGGGGAGTCACTGTTCCCCCGAGCACCACCAGGAGTGACCAGGAATAACGGTCACAAGCTGGCAGAGGGTAGGTTTAGGTTAGATATCAGGAGACGCTACTTCACGGTCAGGGCGGCTAGGGTCTGGAACCAACTTCCAAGAGAAGTGGTGCAGGCTCCTACCCTGGGGGTGTTTAAGAGGAGTTTAGATGAACACCTTGTTGGGGTCGTTTGACCCCAGTTCTCTTTCCTGCCATGGCAGGGGGTCGGACTAGATGATCTGCTCAGGTCCCTTCCAACCCTAGAAACTATGAAACTATGAAAACGTGTTAGGAAAAGCGAAATGAAAATTGAGATGTTATTACTTGCATTGAATAAGAACATTGATAATTTTGTGGTTGTTTTGGACTACTTTGAGAAGGAAGAATGTACAGTATTCAGTTTATCAGAAACAAGATACCAGCCCAGATATATTATTTCCATTGAGGTTTGCTATGTTGAAACTGAGAGCCATAGTGGTTCTGTAGATTATCTTACTTCTTTGAACTAGGATGACCTACCAAAAATGTGCAATGAAATAGCCACAGTCTTTGGAAAAGAAAGGTGAACTTGTTCCCCTCGCAGAAGATCAGAAAACTTTAAACTTTTCTATGTATTTTGTCTTAATTCCACTGTAACTTGAATTGAGGACACAGAACCATTTCTATTGCAGATGACACCAAATTGAGTGGAGTTGCCCACACTCTAGAGCAGGGGTTTGCAACCTTTTGGCAGCCAGACACAGAGGGAGGGAGGGGGTGGGAGAGGGGGAGGCAAGGTGGCGTGCAGCTGTGACACAGAGCGGTGGCAGTGGTGGGTGGCAGCGGCCACCACATTCAAACTCCTCACTCTCTGCGCCCCCCTCCACGTCTGGCCGGCTGAGCAGCACCTGTGCAGCCTGCAGAAGAGTGCCACTACTCTCTCCTTTCCCCCCACCCCTCCCCTGGGAGGCAGCAGCATGGGGTGGTGGGTGGCAGCGCTCTGTCCCCACTTGTGTGTATCCCCTTGGGTCTTCCAAAGTACTCCCAGTTGACAACCTCTGCTCTAGAGGGTAGGGCAAGGATCCATAATGACCTGGATAAACTAGAAAAATGGTTCACAATCAACCACATAAAATTTAACAAGCATGTCCTTGGGATGAAAGAATTGCCATCACATATACAGACTGGGGAATGGCTGGCTAGGCTGCAGTCCTGCAGAGAAAGACCTGGGGGGATACACATACTTTTTATCATCTTTTGTGGGCCCCTTAGAGTCTGTAGTCCCCCAGGTCCACAGACCATAAGTTGAAAACCAGTGGTCTAGAGAAGAGAAGACCAAAGGCGGGATTTGATAAGTCTTCAAATATTTGAGGAGTGGTTATAGAAATAGACTCTTCTGTAAGGCAATAAAGGACAGGACAAGGAGTAATGGTTTCAAGCTGCAGGAGAGGAAATTTAGAGTGGAGATGGGAAGAACTTTGTGGCTATGCAGGTTGCCAAGTACTGGAACAGGCTCCTTAGAGAAGCTGTGAACTCTTTTCCATCCCTGGAAATTTTAAAGAGCAAATTAGATATCTGGATGGGATGGTTTACTAGGGATGAACCTGCCAGCTTCAGGGGGATGGACTAGTGGACCTCATGAGGTCCCATCTAGCCATACTTTCCCACGAACGTAATGGTTTTCCTGAAAGATTACTAAAACGTCAAGCCCTTTATACCATAGTAACTAAAGTGTTCTTACATAGCTTTCTGCTATGGCCTTATTAAAATGGAGAGATTTGCATGATCTTTTCTTGCTGTTACTTGCCCCTTCTGAATCTACTTATATGTCTAGATCACTTGGCCTCACACCTGTGTCATTTGGTGCCTGGCAAGGTCAGATGGTTGCAGTGACTCTTGTAAGAGGTGGTAGGAACAGTACATGGTTAGACATTTCTAATGATAACCATGGGTAGGGAAGCTTCTACTGGTAGGTCAACTTCAGTCAATGGCAGGAAGAGAGGGATAGATCTCCCTATTCTCTCCTTGCAGATCTCCCTATTCTCTCCTTGCAGAGCCAACCCTTAAATACTTCATGCTTATTGTGTTTTTGTTGTTCTGGAATCCCGCAGGCTTGTAGTGCTGACTCAACCTTTAGTTCTGGTTGCTGCCTGAGGGGTGATAGATTTAGTATGTTCAGTCAGATTTGCAGTAGTAGTCTAGATCAGTGGTCTCCAAAGTGGGGTGCACAAGACGATCCATTGGGGTGCGGGAAGAAAATATTAGAACTTCTATTTATATTTATATAAATATACATATATTGGGGGTGCATGCTCAAACATTTTTTACTGATAGGGGTGAGCGATCAAAAAAGTTTGGAGACCACTGGTTTAGATCATGGGAGAGGTCTTGTATGTGTAGATATAAATGCATAGAAAGTAAAGAAATTAGTTAACTTTCTCAGTCCTGATGATTGGGCACTGGTGCTGAAGGAAATGCTTTGAAGGTGCACCTGGTCCAGCAGTCTACTAATTCCTGTTATGCTCTTATGTATTTTTAAGGTACTTATTACTCTGGTTTCTAACTACTGAATTTGTTACAGCCATTCTTGCTGCTGCCACCAGAGCATTTTCCCTGAGTGGGAGTTTGTCATTTGCAGTGATAGGGACTAAATGGATCTAGAGAAAAATGTGACATTTTCCCAGTTGGGTAGGAGTTCTAAAATTATGACTATTGGTTAAAATAGAAAGTGTCACCTCTTCCATGGTATAAGGAATTTCCCAGGGAGTAACTCACTGAGCACAGAAATGAAGAGATCAGTAAAGTTAGGAGTGCACCACTAATTGTGCATTAGCAACACTGTACAAATCTGTTTTATTGTAAACGCAGGGAGTAAATCAAATTGTAATTAAAGAAACCCCATCATGTGTAATATAATTTTCCCCGTTTGTCTACTGGAAACTCCTTCTATTAAGGTCTCTCTAAACCTGAATTTCAGCAAGTGTGAAAAGCTCCAGTTTTTCACAGACCAAATGAGCCTTTATAGTATCATTCTCCCTCCTGTAAACATCTCTATTAGCAAGCTGTTCTTTTGTGGAAGTTGATTGAAAATTCTTCTAAAAATTCATTTAACTTTAACTGATGGTGCATGTTTCCTGTTTCTATTGTCTTCCCTCTCTTCGGCTAACAGTGTCTCACCACAGTTTTTACTAAATCCCTTCACCCAATCATTTGTCATATCATTTCAAATAAAAGCTTAGAACATATTACTTCCCCTTGCAGTTATCTTAGATTTCTTCTGCCCTCCCTCCCTTCCACTCCTCAAATTAAAGTTAAATAACCAGAGAAGAATACAAGTAAAGTAGTTTGGAGTAAAACTTTGTATGAAAGAGGCAGTGCAGAATAAAGCTTCAGTTTTTTTAGTAATTGGCTTGGGATTAGAGTGCAGCAAACCAGAACTTCCTCTTCTGAGCACTGAAGAAAAAAAGACCCACTGAGGATATCCTGTGTATAGCGGTAGCACAAAAATCTCTTCATGGTTGTTTTCACAGGTGTTTAGCATCATGTAATACTGGGGCCCATTCTGCCTTGCACAGCTAGGATATGAGAGACTTCTATTTTATTTCTACTGTTCTTTATAAAATAGTGTCCATGTCGAGTCCTACCTGGGTTTTATAGCTATTAATGCTGGATGTGTAATCTCAGTAAATTGAGATAACTGGTGGATGCAGAAAGGGACAGTCAATTTAAAAAATAGTAGTATTTTTATAGCATGCTAAATGAGCAGAGATGCCTTTTTAAATTTTAAAAAAAATGAAAACATGCATATAATCTCTCTAAACCACTTGTTTTTCTAAACAGAAGCTTTAAAACTGTTCTTCATATCTGCCCCTCTCTCCTTGATCAATCATACTTTGGCAATAAACTCCTCACAACCTAACAGGTCTGTACTTCAGGTAGCATTTTGTTGCTTTTAGGTCAACTGATTATGTATTATGGGTGACCCTGAAAGTGGGTAAGTGGTAGTAAGTGCACACAGAGAGAAGTAAGCTACCAAAAGATAAAAGTGAAGGGAGGTGCAGGGAAGTGCATGCTGTAAGACTTGGTGTCAGTGTGAAGTACTTTAACCTCCACAGTAGTATACTGTGCGGATGGAAAATTGATCATATCTTCTGTGGCGGTCGGCAGTCCGGAGCTCCAGTGCTGGATGATGAGCTTGGATGAACAGGCAGGGGCTAACGGGGCAGAGACGGTGCTGATGCGTAATGGTTGCAAAGCTGTTTTGTTACTTAAGCTTGTAGAGAGCGTAGGTTTCACAGTTACAGCAGTTGTAAACTTTTAGTTGCTTAGTACGATCAAACTCTAATTTGAAAACGACAGCTGATGAAAGCGAATCGACTGGTTTTGACTGGCATGCAGGTGTGGAGTACGCCGGGAGACAACGGTGGTAGAAAGACAGCCAGCTTGTGAGGTAGCCCAAGGTATCTCTGAGCTGGTTTCTGCCTTGGGCGGAAACTGTGTTGACTTAAATACTTTTCAAATAACCAACCATATGATCCCTTTTGTGGAATGTTCTAGTCTCGTTACGTAATGCCTATCTGCTTAGTGCATGACTGGGCATGTGTGCTCTGCCAATTTGAATACCTTACTCCATCACACTGGCCATGTGTGTGGCACGTGTTTGAACATGTGCACTTGTCTTAGGGGCTTTCCACCTGCATGTTTGTACTTGTTCCTTTTAACTCTGTGTCATCAGCACTTTCCGATTTTGGCTTAGACATCTTCAACAAGCCACACCTTTCACGTTAAGATGCGACAGCAAGGTGGACTACATCCACTCCTCAACCGGGGAGAAGTAGTGGTAGCAACATAGGTTCAGCTTCCCTCCAGGTGGAGGCTATCTTAGCAGGGGCATGAGAGAAGTGGTGCTGCTGCAGCTCCCAACTGCCTGCCCCAGCATGGGTGCAGGTGAACTTCCCCCCTTGCTGCTGACATGCCACCAAAGTCATGCATGCTGTGCCAGACTGGAGTTGTTCTAGCTGTGTCTTGAAAAGGTTGCTACCCGTGGCATAGGCAGAGTGGAACTCTAATAGGAGTGGAAGGGGTTCTTTCAGGAAATGGTGTCTTGCAAACAAAATGGATTGTACAACCAAAGGGGTTAGGTGGGCAAGTAGTGAACCACTATAGGCCAATAGTGAACCAAAGATGGTGGCTCTGATTCAATTTGAAACAAATGCAGAAGAGCTATGAGGGTCTTGATTGTTCTAGTGTCATAGTTGTCCTGTAGTAAGGTGAGCATCAATGCTTGCTTCTGTCTCCAGTGAGATGCATCAGTTGACTTCAGTTCCACAGGAAGTCCCTTCCCAACTTAGTCCTTTGTCCTGCAACTTGAGATGTTTAGTGGCTATGGTCCACCTTCATTCTGAAGAACACAGTGTGTTAGACCCCCCCAGAGATTTTTACTAAATTTTGATACCATTATCTACCTTTATTTTTTTTCCTCTCATTTCTATGTCTTTTAAAGTACTTGACATATATTTTTGAAGGACCTTGAAATATTGTGATTGAAACGAAATGTGGAACAAATGGGCAAAGTACATGCAGGCTCCTGCTTACGTTAGTTGCATTCTGAAATGTAAAGTTTTATATTTTGCAATAGGCTTCAGATACACTACTGCAGGTTGGATACATTCACTGGTATTTCTGGGCTTGACACGTAACAATGTTGATCAAGCATCACTACATAAGAAAGTGTGTAAATACCAGGGCTGACATGAATACTACATTAAGCAACAGCTAGACTTAATGAAACAGAGTGACCTTTTGTTGCATAGTCAGACATCTTTAGCAATAATTAGCTCGCATCACCTTTCTTCTACCTCTTTAGCAACTTTCTTTAAAAGGTATATCAGGATTCAAGAAGAGTAACTAATTGCTGATCTATAAAGCATGTAGTACCTTATTTTTCCCTCTACTTTCAATCCGTCATGTGGGTTTGCCCTCAGGAAAGGGAAGTGGCATAAATATACATTGAGTGTAGAAGCATGTTGTACACCTTGTTTGGCATGTTCTTGAGTAGTTTCTTATCTATATGCTTATACTTTCCATAGAATCATAGAAAAAGGAGGGTTGGAAGGGACCTCCAGAGATCATCTAGTCCAGCTCCCCACCAGAGGCAGGGTAATCCCTATCCAAACGTATCTTATCTAAATTCAGTATGTAACCTCTTAATAAAACTACATAGTCAACCCTGCCACTACCACAAGGCATAACATCCTAACCTGCCAGAGCAGGAAACAACAGCAACCAACATCCTGCTGTTGTGAAGATTGTTAAAACGTTCTTGAGACATCCAAGGAAGAAGGCCATGCCCCACGCTACAGAGGAAGGCAACTCCCCTGCCCCCAGTCGGTATCAATCTGACCATGGGATAACATAGCTTCCTGACCTCAAATATGGTGATTAGTCTGACCCTCAGTGGAGGAGCAAGACCCTCTAGCAAGGAACCTCTAGCTTTAAGTCCTAGCAGTAGCACTGGCACACCCTAGTCAAAATCCCCAGCCTTGGCTATAGCCAACCAACCCCTGATGCCTCTGGGGAAGATCCCCTCCCCACTTCCCCCCCTCCCACACCTTACACCCCACTTTGCCCACACATACCTTATACATGCAGCAGCAAGAGAAAAAAATTCCTTCCCGGTTCCATGTGGCAACCAGCAAAATCCAGAAGCATGAGAAATCTCTGTAGTAGAACATAAGCTTAGATGCACGTAGATCATCCCCAGCCATTGCTTGTCCATGAGTACCTCCAATGATGTCATGAGTACCTCCAATGATGGAGATTCCACAGTTTCCCTAGGCAGTGTGCATTAACCATGAATGAGTTTTCTGAATATCCATTCTTAACCTACTTTGCTGCAGGCTTAAGCCATTAATTTGCCTCCTGTTCTCTACACTAAGACAAAATGTGTTGTTTGTCCCTCTTCTTTCTGCCAGTCGTACAGATACTAGAAGACTGCTATCATGTCCCCTCAAGCGCCTTTTACACAAGGTTAACATGCCTAATTCCTTCATCCTGTCCTTGCATGACTTGCCTTCCAAGCCCATTATCATTTTTGTTGCCTACCTCTAGACCCTATCTGACTTCTCCATGTCCTTCTTATAATGTGGAGCCTAAAACTGCACATAGTACTGTAGATCAGGGGTTTCCAAACTGGTACTTGTACCCCAGAGGTACACAAGACATCTCTGGGGGGTATGAGGGAGAAATTGTGTAATTGTGGATTTAATTTTCATTATAAAAATTGGCATTTTAGGGGTTTAAAATATAAAATGTATGCTGGTAGAGGTACACGGACAGCTGGTAAATCTAGAAGGGGGTACACAATAACCAAAAGTTTAGGTACCAGAAGCTCTAGATGAAGCCTAACCAGTGTTGAGTAGAGGCACTATTGCCTTTCATGTCTTGCAGCTAATGCTTCTGTTGATGCAGTCCAAAACTGCATTTGCCTTTTAAGCAGCTATATCACGCTGCAGACACGTACTGAATCTGTGATCCACTAAGACTCCCAGATCCTTCTCTGTAGTGGTGCCACCCAGCCAGGTTCCACCCATTTTGTATTTATCTTTTTGATGATTCTTTCTGAAGTATAATACCTTCTATTTACCAGTATTGAACTTCATCCTGTAAGTTCCAACCCAGCTTTCCAATCTATCAGGATCCTTCTGATAGACTGCCACCAGAGGTGGTTCAAGCACCTACTTTGAATGCCTTCAAGAGACATTTGGATGTCTATCTTGCTGGGATCCTATGACCCCTGCTGACTTCCTGCCCTTTGGGCAGGAGGCTGGACTCGATGATCTTGCCAAGGTCCCTTCCAGCCCTAATGTCTATGAATCTATGAATATTCACAATCCTTCCCATTTTCATTTTGTGGCATATGTTCTGAAGAAGGGCTCTGTCCAGCATCCAGATTATTAAATACATTGAGCAGCACTGGGCCCAGAACAGACCCCTGTGTGACTCCACTCAGCCTTCTGCTGTTCAGACATGGATCCATTTATAATTACCCTTTGCTAGCAGTTACTAAGCTAGTTGTCTATCCCCCTTGTAGTAGGTTTGTCTAGCTCACCCATCTCCAATTTATGTGAGACAGTCACGTGGGGCCTTGTCAAAAGCCTTGCTTCAGTCCAGATAGACTGAATCCTTCATCCACCCAGCTAGTTTTCTTGTCAGAAGGCGATCAAGTTTGTTTGACACAATTTGTTCTTAGCAAATCCATGCTGGCTGCTTGGATGAACCTTTCCTCCAGTTGCTTGCAAATGGACTTCCCTATTATGTGATCCAGTAACACCCTGAGTATTGAGGTATGAGGCTAACCTTTTTGTAGTTCCCTGGGTCCTCCTTTTTTCCTTTTCAAGTAGGGGCACTAGATTGGCCCTTTTCCATTCCTCTTGTACCTTGCCAATCTCCCATGACTTCATGAAGATCATTGCCAAGGACTCAGAGATCTCCTCCCATGCCAGTTTCGTCAGTACCTGGAATGAAGCTATGAGACCCTGCTGATTTTTAAATTAATTCAAACACATCAAAAGCTCCCTGTTTCCCTTGTTCTCTCATCCCTCATCTTGTCCCCTTCATTATCCAAATATACCTTATTGGGTGTCTGGTTACAGCTTAACTTTTTTGTGAAGACTGAGGCAAAGTAGCTGTTGAGTAGCTCTACCTTCTTTGCTTCTGTGCATCTTCTCTTAACAGCACATTCTGGCTAGTTAACAGTGGACCTGCAGCTTCCTTAGTCTTTCTTTTCTGGGCAGCATGATTACAGAAGCTTTTTTAATTGTCATTAATGTCCCTGGCCAAGCAGGTGCAGTGCACTTTTTACTTCTGCCTTCCTGCTTTTTGTCCCTGTAGGTTCTTGCTGTTTTCTGGCATGCTTCCTTAGTCACCCACCCATCTTTCATTGCCTTCTTGCTTTCCTTTTGCATTGGAGGCATTCTGGAAGCTCCTTTTGAAGCCACATTGATCTGTTACCATTCTATTGCTTCCATCATGTCAGAACAGTTTCTTGTTGGTTTTCCAATACCATGCCCTTTAGAAGCTTCCAGCTCTCCTGGGTGCCTTTATCCTTCAGTTTCTCATCCCATGGCACCATGCCAATCATCTCCTTGAGTAGGTTGAACTTGGTATTTTTGAAATTTAGTATCTTAGGGTGCAGGAAGAAGGGCAGCTTCCAGCTGTAACTCAGAATGATTTGTGCAAAGCGTTCTGAGTTGCAATGTTACCCTGGACCAGGCAGAAGTTCACTGTTGGTTCCAGGGGGGAGACGAATCTAACTTCTGGCAGCAGCCTGCAGTCAGGTTCCCATAGCAATGGCCAGGCTGTCTGCCAGTGCTCGTTCTTTTCAGAATGGGAGGGGGAAAGCCAGTGGAAGGGTCTCCAGCTAGTGCTGAAGGGTGGGGTGGCTGAATTGCCCCCCCCCACCTCGAGGCAGGGGGGAGGGGCACTCCAATACACTGGCCCCACCCTCTAGGGGGGACTAAAAAAACCCCAGACTGAACTCACTCCACTCCCTTTCCCCCCTCTCATCCTGAAAACAGCGACAGACTGGGAGGCAGCCCTGACACAAGTTACAGAAGACACTACATTTTGAAACATCTTTATCTGATACATCATGCAATGAGGAGTCAGATTTTTAACCAGTTGGCCATTTTTTGAAGCTGTCTGCTGCTGTGCACTTATGTTTGGTCACAGCTGTAAACTGCTTTCTGTGGCCATATCAGGTGGAAATTGTTGCTTCTGTCTGCACAATTAGTTCTGCTGACCTCATGCTTTCTCTGGCACACGATTATAAATTCTATCATTAATTCCTCCCATGTTTCCCATCCCCTTCACAGCCTCTACCAATTCTTCCCTGTTGGTCAGGACAAGATCCAAGACAGATGATCCTCCAGTTATATCTTTAGTTTACCAGCCAGTCTCACAAATGTGATTTTGTTTCTTCACGATGATTTGGCAATGTACATTTTGTAAGAATGGTGAATTCTGTCTTTTAGGTTGACTGCTTCAGGGGCTTGCCCAAAGTGTGCCTTTTCACAGACCAGAAGCAATAAAGCTATTCTGTCAGATGATTCACTTCCAGATTTCCCTGTTAGGAAATTGATGCCGTTTCCTCATTAATGTCAAAACCTAATATTTGTGCTTTCTTCTCAGTTTATCAGGGAAGATATGAAATATAAGGATGCAACTAATAAACATAGTCATCTGCATAGAGAAGACAAACATATCACGGTTGAGGATCTGTGGAAACGCTGGAAAACCTCTGAAGGTAAGTAAAGTTTTCAAGATCCATGCCATGGTTTTCAGGTGGCCTAACCATAAAAACAAAACAAAACAAAACAAGTGAAGTTGATCTTGAAAAAAGTAGTGCAAATATTGGCATCAAATGACTAGTGGTACTTCATTGTACCTTTTGTTTACCGGTTAACCTGTAAACTTTTTGTTAAATTCAGCTAGTTATGACCCTCATTTTGGACTCAGTTTTATGTAAATGAAACCAGGGTGTTCTAATGTAAGTAAATGCTTCAGACAATTTGTACTAGCTTTATTGCATCATCTGTATGCGACTTTCATTGTAAAACTTGGTATGAGGTTTAAATTAGTCATCTTAAACTCTTTTTAAACTTTTGTGACCCATTTCCTAATATGGGAAGACAAATGTATTCTCTTTTTGGTTTTTTTTAAATATAATTGGTTTGTGATGTGAAGAACTAATTTAGTGTTTTAAAGTTTCTCTCTGTTGAGAGATCAGAGGCCTGGGAGACGAGGCTTATGAATAAGGGCTAAAGAACTAGAGTTACTTAATCTGAAGAAGAGACTGTTGAGGGTATTTGATAAATCTTCAAAATACTTGATGGATTATTAAGGAGAGGGTGAAAAAAGATTATTCTGGGTGGGTATAGTGGACAGGGCTGAAAGCAACATCTTCAAGCTGCAGCAGAGGGAATTTTAGGTTGGAGATTGGTGGAAATTTCTGTTATGAGGGTGGTGAAGCATTGGAACAGGCTCCGTAGAGAAGTTATGGAATCTCCATTCTTAGAAATTTTCAACATCTGGTTAGGCGGACAATAGGCTGGGGTGATTTAGCTAAGGCTGCTCCTGCCTTGAATAGGGGACTGGACTAGATGACCTTGTGGGGTCTCTCCCAGCCTTACTCTGATGTGATTCTGAGAAATGGCTTCTTTTTTTTTCAAGATTTGAGTAAAAAGATAGATATTTTAGATCAATAAGCAGTTAAGAACGATATGCAAGCATTATGCTATTAGCATTGAAGTGTATTTATGCACGTGTGTACACACATATTGTAAGACGTTGCAGTGTTCCATAATTCCCGATTTTTAATTTAAATTTGACTGTAAAAGCTACTTCAGGTTTTTCCTCATCTTTATGCTCTTCCTGAAGAAAAATAGTTGTTTTTCTTAAGTGTCCATATCCAAACAGTCAGGTATGTAACCTTAACTGGTTTTCTTGGATTTGTACTTTATGATAAAAGTAACATCTTAATGATTTGTTTTTCCCTTAATTATTTCTATTGCACTCAGTGTTAACTGTGTGCGCCTCTGTGTATACACACATGCCCTGTCATAATTAATGCTGCCACTGCTCCACTGTCGCTGCATTTTTCAACCTAGTTGGAGCTCTACAAACTGGATGACATAGCCCTGTGGGATGGATTGAGCTAGTCTGAGGCCCAAGACCCAATGTACAGAGTTGGTTTGTAGCCTTGGACATGTCATGCAGCCCACAGGGGCAGTTAGCAGGTCAGATGTGGCACACTGTGGGCCTTATTCAGGGCATACACTGGAAAGGTTGAGCGTTGCTGCTATAGCGTCCTTGTCTATGTGGGTATAGTGGTGGAGTGAAGTACTCTGCCACAGGGTAGTACTTGTATCTGCCGCTACTATCCTGAGGTAGAGTTAATTAGTTTACTGTTGCCCAATAGCTCTGCTAGATGCTGCTGTTTTAACTGAGGAGCTAATGAGGCAACTCCTCAGTAAACATCTCATGTAGTTCCCCCCCAGGGAGTTGAAACACTTAGGCCTAGAGCTCACAAGCGTGTGGATCAGAGTTGCTGAATGATGTCTAATCCTTTCAGAACCAAATTCTTTTAGCTAGTGGCAGATGGAGGTGGGCATTCTTTACCACCATGGCTGGTTGTATGGCCAACTTTGCGGAGGAATCTGACCTTGAAACCGTGAATTAAAGTAGTGTTCTATTTTTGTAAAAAGGAGTTCTCATCTGTCTTGCTTTAGTTCTTCTCTTCTCTGTTGAAGGGTAAACATGACTTCAAGTTTGGAGTTTTCTTTGTCAGTGGATAAAGATGGGGGCTGGCTACATATCACTATTTATGATGGGCTGTCTTATTTTGCACAACAGATGTTCTTTCAGCAACTGGGAATAACTGCATACCATAAAGAGATGTTATGTTTCCATTGCACATTCTTGGTCATTGGCAATCTCAGGTTTTAAATATCCAGACAGTGGAAATGCGTGCACGCCAAGCATGGCTGCAGATGCATTACATAACATTGAATTCCATTCCAGATGGGACTAATACAGTCTTGTAAACCCTTCATTCTCTGGAAGAGGAAACAGCTATGCTTTGTAATATTAAACTATTGAATGTATGAGATCAGAGTTGCTTAAGGCTTTCATTACTCAGTTTAGTTTCCTTTGTGTTCTTGGTATTGGGATGTATACTAGTGGCAGTTACGTCTTTTATACTGGTGTTTTCTTCTGGCCACTGTTCAAATTCTACTTGAAGTCCTGTTGTGTTTACAAGGTAATACTATACCATGTCACGTCTGCTTCTCTGTGCACACTTTGTGATTCAAAAGTGAACTGTTCTAAGTGCTTTTGACCTAGTGTCTTGGTCTCATTCCTTTCTTCCTACCGAGTAGCACCATCCAGCTTATACTTTTGTCCAGAAAGGAATCAGATTGCACTGGAAACACTGATGTTAATGGCACAAAAGCATGTTGTATTGCTGCTAAGAAAATTGCTGCCTCATGCAGTAAATTAATGTGAGCCAAGATATGTAAAGAAACAGACAATGATGAAGGCAGCAGTGTTAATGCATCCTATAGTTGCCATTGTCAACCATGTTGGCATATGGCATCCTAACAAGTCATTAGGATTGGTCTGCATCTTTTTCATATGATCATTTGATTACTTCCTCTCAACAATACCCCTCTTCCTCCCTTCCCATCTGTTAGGCATGTTAGCATCATAGCTATGGCCAAAGATAGAATTCAAGAAAGAGTTGGCATGATCTGGGAGTTAGAGCACTGTATTGGGAGTTGAGTACTTATGAGTTCTGCCTCCTCCTTGCTTGCTGTTTGGTTCTAGGCAGGTTGCTTAACCTTTTTGCCCCACTTCCCTCATTTTATTGTTTGCACAGAGTTTTGTTCAGTTCTGTAAGCCCTGGTCTAATTCCTTGTAGAAATTGCCTTTCAAATACAAATGTTTACCAGCTGTTAAAAGACTAAATGAAAAATCACACTGTTTCTCTAGATTTTGAAATGGGGAACACCATAGTGATATCATTAACTGTCCATGAATTCTGAAATTAATAATAACATCTATATTATGGCTTTAGGAAAGAGCTGGGTATATCACTTATCGCTTGCATATCTTACTGCATTGTGTTTGGCCCTCTCTTCAGGTTGTCATTTTTAAGAAGCATGGAAAACAGTGACAGGTATTACAATGAATATCTGTCTTGGGTACAATATTTCAGATAGGTTTGGGGCATTGTTAATAGGGCTTTAATAATGGACGTTTTAGGAGGGTTTGGTTTGTTAGAAAAGCTTTGTGGAAAATTTGCTCAGTTATAGAGTGGGGCTTATAGGAGATCATGTTTGTAAGCTGAGCAAGAGGCTCTTCAAGGAAAGGGGTGTTTCCTCAGCTAGAAAAGCTGATTTTTAGCACTTGAGTTGAAAATTCTTCTGATGCAGAATTAGTTGCCATGAATCCCAGAGTGGGTAATCCTTGGAAAATCCCCAACGGATTCCACAGAAAATTAATTCTGTGGTAAATAGAGCCCGCAGTGTTTTACTGATTAATAAGCTTCTTTTGTGCAACTTTACTTTAACTTGCCTTAAGTTGCCTGGCATGATGGATAGCTATGTAACCTGATTTGAATTGTATAGCTGATTTGAAAAGCAGCTATAACGAAAACACTTTCTGGTTTACAGTAGACATGCCTATGGCAGATGACTACAGAAAATTAATTTTCAAGGGAGGAAAACCCCATAAGATCATTCCCCACAACTACTCCACCCCTTCTTAAGGTCACCTGGAGATGGACAGAAAACATCTTGTTCCCTTTTCAGGACTGGATCTGTACTTGGCGCTCTGTAGTAGATGGCAGGTGCCACCACTGCGTTGTCTGAGCATGTGCACGCCCATGTAGTTCTGATGGCTCTACCACAACCTCTGGTGCCAGAGTCCAAAGTGCACCCTGGAAGGCACCAGTTGTTGAATGAACTGGGGCAGCTGGATGAAGGCACAGGGAATTTCTTTAGCTGGCGTTTGAGCAGTGATGAGTCTTACTTTATTCAGCAGAGGTAGAATATGTTGATTATTCACACAGTGTTGGAGGTTTATGACACCACACAGGGACTTTGAATGTGATTGCACTCAAATTTGGGCCCACAGAACTGGCACTTTTAGGTTGGCCGTTTTAAGGGGGTTTTTTAATCCGTCAAATCTGAGTAATTTTATCAACCAACTTAATTTTAAAACTAATGTTAGTTAACCTTGCTGTCACATTAAGCATTGGTCTATCCATTAGATCAGGGTTATCAGATCCCACAGGCTGAACGACTGGCAAAGGAATGAATGGTCCGTAGGCCAGATTGGGCCCACACGCTGGGGCCAGTTTGGGGCTAGTCCAGGGCAGTCTTGGTTCAGGACTGGGGCTGGGTACTGGTTTTGTTTACTGGTAACTTTGATTTTGATTGGAGCTGAGAAAGGCCTACCAGCAACGCAGTATGAGTGCAGAAATAAGAGTCGAGTTAAAGAATCTCACAGCATGATCAGATCACAGGTTGCAAACCTTCTTCCAAATTCTGCCTTGGGGCTTTAAGTATACAGTACCCACTACAGTTACCATTTATCTAATCAAAAGACAGATGTTATCATTTTGTCTCTGAAGCATTTAGATAGTCTGTTCTAGAATTCAGTAGATATTCATTAGATACTCTTTCCCAAAAATACTGTACTGTAGTGGTGAGGCCTGACCTACATAAAAATGAAAAGGCTGCATTTGCATGTTACCTTGTTTTATTTGCCAAGTTTCAAATGATTTCTTTGAAACTTTGTCCGTGCGTATGTTAAAATATTTTATAGAGAAAGCATAAAACCAAACAATTGTAAAATTTGTCTGGACCCAAAATCAGAGATTGTTTGCATTGATTTGCTGTATTCCCCTCTCCCCCCCCCATATTCTTTTGCCTGTAATCAACAGGTGTAGTGCTTTTTTAAGTATAAATCTTGTAGGACTTTTACATGGAATTCCAAAGGTGAACAGTTCAGGCACATGATGGCTGGCATCATGCTTATGCTAAGAGGTATTTAATAAACGGAGCAGTACATTCTGTGCTGGCTGGCTGGCTGGCTTTTTTTTTTGGATGGATTTAAACAATTGCTTCACGAAATGTCCTTTGAAGTAGCCTAGTGCTGGGTGATGAATGTTGACCAGTATAGAAAGTTTGTATCAAGAGGAGGTCACAAGTTCCCACTCAGGCTTTGACTGCTATTGCTGCCTGACCAAATGGCATGCAATTGAGCTGACCATCATTGCTCAGGAATCATAAGGCTTTACCTTTCTTTTTTAATGGTTAGCATGCACCTAATGGTAAATTTGATGCATTTATAGAGAACAAGAAAATATTGAGAATTGGAAATGCCCATCATACTCATCACTGGAGCTCTTTCCCTCTCTTTTAATTGATGAATAATTTTTAAATTGCCACCTTCTTCCCCTCCCCTCCCCTCCAAGTTCAAACTAAGAATGAAGCCCCTGGAACAGCTGCCTTGCAACAGGCTCAAAAAGGGATATACTGCTAATGTTCTTGTATGTGAGTGAGAAAAGCTAAAGGTTTTAGAGAGTACTGAGTTGCCTTCAATAGTTCAACCATCCCTGCTCATTGCAAATTCCATAACTGAGCATAGGAGCCTGGAGCGTAAATATCATTTTAAAGTAGTCAGATTGAAAGCCAACCAGATTAATTGCTCAAGAGAAGCTGTTTAATGATTAACTTGGACATTCTGTACTGGCTTTACCGTTTTGCTTTTTTAAAAAATTTTGGTAGGTATATTTTAAGTAAATGCATCAAGGAGGGTTCTTTTGTGCGTGATATTCAGGGATCCTGGTTTTCTCTGATAAAAAATTCCAAAATCTTTGTTCAAAAACCCAAAATACATGATTAAAGTCCTCCTCACAGCCCTGGCTCTGCTAGTGCACCAACAGCCCCCACAGCCTTTCTGGTGCCACTTCCCCCCGCTCACATCCCCTCTTCCCCCAGCCATGCTAGAAGGGGCCCCCAGCTGCCAGGGCTACAGACCTACCTCCACAGCCCCCTGCCTGGTAAGGAAATTGCTGAAACATATGATTTTAACTTCACAATACCTTGATAATACAAAGGAACAAATAAGTATCAAATAAGAAACAGGTTAACAGAGTCTGAAGTGAATTAGCAGCTGGGGCAGGAAAAGGAGCATTGGTGACTCTTACTTTTATCAGTCTGCTCACTAATAATATGGAAGACTTGAAAATGGTTGGATTTCACTGGGCATGTCTACATGTGCAATTAAATCCATGAATAAATTCTGGAGTGTATTGGCAGCCTGACCCAGGGGGTCAGCCTGCTAGCCCTGAGCTGCTCTGATTGGGCTCCATGTGCTGAGGGATCAGCTGGCTGAGGCATGGACAGCCACCACGCTGAAGTACCCTTGTGCCTCAGTCAGCCCTCCTGCAGCACATGGAGCCCAGTTGGAGGAGCCCTGCTCTGGCAGGGGACCTAGTGGGGTCAGCCTTTGCATATATAAAATTATACCTAACGACCTATCTCATCTGAATGTGTGTGTGTGTGCCTTTAACAAACATTCCTACAGGAAACTGCTTCAGATTCCTGAAACCTCATTTTTTTTCTCATTGAGTGTTAATGTCTCTTGGTGCCGTCACTTCTAGTTATGGCCAAATGCCTTGTTTTTTAATAAAAACATTTTCTGTAGCTTTTATGCATGTCGGCTGAACTGGAACATATTGGAATATATTGGGGACAAACTTCTCATTTTAACAGGTATGATGCCCCAATTCCTTAAAATGAAAAAAAAAAAAATGAATTCATTATGAAATGTCTCAGTGTCTTGTTTTTATGTAAAACAGGATTCTGTACAGTGAAAAAATAAGGTCCAGAAAATGGAAGGATTTGCAAGCTAAAAACAAGGAAAAAGCAATTGCAGGAAAGGATAAAGTCTTGAGGAGGTGCAGCTTGATTACTATTTATTTGTAAAGCTGCAGTGGTGTTGGAAACAGTTTAAGAGTGCCTGCGAAACTGGAAGTCTTTTAAATTTGATTTTTCATACTCATTACTTATTTGGTGTTCAATAATTCTCTTAAGAATCTCAGATGCAACTTCATCTCTTACATTAGTCATACTAAGCTTTATAGTTTAAGCCAGGGCTGTCCAACTACTGACCCACAAGCTGCATGTAGGTAGGCCATGAGGGGTTTGTTGCACCTCCTACCCAGCTGCCATTCTGCCTTCTCCACTTCCACATTGCTCTGGCTGCAAAAGCAGCCAGAATTTCTGGGCTCCTCCTTTTTCCTCAAACTTCACTGCCTGTCCCTGCTCTGGAGGGTGATGTGGGCAGCTGAGGGTGAAACCAGGCCTCTGAGCATACAGTGCAGCCATGCATGTTGGGGGTGGTGGTGAGGAGGAGTGCCTGCATGATGCAGTGGCAGGGGGTAGCACTTGTGGGCATGTGGTGCAGCAGTATTGGAAAGTCAGGCTTCATGGCAGGTGGTCCAGGCTTGCCCTGGTGTGGCCTGTGCTTTGTGAGGCTTCCTCTGGTGCAGCCTGTGGGGCAAGTGGCTCATGACTACTTAGAAGTTGGACAGCAGTGGTTTAAACTATAAACCATCCTGCTGTCTCCAGTGTAAATAAAAGACTGTCTGTCAGAGTATTTTTTTGGTGAAGGATAACTGTCAAGTTTCTCTATTGAGCAGACATCTTAAGGTCAACTTTTCAAAGGAGTCTTAACACTCTACTGGACCTCCACTTATACAGGTTCAGTTCTTGGAGAAACACAAAGCTAGTGATGGATGGTTCAAGCCAGTACTTGAATTCTTTATAAGACAGAGGATCTTAAAGTTTGCAAACTCTCTGAAAGTTTGCAGTTATAGTTAGGTAAAACAGTTGCCCTTGAAGTTGCAAGAGTGTCTGTCCATGGCCTTTTGGGAGTATTGGTTGGCCTTTTGGGAGTATTGGTACATGTAAGGCAGAACCAGAAGCAATTATAGCTATGTTGATCCTGAATTCATAACCTGGGACAGCTTGCAGCATCAACTTGACTATATTGCTTCCAAGTCTGAAAGCTAGCTTGTGTATAGCCTTGTGCTATACTGACAGACCTGTAATACCTGAAGCTGTTGGCTGAGACTATTTCAAACCTCCTCTAGGCAGCAGATTTTGTTTGTTTGTTTTGAAACTCAGAGGTTTTTGCATTTTGTAGGATCCTACAAAAGTATGGGGACCTCATAAGATCATCTGTCCAGCCTTTTGCTCAAGGCAGGATCATCCCTGACTAAGCCAACCCAGCAAAGTGTCTTTCTAACCTGCTTGTAAAAGTTTTTCCAAGGATAGAAATTCCACAACTTCTCTAGTTAGCCTTTTCAATGCCTTTTCCTCCAAATATCCAGCCTGAACTTTCCCTCCGGCAGCTTGAGACCATTGTTCCTAGCCCTGTCCCATACAGTCCAGAGAAAAGTTCATCTCCACCCTCTCTATAAAACCTTTCAGGTAGTTTGATGAATATTACCAACTGCACCCTCTTCCTCCCCCCCAGTCTTATCTACACTAAATAACCCTAGTACTTTCAGCTTTTCCTCAGTCTTGTCTCCCATACTCCTGGCCATTTTTACTGCCCTGTGCTATACTTTTTCCAAACTCTTCACATCCTTCTTGAAGTGTGGGGCCCAAAACTGGACACGGTACTCCAGGTGTAGTGCTGAATGGAATGGAAAAATCACTTCTTTTTATTTGCAAGTTACACTCCTGTTCATACAGCCCAGCTGCTGGTGCTGTTGGCTTTTTGCAACAAGAGCACACTGTTGGCTTATATTGAGGTTATGGTTCACTGTAACAGAAGGTCACATACACTGTTGGCTGTAATCTTTAATAGAGTAATGGTGGATAGAGAAATGTAATGGTTAAGATTTTCTCAGTTTTTGTCTATATTCATTCAAAACTTAGCTGTCCAATTTTGGAGTGTTTGCGGCCACATGCCTAGCACAAACCGTTTTCCCGACCATAGGCAGGCCCTAGGTCCCCCTCCCTGACCTGTGGACTCCCTTGGCCCAATGGGTTTCATTGCCCATGGGCCAGAAGCAGGAGCTGGAGGAGAATGGGAGAAGCCTGCAGGCTCCAGCAACAGCAGCAGCAAGAATGGTGGGAGGAGTGGTGCCTGGGCTGATTCCAAATAGGCATCTGGTAGGCCATGAGTTGAACAGCTCTGAACTAAATTACTGGGGGGTAGGATGGTATTGCAGGCTTTATACATCACTACAAGATGCTCCAGGCATTTTTAAAGGGATTTATTTTTTTTTTATGCCCTTGGCATTCCTAACCCCATATTTTTTCCATTTTCCATTTCTTCTCTCCTTTTTTCTCTCTCTCTCTCTTTCTCTTCCTTGTTGCCCCACTCCCCCAACATGTTCAAATGGTATGCGTTTGTATGAAGATTCCAGTGAAAAAGGAGTCCTCTCCATGGCCTGTGCACTAAGATCTCTGCAAATTACCTTAAATGGAATCAGCACCTGCTGGTATACATTCAGCTTTGTAAGATACAAAGGGCAAAGAGATTGACTTTGAGAATTTTTGCTGCAGGTCTCAAGATGGGAAATTCTAAATTATGCTATGGAATTTTTAATAAAGAAATGTTTCTGTTGGTTAAGTATGTGTTTACTTGTAATTTGCTTCAGCTTTGTCTCTAAAGAGCATATAATGAAAAAAGGCAAATTGCCAGGAACACATTGTTAGTAGATGTGAGTACTACTCTGTGATTCCATTCCTTTGCTGACTATATAACTTGCCCATCTTGCCATCTTTATTCTACTTTCAATTGTAGCCCTGATCATTTTTGAAACTCAGTATCATTTGACAAAGGCAATCTTTTATCTCACAGTTCACAACTGGACTCAGGAGGAGACACTTCAGTGGTTGATAGACTTTGTTGAACTTCCTCAGTATGAGAAAAATTTCAGAGACAGTAATGTCAAAGGAACAACACTTCCCAGGTGATTTTTTTTTTTCTTCCCCTTCTGAATTACTTTATAATACGTGCTATTCGTGTTTTCTAACGAACTGCTCCCTCTAACTACTTTTTTCTGCTAGAGGACAAGTATTTCAATCTACTCTTTTATCCTTGCCCAAATAAAATTGAGGCACACATGGAATTCTGGAACCAGAAGATCTATTTATTGCTGCCATAATATGCTTGAATGTCATCTGTTTCCAGCCAACAGTCCCATGTCTACATTTCATTTAACTCATGTAAAAATAACTTCCTGATGATAATTTAACAAATTATTTACAGTTAAACCAGGAGATATAATCAGTAAAACTGACAAAAAGATCAATATGCTCTAGTATTGTGTTTTCACAGCATAGTTCTTTGTAGCTCATGTAAAAACCTGGTATGTAACATTTGATTTATTGTCAACAGGATAGCAGTAAATGAACCTGCTTTTATGATCTCTCATCTGAAAATAACTGATCGGAGCCACAGGCAGAAACTTCAGCTAAAAGCCTTGGACGTTGTTTTATTTGGACCTCTCACACGTTAGTATATCTAGGGGTTTTATCTTGTGACTAAGATCTCAGTGAAGATATTTGTCTTGCTTTCAACTGAGGTTGTATACTGTACAGCTCTCTCTACTGTGAATATGTTAGTGCATTGTGAGACCTGGGAAATTGGTTTGTAGAATTACAATATCAGAATCCTATTTTTGATCTGGGTGTTTGCAGTACAAATTTTACAGGGGTTTGTTAGTCTGGTCTAATGATAGTGTTCTACATCTTCCTGGGTGACTTGAAGCTGTTCTTAGGCTGCATACACATATTCCAGTAACCTGGGAGAACTTTCCCAAGGTTGCTCTCTGGGTAGAAAAACTTACCCAGAGATTTGTGTGCAGACATTCAAAGGCTGAAGCCCTGAAGAGTTGAGAACTTGCAGTGCTAACACTGTGCAGCCAGGGATGGAGGCAGACTGTTCACACATAATGTGATCAGTAGGCTTCCTTAATCTGCTTGGTGAAAGATTGCAGCAGTTTATAGGGCAGTCATGATTGACCTACCCAGACTGCCTATGGTCAGCTTGCATTTACCTACAGCACGATGTGGGAACGGCAAAGCGGGGTGGGGTGTGTTCTGGAGCAGCAGAGTCCAGAGAGTAACACACTGTCTCCTGGGGGAGGTGGGAGGTAGAAGCTGAAGGACTGTGTTCTCTTCTAAGAGAAGCCATGGCATATTCAGGCATTCACTCTCCCAGGAGAAATGCTCCTGGGAATGATGTAACCCTTGTTGTTCCCAGGTTACTTTTCTTCTTTTGGCCACTTTTGCCCTGAGAGAAGCCTAAACATCTGTATACTTGTGGTTTCACCTGCAAGAGAAACGACTCTCCCAGGAAAAACTGAATGTCTGTATGAGGCCTTGGATAACGTGTACTAGAAAAAATTTAACTAAACTGACCTCATTACTGAGATGCGGTTAGAGTAAAAACTAGCTTAGTTTAACTACTAGAGTTAAAACTGAGCTATAACTGTTTGCTGAATTTGCGCCAGGAAAACCATCAGACCTAGCTCATTTTTAGCTGATCTTTACCTTAATTTCCTTGGTCAAGACCAACATCTTGAACACTAATGTAACAAACAAATAGTTTTGAAAAGATAGTGAATGAAAAACTGAAGGCTGAGATGCTAAATGGGTACTTTAATAGAAGTTAGAATCATTTCGTTTAATACAAATTTTTGCTTTACAAACTTTGGTAAATCATGGGAAGTGCTAAGCAAGAAATGTTTGAATATTAATTACAATGGACTTTATAACAAAGGGTTTCTCTGTTGATTTAGTACTCACTTTCAAAAACATTTTATGATGGGGGGAGGGGGAACAATAGTTTTATTTTTGTCTTTAATACCCAAGTGCACGCTTTTTATTGGCCTTCTCTAAGTGTCAGATTGAGGAGCTGTTACCTGAAACCTGAAATTTGGCTCTGTCTGGGGCTTCTATAATTTATAACTTGTTCTGATGCCATCCAAAAATCTTGTTAGTGCTGAAGTATTTCTTGTCATGTTCTGAAATATCTGATACAGCTGTTAGATGGACATGTTAGAAACCTAGGGCTAAAGGACTCGTATATACCTGTTCATTGGAATGATATCAGAGGGATCAGCTTGTTGGTGCTGACCCAGACACCTTGTTCTGGGTAGACTCAAACCCTCAGACTGACCACAACTTCTCCTTTCAATAATAGGCAAATTTTATTGATACACAGTGATAGCGGATATGAATAATACAGGCGAGGCAAACAAAATATGCTGCCCTTCCCCCCCGCCAATTCTGTATCTACCAGTCCTAGGGTTGTCACAGAGGGAGGATGTGTTTCGCCAGTATGTGAGTTTCACCCTGTGGTTCTTTCTTGAGTGTCAGATGTCAGGAACCTGGAGGTCAAGGACCAAGGCCTCCCTCCCACTCCAATGAGGTGGGCAAGATGGGTTGGTGAAGCACCCTCTGTCCATGGTGGCCTCAGGTTCACCCCTCAAGGACCCTTTGCTGCTCTGAAATCCCTCCTTTTGTATTCTTTTTCCTCCGGCTGATGACTCTTCATCTCCGGGTACCATTGATTGGTTTCCCCATGGTCATCACATTGTCCACATTCTGTCCTGTCAGCGTAATGCTTTGTTTCCTAAACTCATCACATGCACACATCTTAATTTCATCTGTCTACCAAAACCAGAAATCCCAAGGGCTCTGCAGCTGGTCACTGTGACCTGATGCCCGTGCAGCAAACCTATCTTATGTTATGGAACACTGTTTGGATGTTTTTAATTTCCCAGGATGTGTATGCCTGCTTGCTAATGACACAGTGGGCTTTGAAGGAAACTTTGTCACAAACAGACTTTTAGAAACCTGTTAACCCTTGCTGTGCCCCTGGACCATTGTTCTAATGCGTATCTAGTTTACCTACAAGCCAGTTCCTAAAAGCAAATCTCTAAATATCATTTTCTAGTCATCAAGCCTGCGTAACAAAAATTATCAAAAAACCCCTACCTTGCTGTTACAAAATTGCCCTTTCTAGCATGAGCCTCACCATTGTATGTCTTAGTCCTGTTTTATTAAGAGACCACACTTTTCATATATATTATGTCTTGATACAAAATGTCAGTGGATGGAGTAATGCGACTTACCCCTGTGCTTTTTGTAGTTAGGAAGGCTAGAATGCATCAGGACTGCCAGCCTACCAGATACTGTCCAGAACCAATTTGTGTTAGATAATGAATGTGCATATTGGAGTAATATCTGCTTGCTTGATTATTGAGAGACTTTGGCATCTTTTGAGTGTGTAGTGTATTGATGCTCAGGTGTTCAGCTACATTGTCCTTCCTGCACAATATCACTGCTATTAATTAGGAATGGCACACATGGATATTTACATCTTCTCTGCAATCTGACTCCATAAACCCAGGACCTTTTCAAGCGAGAAACGTTCTTACTGTTCCTTTATAGAAGAATTCAGTTATATGAACTTTACTTGTTTTGTATCGAATGGGTGAATTGACAAAGGTGGCATTTGAAAACTTCTATCCACTTGGTCTTTAGCCATATTTAGGAAAGGATTTGCTGTCCCATCATGTTACTTCACTAAATTTCTTCTTTTGGAATCCTGAGGCAGCTGCACCCTTTTGTGTAACTCAGAATTCAAGGGGCCCAGTTGCATTGTACAGTCTCTGAAGAGCAGTGTGAGATGTCAGTGCCTCTTCATGAGTAGGAGGCTGCTTGTCATTTTTGGCCTTAAAGTGGGTACGTAGTGCCCCTGGAATATTTTTAAGTGCATCTTGATGGCTATTTTTATGCAACCGTTTACATATTGCCATATCTACATGTAAAAGGAATAATCTATTTTATATCACTGAATCCTTGGCTAGATATCTTATGTTTTGTAATAGCATATAAACAAATTATGCCTTTTTAAAATTCAGATCAGACCTCTTTTACTTCTACAGAAATTTAGTCTGGTTAATTACTTTAATTTGATCATTTTTGGATACAAGAGAGATTTACAGCTATATATCTTTAGCTGGGCAGCCAAATTTTTAAATTCATATTGTCCTTATACTAGTCACCTAGAACCTTATGCTAATATGAACCTGATCCTTTCCCTCATTCACTTATGGGGTTCCTGTTAATCTCAATGATTGCACTGTATATCGAGGGGAGGGACTTTGGAATTGAACCTGACATTCTTCCCAGTTACACAGTTTGATTACTGATGAATTATTCTGTAGCTCATGAAATAGAAATAGTTAATGAAGACTCCAGTGTCAGTGTATCACAAAGGATTTCCTATACCGTGTGCATTGTTAATCTACTATAAATGAAGTTTAGCCACAAATCTCCTTCTGGAAAATGCCCCCAAAAGAATTTCAGAAGGGCACATTGGAGAAAGCTTATGAGTTATTTAAGTTAGAACCCACTTGGTGACTGCCATATTCCACCACTTTTATGACTGAAGTGAAGTCATTTCCATAGCATACCTTTTAAATCTGTACTAAATAATTTGTATAACTATTTGTACAGGCCCCCCTCACAACTGGATAAAGGATTTTGCACTAATAATTTCTATAGTAATTGGTTTTGGAGGCTGCTGGTTTGCATATACTCAGAACAGGACCTCAAGAGAACACATCATAAAAATGATGAAAGACTTAGAAAGCCTCCAAAATGCAGAGCAAAGCCTTCTTGACTTGCAAGAGAGGTATGTCAACCAGAAAAGATTTAAGTCTTAGTTATTTGTCTTAATGTGTTATTTTGAGGTACAAATGTTTTCATATCCTATTTAAAGCTGTAAACTAGGGGAAGAACTGATTAGAGACAACACTAGATTTGTGCACCATTTGGGGTTTTTGGGGGGGCCGGGGGGTTGTTCCACCAGGTCAGCCGCAATTGTTGAATATGTCTGACATATTGCAATCTCTCTGTGATATTTTAAATTCGACGAGAGAAGGTGAATCTAAAAAATACTAAGTAAAAGTGTTATGTTATCCATTGATAGCAAAAGAACTTTACTTGGAATAGCCTGTTTTTCATGCATTTTCTTCCCTACTTTATAGCTTGTTACAGTCAGGCAAAATTTCGTGAAAACTGCTTACTGTTTTTGGGGGGTTATGGATAAGACTATACCTTTTTCATATAGAAGCTGTAATTAAAGTTCTTATAGTAAACCAGATTGTACTTCTCTCTTTATACCTTTAACGGACAAAGGTATATTTGTCCTTTACAAAGGACAATAATTCAGATTGGTGTGCCAGATATGGGATTTTTTTGAGATTTGAATTATAAATTGTGATGAATGAATGGCATCTACATATTAAAATATCTCATAGTTTTTCATTGTTCAGTGGAATATTGAAATTTTCAATCTTTTCTCTGAGACTTATTTTTGTTCAACTTCAAAGGCTCATAAAGGCACAGGAAGAAAATAGAAATGTTGCTGTAGAAAAGCAAAACCTGGAGCGCAAAATGATGGATGAAATCAGTGATGCAAAACGGGAAGCACAGCGCCTGAGGGAGCTGAGAGAGGGAGCTGAATGTGAACTGAGCAGGCTCAAGTATGCAGAGGAAGAACTAGTACAGGTATCTGAATTAAGGGTCACTTTTGTTTTCGTAGATTTCCTGATTGGGGCTTCGTTTAATGAACTTTGTTCTTTTAAATTATTTTTCTGTCATTAGGCTTGTGATCCTGGAGGCATTTTCTAATCTGAACATGTTTCATTGCTTCATAGCCACAGAAGCAGTATGCAATAGTAGCCTAATTATGCAGACACATGTAGATAAACTGTATAACAAAATGTTACTCAAGCATAATGAAAAACAGTTCCTCGTATTTGAGCACCTATACATGTGCAGCAAGGCTGCTCTGATGCATTGTAATTACATCATGTTGGAACAGACTCAATTAATCAAGTCTGCTGGAGCATAGTAATTATCATGCTTCAGTGTCACATGTATCAGCATCTCCACGTTGAAAAATGGCGGCAGGGGCACTTTTCAGCTGCTATTTTTCAGTGCAGGGACGCTGATACATATGCCACTCCAGCTGCTTTAGTTGGAGCAGCTCTTTGAGCTGCTCTAATTAAATCACTCCCTCCCCACCCCCCGCATGTAAATAAACACCCACTTATGCCCCTTGTTCATAACTCCTGTGGACCAAAAAATGCCAAGATCAAATTGTAACAGAACGACAAGTTCACAAAGCTGATAAAGAGGAGGAATTCTGAGGGCTGATGCAGTATACATAAATTTGCATTCTGAATTTTAGAAATGTCTCAGTGTTTTGCTTGAACACAGCCAGTGTGACATGCAGTAGCTCTGAAAATCCAGACTATGTCAGATATCCTGAAGGAGGAGTCTCAGGATGATGACAGTAGCCATGGACAGGTGTTACATTTGTGACAAGAGGGTTGCCACCATGGGAAAGTGGCCCCCTGCACTTCCCTGGGTTGACCTGAAGGAGTGTGGGAGGTGGGAAGTAGCTGTGCCTGCAGCAGCAACCACCCTGGGGGTTCAGGAGTGTTGCCACTGTGGGAGAATGGTCCCCAGCGTTCCTTTGGGACCAGCTTATTGGTGGAGCTGGAGGGCATTCTCCCAGTCTGGAACCCTCCCCAGGCTCTCTCTGGCATCTGCTGCTTTTTTGACAGCCTGCTCTATTCCCAGGCAGGGGAGAGAGCAGGTAGACAATCAGTGGGTTTGCCTAAGGTCCAGAGAGACCCGGGAATCAGCCTTTTAGTGCCTCGTAGCTGGAGAGCTCCCTTGGGTAACTCCCTAGCCAAGGGGCTGAAACGCATGTATGCTGCAAACCTTGGGATATTTTTCTAGCATTAAGAATTTCACAGAAATTTAGTGCTAGAAATAAATGTCTGTGGCATTTTAAGGTTGACTCTCAATTACCTTCAATATTAACAAAATTTGTGGTGATTTGTGCATTTCTAGGTTCGAATGGCTTTGAAGAAAGCTGAAAAAGAATTTGAACTGAGAAGCAACTGGTCTGTTCCTGATGCTCTGCAGAAATGGCTCCAGTTAACACATGAAGTGGAAGTGCAGTACTACAATATTAAAAGGCAAAATGCAGAAATGCAGCTATCTATTGCTAAAGATGAGGTACGGACAATGTATTCACTTTTGAGGTTTTTCAAAACTTTAGGAGCAAAAGCCTTGTTGACCTGGCCAGTTTTACTAGATAAATGAACTTGTGGATGTAAACATTTTAATTGGATAGAATGTTGTCTGGTCACATTTTCTGCGGTTAAAATATAAAGGTCCTCTTCTTCACAAATACCTACTGCCTTTTTTCTTTTTTTTTTTTTCAAAACAATGTTTTTGTCATCTGCATTAAATATACAGCCCTTGGTTTCATATTTTATTCTGCATTTTAGGCAGAAAAAATAAAAAAGAAGAGAAGCACTGTCTTTGGGACATTACATGTTGCACACAGCTCTTCCTTAGATGAGGTGGACCATAAAATCCTTGAAGCAAAGTAAGAGTATTAACTAGATGTGTATTATCAATTTTTTATCAGAAATCATGGAGGTCACTACAGATTATTTGAATTAGAATTTTATTTTACTTTTAAGTACAGTATCTTCTGAAAAGTTTAATGTGAGCTAGTGTCGAAGGTTATCGTTGCTTATGAGACAGCAGGGATTACACTGTTCTACTGTTCTGTGCAATTGTCAGATGGTGTACTGTTGTCAGTGCTGATGACAAAGCAAATAACTGTGTGTGTGTTCTTTTTTTTTTTTTTTTTTAGAAAAGCACTCTCTGAACTGACAACAAGTTTGCGAGAGCGTCTTTATCGATGGCAGCAGATTGAGAAGATCTGTGGCTTTCAGATAGCGCACAACTCAGGATTACCGAGCCTGACCTCTTCTCTTTACTCTGATCACAGTTGGGTAGTGATGCCCCGAGTCTCCATTCCGCCTTACCCAATAGCTGGGGGAGTTGATGACTTAGATGAAGACACTCCTCCAATAGTTTCACAGTTTCATGGTATGTCCCCGCAAAGGGAGACATTAAGGAAGTGTAGCTAGAGTAGTGAGAGATAATGTGGTGAAAAGAAATGAGCAGGAGCTTTGGAAGAGGATCAAACAAAGGAGATTTAAAAAAAAAATCCGTGGGCCATTTTTGACAGGAAATGGAAACAAGTTTAAAAAAAAGATAGGATTTAAAGTGTTGGTGTTCAAATAAGTTGCCAGAGGCAACAAGAGGCAAGGGTGTGAATTCACAGCATACTCTGTTACTTGCTGATGTGCTTGCTTTTGCTGCCCCGTGAATGTGTGATAGCTTACGCTATGGATCTTCATATATGGGTAAATGAAGCTTGGTATTTATCACAGGATAGAGTATATCCATAAGTGCACTCTTAAATGCAGAATAGATTATGCTAAATTCACACCCTATCTTGCTTTGTGATAACGTGTGGTGCCCATGTTTAATGGGGGAAATTTTTAAAATAAGATTTTTTGGAACTACAAAAATTAGAAGCTCAATAAATGGGCTGGCACTAGGAGTAAAGATTGAAAAATACTTCCTGTTACTGTTGACTCTAAAAGAAAAAAAAAGAGGGAATCTTAAAAATAATGTTTTTGTAAACCTGGCCATGCAAATTGGATGACAAATTTGTTTATAAAATCCAAAATGTTCAAATTCCTATATAGTTAAATTTTAATCCATTTTTCTACCATATTGGAAAACAGACTAGCAGGTAAAAAGTAGGAAGTTGTCCCTTAATATTTTTGTGAGGATGTGTTATGTAGCTTTCCAGACATCTAACAAGTGAAACAAATTAGTGCTATTGTCCAGAGAAGTTTTCAGACAAAATGTTTGTGTGGGATGCAACTGGTTATTTGCAAGAGGGTGGTAAGTCAATAGTGGAAAATAGTCCATCTTAAGTTAAATTGTAGTTGAAAAATATACATTGGGGATTCAAACCACCGTGATGATGTAGTCATTGCATCATCAGTAGACACCAGGCTGTTGAAACTGTGATTACCTAGACAAGGAAGATGACTTCACACTTAGCTGCTGAAGACAAAAAAAATTCTCAAGATGTAAAGCCTAAGAAGGGATGAAACTTTCTGGCAGTTACTGTCACAATTTTCTGTTGATTCTAATTTCTTTTAGATATAGGGTGACCACTAAAGAGGACAGTCCAGTTGTCCTCTATTGATACAAAACCCGTCGCCTTTATGTCCTCTATTTTTTTCTTGAAGAGAAAAATAGAGGATATAAAGTGTCAGGTTTCGTATCAATAGAGGACAGAGTAGCAGAAAACCAGAATGTCCTCTATGATGGTCACCCTATTTAGATACCTTTTAAGGATTCTCAGGGAGTTAGGAGCATGTAATGGTTTTGGACACCTAACTTATTTCAGCTTTTGAAGACTGTGATCTTAATGTGTTGTCTTCCACACTTGAATGCTACATACTCTTAAGCTTCAGTTATCTGTTAAAAGCAATTTAAAAAATTGAAACTGGTGTGTGTTTCCTACCAAAGGTTTGCTAATAAGCTAATAACCAATTCCTTGGCTTAAAATTGCTGAAAATCAGGCACCTAAATCATACATGGAGACTTGTGATTAGATTTCAAATAATGAGCCCCTCCTACCTGTCAGCACTTCTGAAAAATTTAGCCATAGTTTCTAGGGCTGCCTATACACATGCTGGGGTGGGTGTGCATTTTAATTAGAGCAGTTTCCAGAGAGCCTCTCTAATTAAAATTCTGCAGCGTCACATGCATTAAGCCCCAAATGGCTACAGGGTACTTTAACTAAAGCTCATTCAATGAGCTTTAGTTAAAATGCCCCAGTGGCCATTTCTAAACCCATGGGCCTTATACATATGTTGCTGCAGCAATGCTGGAACGTTTTAATTAAAATGTGGAGCAGCAGATTAATCGAGTCTGCTCCATTACATTGGAATTGGAATACAGAGCATGTGTATAGGCACTCCTGTGGCTTTGGATGCCTAGTTTAAAGAATACCAGTTCTAGCCACTGTATTTGCTTATTTCTTAGAAGATAGTAAATGAGAAAAGTAATAGCGGGATTAAGGAGATAGGATTAGAAGAACAGCATCTCTTCTAACATTTAGTATATCTTAAATCTTTATTGTAATTATCCATACTTTCACAAATATGATTACAAAGTTCCTATCATTTTAAATTATTGTTTTATCAGTCAGATTTTACCTCGATTTGGATGTTCATGGATGCAGTCATATTTAGGTTGGCTTGAACAGGTGACTAGAATGCTGTTTTTCCATATTTTTTATAATATGTAAATAATTCTTTGGGTTCAGGATTTTGCGTAAAGGATACAGCCCCATTTTTTACTGTAGAAGCTTCACCAGAGAAACTACATGGTTTCAGATTTTTATCAGGCGTGTGTGTGTGTGTGTGTGTAAATGAAACAAACACTTGTTGTTCATTCTGGAAAGTACCCCTTTTTTATTTTATTTTTTACTTGGCAACACTTGGTAAATTATTCCTGTCCTCTAAACAATAGTAGTAGCAGTTTATTTACAGCTTTGCTAAAACAATACTAAACAAAAGTAAATAATGCAGACAATCTGTAAGTAGGGTACTAGTCTTATTAACAATTACTTCATTCATGAGGCTGCAAGCATAAAATCTAGATAGGTCAGTAATAAGGTGTTGCTGGACCCAGTTTCTGCAACTCACTTCTCCAGACTTGGATATCTTTTTCTTCCACCAGTCTTTCTTCATGTAGCACAGGGGTGGGGAAAATCTGGTCCCACAGGCTGAATCTAGCCTATGGAGGGACTTTGACTGGGCTGCGGCGGATCCTTCAGTCCTGCCTGACCCAGGTGCCATCTGGCCCATGGTGTGCATCCTGCTATCCCCATGTACTCAGTGGGGCTGGGGCAGCTCCTTCCACTTGCCACTGCTGGCCCATCCCATGGAGACTGGTGGGGATCCATATGCACTGCCCTGACCTCAGTCCACTCTGCTCCCACTCTAGCCAGGACCTGCACTCACTGGCCCAATCCTGGCCCACTGTATGCTCACTTTGGACTGGTCCGCCCATTCTGAGTGGCAGTGTCCATGCAGAAGCTGAACTGGGCATGGGGGGAAAAGTGGCCACCTTCCTCTCACTGCTGCCAGGCCCAGAGCCTGTGCCTGGGCTGCCCTGAAGCTCCTCTTCACTGCTGTTACTAGTGCTGCCTCTGGGCAACCCAGCAGGGCAGTGGTGGCAGTGAAGAGGAGCTGCAGGGCAGTCTGATGTGGACTCTGGGTGGTCACAACAAGAAGGGCCTGGCAGCGGCCTGGGTGGAGCAAGCCGCTTTTCTCTTGTACCCAGCAGCAGCTTCTGAGCCACTGCTGCCACTCATCATGGATGGACTGGTCCAAAGGAGGATGGGGCTGTGTGCACTGGTTCCATGCTGGTACGGAGCTGGTTTGCTGTAGCCAGGGCAGGTTTGGAGCAGGCATGGGACAGACCGGGACTGGGAATGGGGCTGTGTACTTGGGTACTGGCTGGTTCAGAGCTGGTCTGCTATAGTCTTGGCAAGTCTAGAGCAGGTTCAGGGCAGGCCAGGGCTGGAGTTGTGTGCTCAGCTGCTACTGGGCGCTGATGGTGTTGGAAGTGGTAAGGAAGAGCCTCAGGGCCTGTGGGCTCCAGGTTTGGTGAGCTGTTTCTCAGGGGGAGGTGGCAGCCCTTAGAGCAAGCAGCCCCATCCCCCTTATCCCACCCCAGTGAGATGCCACAGTACTCAATAAGTTGTTGTGTTTTTTCTGTGGATTTCATAGGCATAGTGTGGATTTTGCCGAATCCAGCCAATGCCCCTGAATCCAGGGAATCGTGAATTCATTAGTCCCTACATGTAGCACAACATATATCTTTCTTCAGTTAAAGAGAAACTAGAAGCATTACTGATATACTAGGCAACTACCACTGTATTATTCAGTTTCAGATAAAAACAAAAAAACAAGTATTGCTATTGGAATGTTCACTCATTTGCTGGAGTATATATAAAGTATTAAAAACACAACAAACCAGGCAAAAAGTAGTCAAAGGATATTGTATCATTTGTCCGGTAGTCATTATAGTTAAATGTAGTTCAATGTCAGATTCTGAAAACAACATCTTGCCTTCTCGATTGTCTTGATAGTGCCTCCAATACTTCACTGTCATTCATTTCTGTAGCTGAATTAATATTATCACACCTAAGTTAAGGTTTTTAGCTAGAGCTAAGGACAGTCTGTAAGATTGTAAAATTGGAGAGAAATATTACCAGGAACAAACAGCAAAATTGCAAAAAAAGGATAGTTTGGATAGTGAAATATCAAGACTCCTAAAAAGGATAGACTGTTGTAAACACCTGTGGAGTAGAAAGAGATTAACAGTAATAAAGGCGATGATAATAAGCCATGAGTCAATTGACTTGCTTAGCACTATTTGAATAGAAATGGGACTGCCCCTCTCCGGCATTTGGTTTTTAAGTTTGGGTAGTGGGGCAGGAATCAAAGGCAGGTGCATCTGCATCACTGCTCCTCTCCTCCATCCACTCCCGGTATGATGTATGTATAGAAGCATATACACCTGAAACTCATAACTGAACAAACTAAAATGAATTAAAAGGGGCCTGGGACTTTTGTTGAACAACTACCCCACTGTAAATGTATGCTTGTTTTTACCCTGTGGTAAGTGAATGCTGAACTGGGGGAGCATAGTCCTGGGTTTATTCTGGGTAGTCTTCCCAGGTTTAGCTTTTATTTACCACAGGTAGATGGGTTGTTATAGTGAAGCATCTGCTTCATAAGTCCCTTTCCCCCTTAACTTGCTGTACTTCATTCATTTTATACCCTCAGATATCACCATATATTTTATCCTAAAAAAATCAAGAAGGGGAACAGCCAGCCATCACTATCCCATAACATTGATTTATTAAAGTAATTCTGATTTTGTATACACAAGCATTTATTTCAGTTTAAAGGAATACCTACTCCATGGTTATGCCAGCTTGTAACTTCAAAGCTCACTTCGCTATCACAGTTCATCTTATAAAAACTGCAGTCATATTCTGTATATGCTCATTTTAACTAGTAATTTTCTGTAACATTGACAGGCCAGGAGCTGTGTTCAGCTTAGAAATAAATGAAGCAAAATTTAAGAACTGTAGATTTATAGGCTTCCAGAGAGCAGATGCTATATAACATTTTGTCCTTGAACTCAATTACTACTCAGTTCAACAAAGTGTGCATAAACCTGATAAGCTGAGGTCAGGTGCAGCTGCACATTGTAAGCTGTGACTTCCCAAGTGACCTTCTGCTTGGAGAGTAGGGTGGTAACTAAACCTACTGTGAGATTCCAGGAAGTGTAGAAGCTAGTGGAATTATCTGCCTTGTCCTTGCTTGTCATGGTACAAATCTATATATAAGCATGTAAGCAAATAAGTTGATACACAGGAAGAGACAATATAGATTATCCAAGGTTAAAATGGCTTCTCAGGAGGAAAGGTGCATGTGGTATCAATCCAGCCTGATTTGCAAAATTACTGAATTTCCTGATTTATTTCCTTAGTTAATAGTTCCTTAGAGTAGGCAAATTTGACACCATTGTGAGCAAGGCCATCCCTGTCCAAGTGAAGTATTGCAAAGCTGCCATGATCTTGGTATGAAGAAGTCTACAAATTTTGAATGCCATAGCAGTGAGTCTGAGTAATTCCATGGGTTTATTTTCACTTGAGTGGTTCTGGCTGGCTTGCTTTCCAAATAAAACAAACTGGAAGGATTTCCCGGACTGCTGTGTGTGTGGCCTCTTGTCAGACAGTTCCTTAATAAAGTCTTAGTTTGCTCCTTCATCATTTGACAAGGAGGAACTGTACCTCAGCATCGTTGCTGTTGTAGTAGGTCTGGGGAAAAGAAGCTTATCAAAGAGGAAAAAAAATATACCAATACAAATTTATTGCAGTTAAAACCAGATGATATAAATCTGGCATCTGCTCAATATTTAGCAGAAAATTCCTTCTATATATTTGGCATTTTCTATTGAGACAGCAGTAATTGGCAAGTCTTGAATAGGTCAGAGTTCATAACTGTAGCATACATGATTTTAAATAAATTTAATTTACTCCAGACACTTGTTTTTTAGTTAGGTTTACTTGTTTGAAAAATGTGCTTGAAAAAGTTTCCTCTTGTTTAATGTTGGTTATCACACAAGTGAAATACAGGAGAATAATTCTGTAACATATGATAATGTAATACCACCATTTTAAATGTACAAACATGCAGGACCAGATTCTCAGTTGAGATCTGCCCTCTTCATGCTGCCTGGAGAGGGGGGTAGGGGACACATAAGGAACCAGAATGTAGTTGCAAATAGCCAGAGGGATGCTTTGGTGACACAAAACTGCTATATTCAGGTCCTGGATTCCCACAAACCCCTCTGGGAGAGAGGGTGTGGCAAAGCACAACTTTGCTCCACCTTTCCTTCTGTTTAAGTAGTGGTAATTGAGGACTCTGTAGCTGTTCACAGATGCATTGATCCTGAAGATCATTTATCTAATATGTCACTCCTGCAAGAAAGAGTATCTGCCTATAGGGTTTTCAATAATCGTGTTAACATCAAGTAACACCGTTTTTTCCCCCCCCCCCCCCGCTTTCCCTCGCAGGGTCCATTGTAAAGCCTCCCAGCACCTTAGCAAGAAGCAGTAGTTTGTGTCGCTCGAGGCGCAGTGTTGTGCCATCATCTCCACAGTCGCAACATACTCAATATACTCCGCATACTTTGCACTCTCCTGACCCTGACATCCTTTCAGTGTCAAGTTGCCCTGCTCTTTACCGTACTGAGGAAGAGGAAGAAGCTATTTACTTCACTGCTGATAAACAATGGTATAAAGAATACTGGCATGTTATTGGAACTCTGGTAGAATTGCTCTTAACTATTTTGAGTAGTGTTAGAAGTTGAACTGAGCCAGAAAGTATAGTAGCCAACAGGCTGAAAACCTCAGTTATTGTGACTCATTTGGAACACTAAATGGACTTTCATGGTCAATACAGCAGGTAGAATTTGGGATTTACCACAATCTTAGATGTATTGAATCAGTTCAAGTTCTTAGCTATATTTTTTCTGATGGGAACCGAAAGCAATCTTAGTTATCAGGCTGAGAGAAGGTGGACTGCAATGCAAACCTTAGTCAGAAGAGAAGTCAGAATGCTTTCTTATACTTTATACCATAGAGAGCTCTCTGCTCACTGTTGTTGCTACCTTTTTTTTTTTTTCCTAAGGAAAGACAGAGTCTTTTCATGGGGTAACAAATGGGCTGACATTGTATGTTGAGGACTTCTATTCTCAAGTAGACTTTCAAGTATAATCACCCTGAGTCCATTTGCATGGGTTTCATAACTTCTTAATTTATTCACAGAGCTTTTGTTCCCTCACAGTCCATCTTTCAGCTGTTTATTTCTGAAGTGGCACAAGAAATTGGGATATCACAATAACTTCTAAGACAGCATCCTGTCACCATTATAAATATAAATTAGTTAATTCTTTTGCTTTTAGGATTAGAGAGGAGATTTGGAATTATTTAAACACTGGCAATGCTTAACAGTAAAGGGGGGATGCTAATATTAGCCAAATAAACTTTTTAAAAAAAAAAGTTTATGTCAAATTTGTGCCATAGGTAAAATACTTGAATTAATTTGTTTCTGTCCATTATGTTTGTGTCTAATTACTAGTTAGGGAAAAACCTGCTAGTAAAAGCAGGAGCTCATAGGAGAAAATTTGTCTGCTCTAAGACTTCAGGTGCTTCTTTAAATGTATGGTTATGCTGTACAGTGTATTTGTAATTGGAAGTTTTAAATTCAGAGGAATGGTAGTTTAGTAGATAAGGTCCTGGCCTAGAACAGAGGTGTTCCTTGCTTTGTCACATACTTCATGTGACTTTGGTCAGATATCTTTGTTCTGACACTGAGAAATAAACCCAAGAAATTGATGCTTTTGGGTGCTGTAATAATGAAGGCCATATAAGTATCTTCAATAGGTAAGAAGCTGGGTGAAAAAGTGCTGCTTTTTTCACTGGGACTTCTCTCTCGGTTTTTTCTTTTTTTTTTAGTTTGTTTCTTTACATTCATTTCCCCTCACAAAGCTTAAATTTTAGGAAAGTGGATATCTTCATAATAGACTTTGGCGTGACTAATATTTTTAGAATGTGGAAACACTTTATCTGGATGATTGTTGCTTTTCTACTTTGAAATGTAAATGACTGATTCTGAACAGAGCTAAACAGATCAAGGACTTTTACATGTGCTCCGGGGGTGGGGATGGTGCATTAAGTAGAGCGCTTTAATTATAGAGCTGTAGCATCTGGCGTATTAACATCCCCATGCTTCAAAATAGCAGCAGGGGCGCTTGAACTAAAGCTTGTTCAGTAAGCTTTAATTCAAGTGCCCCCACTGCCATTTTGAAGCACAGGGGTGCTAATACATGAGACATGAAGGCTGGCTGAAGCACTGTAATTACCATGCTCCAGCAGACTCTATCAATCCCCCACAGCATGTCTACAGGCACCCATCATGTTTGGCTGAGGTTTAAAGTTATTCAACTTTTATGTTTTAATAAGTAATACCATTTTATTGTGGACTTTAAAGTTATACTAAAATTTACTCATTTAGTAGCAGTGTGACAAATAAAATTACAAGAAAAAACTGGCCACTTCCCATGCCATAAGATTGCATATATAAAATTGGCTTTCCTGAATCCGATACGTGAACTTATTCTGATTCAGATGTTATTCCAGGTATCATTGTAAGTTTAAACCATACAGATCCCTAGTTAATACATATCTAGCTATCTACCTTTGGCACTGATAGTGGAATAAATGAGGTAAAGTTTGCAGTCTAATGGCATATATTCTAAACCTGTTTTCCTCTCAATTGCATTAAGAAAATTGTTGTCTTACAGTCGCTCTCTCTTCCCTTTTTCTCTGACACAGGGAAGTACAGGATACCAGTTCAGAATGTGACTCCTTAAATTCATCCATTGGAAGGAAGCAATCTCCTCCTTCAAGTCTTGAAATACACCAAACGCTGTCTCCTCAAAAGATCTCCCGGGAGGAACTCTCACTAGAAGAATCATCTACAGGAGACTCCTCATCTCTGACTGCAGATATTTCAAGGGGCTCTCCTGACTGCGTAGGCATGACAGAAACTAAGAGCATGATATTTAGCCCTGCAAGCAAAGTGTACAATGGCATCCTGGAGAAATCTTGCAGCATGAACCAGCTGTCTAGTGGGATCCCAGTCCCAAAGCCTCGCCACACCTCATGCTCCTCAGCCAGCAGCGATTGCAAACCTGCTCATGAGGCCTCCCCTGTCCCTCGAATAAGTAGCATCCCACAGGACCTATGCCAGAATGGTGAAAAAAACAAAAAGCCCTCCAAAATAAAAAGCCTCTTTAAGAAGAAGTCCAAGTGAATTGGAAAGGCAAAACCCCACAGAGTGGCGTAATTAAACATTTAATTTTTTTTAAATTTTAGGGAGGTAGTTTCTTTGGGGCATTTCAGACTGGATGCCATAGCAGGAAAGCTGTATAGGTCAACTTTACTATTTAAATGACTCCAGTGTCAAAGTTCATGCCAGCTGTCAAATCAGAGATCATTAAAATGTTCAGTCAGTTTACAGTCATTTCTGCTTATTTATTTCTGCTTTGTTTTAGTTTCAGCTTTTTTTTTTTTTTTTTTTTTTTTAAAGCCACTTTGGACTTGCAAGCTTTAATGGACTAGTAAGCCTGTGTGGGCTTGCCAAAGTTTCTTGTTTACCAGAGCATCTTCTTATCTTTCCACAGAGCTAGGACATTTGTCCACTGGACAGAAGTAACATAAGGAAGTAAAACTAATTAAATTGCACTACTGTTTTTCAGACTGGAAAAGTATCTCTGCAAGTGAAACTGTATGATTTCTTAACTGACTGAAGAGATGGGTCTTTTCACTTTTAGATCTTTTGGAGTTTTTAAGTAAAAACATAAGATTTCTAATTGCCTTGATTTCTGGAAATGGAAACTCCATGCTTTTATTATGGGAAGCTTCATTAGATGCATTTATTATTTGAGCGGTTCAAGTCCTGCTGTAAAGATCATGTTTTTTTCAAGGGCTTTCACTGTGATTTTACTGCATTGCAGGCTGTATGATAAAATATAGAGATAATTTAACAAGAGAAGAGGCTCTTGATTCCTTATGCAAGTAATGAATATGAAACTTGAGTGAAAGACTTAAACATTCACATGCTTAAAATTGGGGTTGGGGGGGGATACAGCACTTGTTTACAGACTTCGACAGACAAAGGATGTTCAGTTTGTGAAAATTTGTACTGTGGCAAAGATAATAAATCAGAGACGTCATTGTGCTTGGGATTGCATTAGCTGATATTCTGCTTCTGAGGTCCTGTTTATTGAAAGCTGTTTTAGGCTGCTTATGCTTATTGCAGTGTGTAAGTTACTGTTATCATTTTTGGATCAGCTATTAATGTCTCAATGTCCTACTTTTTGTAAGATTTCATACTCTTTATTTTTGTATAGTTTAAAGAGTTAGTTGTTCAGACTTGTCTGGTTGAAGTAAACGGTCTAATTTTATAATGCATGTAGACTGTTATGAATTAAATGTAATTTTAAGACTTAAGGTGAGAATCAAGACCTGCTTCAGACAAAAGAAGTTATTACATTAGTAAGCTTTTATCATAAGGTATTAAATTACCTCAGTATCAAAGAAGTCTTTTTAGGGAAACAGTGGCTATTTGTTCAATACCAGCACCACTTTTTTTTTTTTACATTCAGAGCCAAAAAAATGCTTCTTGAATAACAGTGCCTTTTATTCAGTGTGTCTGAAAATGTTTAAGGCCGAGCAAGAATTATCTTTGAGTTACATTCCAAAGAAATGCTTTTGCTCCAGTGAACACAAGCAATGTATCCAGTGTTATGACTACATCTTTTGAGCTCTGCTGGGCTGAGGAGGGTGTAGCGGTGGGAGGGGGAAGGGGAGGGAGGAGGATATGTTGGTGACCATAGTAGAGTTGCCTTCTCACTGGTTTTCAGGGGGTTTAGTCTTTGCCAGTGCACACATACTGTAATCTAGAAAACAATGCATTCATTGACTGCTGAAACATCTTGCTGGTAAGGAATCTTCAACAAAACTCTTAACCAAGTATTTAAACTGACATGATACAAAACTCCTTATTTTTATATTGAGGTCCCACTTTGTAGGGTTTCTGTTTGTTTATTCATGTTTATATTATGATGGCCTCTTAGTACAAGGATATGCTATACCTTAGTGCAGGACTTCCCACTGGTGTCCCCCAAAAGGTTAGCATGTGACCTTCAGGCTTCCATCTAGTTGTCACACTCCTCTTCCCCATCCCTCTCCTACCTCCCTCTGTTGCAGTTGCCCCTTTGGCTGGGATGCGGCTGGAGTGCTGAGCTGCACACACAACAAAGAAGGGAACCCAGCTTCTCACTGCAGATGGGTGGTACGCACAGTCAAAGAAGGGAGCCAGGGTGCCATGCATGCAGCAGGGGGGGAAGTTGGGCTCCCTGTGCTTTTGGGGGTAGAGGGACTGCTATCATGCATTCAGCTGGGAGGGAGGGAGCTGTGCTGCTCATGCTATGCATGCAGTGGCTAGAGGGTGGGTGGGAGGGAGAGCCTGTCTGTCCACATGATGTGTGGCTGCTGGGTATGTAGTCTCCATGGTATATAGCTTCTGGGTCTGTGGCCCTCGTGGCATGTGGCTCCTGGCTGCCCAAAAGTTGGATAGCCTTTCCCTAATGAAGCAGCAGAGCAGCAGGGACCAACCTGTTCGGCAGGGTTGCCACAAATTAGCCCCACGCCCTCCCCTAGTGACACTTCAATCCCCTTCTCCTGCCTGATCTGCTACTCAGCTTTCTGCCCTGTCTGCCACTATGCTTCCTGTGCTCTCTGAACTGTCTCATGCCTCACAGTGGCTGCCTGTGCTCCTTCTGGTACTTGTGCTGCAGGTTGACCACCCCTGTAATAAAGCATCTGAGTGGTCCCTTGCCACTCAGGTATGTGGGATCTGTGGGCTTCAGTTTCCTGTGGAAAGGAAAGTGACAGCCCAGTAGGTCAAGGGGCCAAGATCTAGTGTGCCCTAGATTGGGCAGAGGCCCAGGGGTGAGCATAGGGTCCTGTGGACTTCAGGGTGTGACTCTGAATTGTCACCCTAGCAGTTAACAGAAGATGCTGAAATTATGCAGAGAGAAATGGCTGTAACTTAACAAAAGGGTGGTTGTGCCAAGCAAGGCCTCATCAGGTATCATGGGCACTGACAGAGCCCTCTGACAAAGGAAAACTGAATCTTTGAAAAATGCTACATTCCATTACTATACAAAAGGTACTATTATTTACTTCATTTTAAGATGAGCTTCCCCGCCATTTAACGTGGGGGAGCACCTCATCTTAGAATCAAGTATGAGAACAGGGGAAGGGGAGAGGGTGGGGAAGACAGCTGTTGTGGCTCAAGCTCTAGCCCTTACCCAGAGTTAGGGCCATAGCTACTGCCTCTGCACCCCCCCATCTTCCTTCTGCAGCCCCTTCCCCTTCTCATGAAATCCCTGCTCCCCCCACCTGCCCCTCTCTCTTTCCCCAACCTTACCTTTGCTGCAGCATGGAGCGATGAGCGTGTCCCAAGCCTGGCTCTGTTGTAACTGCATGCAGCCCACACACCTGCTACAGGTGCTGGACTGGGGATATACTCAGTTTCCTGCACCAGAACAGGAACAGAGCCTGCCAGTGTGGAGCAAAGATAAGGGGGGAGAGTGGGAAGCAGAGGCTGCAGGGAGGAGAGCAAGAGGAGAAGTGGGGCCTGGAGGCTGTGGGGAGCAAGGCAGGAAAACAGGCACAAGTAGGGGGCAAGTCACTTGACCTCTCCCTGCTGCCTGCCCTCCGTGCAGCTGGGTGGGGGATGAATTGAAGATGATCCTCCAATAATTAGCTTCTATACATAGAAGATTATAACAACTTTATTAATTTTCCATATATAGAATCTAATTATTGGGGAGGGGGATCATCTTCAATTCGAGGTCATCCTGGATTTGAGTAAATCTGATAGCCATGTTAGTCTGAAGTTAGGTAGAAGGCATAGAAGGTTTGCACCTTAAATACCAACTCCATTCAGAGGGGCATGATTTTTTGTGAGCTTTGTCAGTACCTTGTGAAAACTCATGCTTCTCTGAAGGTGTTTACCTTAAGTGTGTCACCCTGCCCTGCTTTCTGCCTTCCATTAATGTGTTCACCAAAGAGCTCCACTGTCTAGCAAAGGAGGGGCTTCATGCTAAATGCTGTATTTTTACCAGGAGTCTAGATACTATGAATGGCAGACAAATGCCAGATGACATGCATACTTGTTCTGTAGCAAATAACAGGCTACTGCTTGAGTGTGAACTGAATCAACAGGTTAACTGGTCACAATCCAACCAAATTTATCTGAGAACAGATGTGAGGCTCTTACATGAGGTGCCGGTGCTGTGGCAAAAAGGACTAAGGCAATCCTTGAATGTGTTTTAAAATCAAGTGGAAAAGTGACCTTACCTCTGTCTGCAGCAGTTGCCAAAGACCTTTCCTGTTCCTGATTTTGGTTTCTGTACCTTGAGAATGATGTGGGAAACACCACCAGAGAGAGTTCAAAGTGAAACCAGAAAAGCAACATAGGGCAGCACCACTCGCCTGGTAAGCCCAAGAGGTACCACACATGGACCACAATGGACGACTGAGGGTGGTAGAGATGGCATCATGCTGAAACACTGAGAGCCTCTATGCATGCTGCCTTCCGAATAGGAAGCAGCAGTCTCATTAGTGCAGTGTTAAGAGGCAAAGCGAACTGATCCAGGCTTCCTGTTACATGAGTACAGCTCTGCTGCTGCTGTTCTGGAGCTAGCACCAAGCTAGCTTAAGTATGTCTTCAGTAGGCCTGGCAAAAGGGACCACAGGGAGAGGCTAGCTGTAGGGCTGCGCATGGGATGTGGGGAGGTGGGCTGCAGGATGGAAAGGACTGCATAACTGATCTAAAAGTGGAAAACATACTTTATGACTTGAGACTTAAGAAGCCCAATTTGTCGAAAAGAAAGTTGAAGCATTGACTTCAATCTGTGTTTTACATAGGAAAGGCATCTGATAAGCAGTGGAGGCAAAAAGGGCACTTATTTAATCCTACAGACAAAGGTATTCAATAGCTGGATGCTGTTGTTATACAAATTCAACTTTGAAATAGGATGCAGTTTCCAAGTACTGATGGAAATGAAACAGAATAGCTTAGGGATAGGTTGAATCTGACCTGCAGAGCTCCAGTGCTGCCCCAGGTCTGGAACTGAGCCATACGCTGCACTCAGTGTGCATTGGACTGGCCCTGTGCATGGGGCTGGGACCCCCAGAGCCTGCCTCAGCCACCCACCTAGCACAGACATTGCATGTAGTGTGGGTCCTATGGCCTAACCCACACAATCTGGCATGTGGCTGGGGTGGAGTCCATGAGCTGGTCAGTTCTGCACCATTAACTGGTCCAGGGACGAGCCCTATGTTACTCATTCAACCCACTTAGAAGAGTTGGACACCTGTAAAATAACTCATGAGAAGGTGACAACTTGTCAATGCTTATAGTCTAAAACAAAATAAAATACATTTCCAAAGTACGTTTTAATCTAGCTTCTGAGGAAAAATAAATCAAGAGCCCATGTAGAAAACAGTATGGACTAGATGGCCTTTGAATCATCAGGAAACGTTAATGTAACTAGAAAAATGAATGGATTTTGTGTGTTGGGGCTTATATTCAGGATTTTAATATTAAGCTCACTTTTTTTTTTCCGTATTTTTATGCAGCTTCTAAGCAACCTTCCATACTAACCCTAGGACTGCCCCTAAACCTTCAACCAAACCAACAAGCAAACAAAAGAAAAAGTGAATGAGTTATTGTGCCTGTCCTGCTAAAAATCCTTCTGTGTAGTAATTCAGATGTGTGCGCCTGGACCTTGGTTACCTTCTAAGCTTCCTGTGGTGGACGGGAGGGGAGCTGAATTTATGGGGTAGATTTTCACTGACAGAGAGAAAAATCCAGCAAATTCAACCTGCCTATTGACGGACATAAGATATATTTCAACATCTTATAGATAGGGTGAAAGGTAGCACATGCATACTTAAAACCCTTCAAGTTTTCCTGTGTTGTGCTAATAATATATATATCCACTTCATCTATTGATAGAGCCTGGATCTGAGCCACTGCTGCCAGCCTTGCCCTGCTTCTACTTCATCCAGCACATTTTTTTTCCAGGGTGTTTTCGTTTGATACCAGGATTTCCCGGTATCAAATTTAAAGTCTGTGCTGCTTTGAGCTGCTGCAGCAGGCAGGTGCTTGCTTGTCTGGACATGACCCATATGTTTTCTTGTACTTCTTGATAGAATTGGGTCCTGCAAAAGGATTTGATTCTTGTAGGCAAGATATTTCTGTTTCATACCAGAAATCCTTATGACCAGCACATGGTGAGCTCCCAGACTGACAAGCAGTAAACATTTTTTTCTTTGATGAATAGAGAACAGTAAAAGTTGCATCCGCAGTTTGAGAGTTCCAGTTCCAATTCAGCAATGCCATCCCATGCAGCAAGGTCTGCAGCACTTCTGCAGTCTCCGCTAAAATCTGTTCCCTGAGCTTGCATTCAGACAGTGAGCAGTTCCCTTTTTGATCAAGACAGCATCTATGGATTGTATGTCTCATTCAAGTTTTTGCCAATAGCATCAAAGTACATACAACGTATGCTTCCTTCCCAGGGAGACAAGGTTCTTTGGGTAAATCTGATATCTTTTATTAGACCAACGCAAATAGGTGGAAAAATTCTTTTTTGCAAGCTTTTGGGTATAGGAAGGGTACCTGAAAGCTTACAAAGAAGAATTTTTCCAACTATTTGAGTTGGTTTAATAAAAGATATCAGATTTACTCAAAGAACCGTGTCTGCCTATGTCCTTAGACCAACATGGCTACAACCTATACTCCTTCCAAGGGAGGAATTCTTTCAAAAGGCTCACTAGCTAACTTGCCTTGTAGTATGTTCACTATATATACCAGCTCGGGTAAGGTATTTGCATTAGAACTGTGAAAGACTTTAAAAAGACATGTGGATGAGAAACAGAAACCTTTTTAAAGAATTTTGTGTCCACTTTTCCAGCTAGCTTAAACATGAGGAGCCAAATTGCACAAAGGGAAACTGAGTCCTTAGAAGCTGTGCTGCATATAATTGTGCTATACTTCAGTACAGCTCTCTCCAGCTTTAAAGGCTGGTTAATGGAGAATCAATGGCTCTTCAGGCTACCTGGTTGTGTGGCATTGCTGAAAAGAACCTGGTACTTCTCATGTCCTGCCACTTTTAATAGGATGGTCCTCTTCTCTCTAGTGAGTTGAGGTTTGAGAGAAATGAAAATTCAGTCAGAGTCTTTTTTTTTTTTTTTTTTTTTTTACTAAACACATCTGAATTGGTAGAGAGTTGTGTGACTCTATGATTCTCTGCACCTGGTCCACAGACCTCCTGCATTTTTGGGTTTTTTGGGTGGGTTTTTTTTTTTTAATGTTGTGCCAGACCTCAAAAGAATAGGCAAACATGGTTTGCTGATCTTTTCCAGCTGTCCCTAGATGTATGAGGGGTAGTACTATTGCAGGTTGAGGCAATTTGCTCAGGATCCAATTAGGCATCTTAACTCTGTATCTGATAGCCTGATACTTGAGGGGTTGATGCTCCAATTGGTAGGCAATTCAAAGAACTTGAAACAGCCTACTGAAATGAATGCATCCATAACCTCTTACTACAAGCATAGATGACATTTCTGACGACGGCTTAAGAAATTGGTGTCCAAAAGTTGCAGCATCCAAAAATTCTTTCTGAACCAAGAGTTTTATGTTGTTCTGTCAATCGGCACGTTCAAAGGTCTCAGCTTTGAGGCTTCTGGAGGGTCACCACCTTGCAATGCATCTGTAAGGCTTTCCCTTTACACCTCCATGGAGACCGTTCTGATTTGTACCTAGTCCTTTTGATCTTTTATAAATCTGTGTGGTTTGTTTATTAATAGCCTCAAAATTATTCTGGTTTGTTACATCTGCAGATATAAGCAAGATAGTGCATATTTATCAGCCCCTTTTTGCTGTCTTCCATAAAAAGCAATGTGTACCTTTGTATACTGATAGGTGAAAAGATATCAAAACTGGTATAACTTGCTCAGAGTTTTTTACTCTTGATATTTTCCAGGCTAATAATCCACCACAATGGGCAAAGTTACCCTTTTTTAGGGGCTCATGTTATTAGTCTGCTATCTTTCTACACTAATGCCAATGTAAATTTGTTTGTTCAGGTGTTGAATAAAGAATAGGAGTTTAAACGGAGGAGAAATAAGCATTTGAAGAAGTCTCCAAGCTGGTCCTAGGTAAATGACTTTAAAAGGACATGCACACAGCTACTAAAACATTCCAGGTGGTTGGAAATATTAGACTGAGATGGTCTGCCTTTCTGTGCTGAAACTTAGCATTACTGGGTAATACAAAATGATATTAGGGTCACAGTGAATTTGTGTTATGCAGGTACTTTATGCATGAAATCGGACATCCACCTTACCTGTGGCAGTATCTCATTGCATTTTTACAAGTCATTTGGCTAAAAATCTGAATCCATTAAAAATGGGTCTGGTCTTTTTAATCCTACAAACGTATCTACAAATATCAGGCCACTGTTACTGAAAAGGACTTCTAAATTTCTGGAAATGAAAGCCAGCTGAAATTTGCCATATTTTTTCAGATGGCATCTGGATAAGTATGCCATGCTCCATGACCTTATTATCCTAACGGAAAAGTCTGTGCAATAGGCTGGAAAGAGTTTGGAGGCAAAGGACTTTCGTGAAGATTTAGGGTAAAAATAAACAAACCAAAAATTCCGTGTGAACCTGCCAAGGATGATTCATTTGGTGTCCAAACTGGACAAACCTGGAAAGCCTTACTTGTTTTGAGCTTTCATCTTTGTTGTAGGCTGATTCAGGCTTAATCCTACTTAATCCTACTTCTTTATGTGTATGCTTGCTTTTCAGTTGCTCTGGCAAGAACTGGGGTCAGATCCTGAGGGAAGGGGCTCATGGTTTAGTGTGGGGAGCAGGAGTGAATAACTGAGCTTGACTCAAGGCAGGCACATCTTGCCTTTAGTCCTAAAAGCTTGCTTGTTACCTTTCACTTGATGAAAGGGATGTTGTTAGTTGCATTGTATATTTCCACCTCACATTTTTGCCAGAAATGATAAAGATGTACATATATAAATAATCAAGGCTCTTTGGGAAGTGCGCACACATCTAGTTATCAAAATCAATCACTGAATGCTGGTTTGAGTCTTACTGTCAGGTTAAATGTATTAATGCCTGACTGAAAGAGCACAATTAAAGTTTTTGACACAATGTTCCTCATCTCAGCCTTATAAAAATGTAAATCTTCGTCTAAAGCTGAAATGTGGCCAGTCTTTAGATCCCAGTATAAATCCTTTCAGCTTTAAAGCAACAAAAGGGGACCTTGGCCAAGTTAACAGTGTGCTTGTTTGCATCTGACTTTTATAATGCTCTGGATTCTGCTTTTTCAGGGTAGCGCTCCTCCAGATACCAAGAGAAGATTCTGCTGTTTTCTTAGTTCCTGGAAGTTTATACATTTTCATCAACTAAATTAAAATAAGAAACAAAATCTGAGACTTGATACTGTCTGTCTCTCTTATGTATATACACCCAGTGCTTGGGTTTCATAATCCCTTGCATGTCATTTGTGCCATACAGAAATACAGCTGAAGTATGTATTTGGCATCACCCTGCACTCTACATTTCATTCCCAATTCAAGTTTACTCTGACTCCCATTAGTGCTATTGCTTTACAGCTGGGAGAAATTGAGTTTAGGGAATTAAATCTTTGTTCGTGTTTAAAAGCCACTTTTCTCAGTCTCATGAGAAAATCCCATGCTTGGAGACTCAGCACACAGCATAGCCTTGTTTTTATTCATATAATTCTCCTTTTATTTCATAAATAGGTATTGATTTCTGATGTGGTGTCAGGCCGAATGTCTGAATAGCTCTTAGCTTCACTTTGACAGATTTAACTGTCAGTGCAAACATTGTATGACAGTAATACAATGAAGGTTAGCCTCAGAATTTGTATCAGCTTTATAACCCAGCAAAAAACCTTTTTGCTCTTCTGCCTAAATGGTTTGACCAGTACCTTAGTGCTCACCATCCTTCACTTTTGTAAGGTAGAAAGGTATTGATACCAAAGAGATGGACCTGGAGACAACATTGTCCGTAGTAACAGTGTGAAACTCAGAAGCAACAGTCCTATGTCCTTTTTCTGGTCCTGCCACAGACTGCTGAGTGATTTTATTTTATTTTTTTAAAGTAAGTGTCTGTTTTTGTGCCTGGTCCCGAAGGTGAGACTTTCACTCAGAAAAAGTCCTTTTAAACAGCTGGAAGGGATAGTGGTAAATTTTATACTTTCAGGCACGAGAGCCCACCTTTGAGATCACACTAACACTCACTATTCATTATATCTTCTTTGTCATTTTAAGTTTGTAATACAATCAAAATGAATTGTATTACAAACTTTGGCCAGTTGCAGACAAAGAACATTTCAGTGAATGCTTTGCTCACAACCAAAGCTGTGGACTAAAAAATGTCCATATTTTTCAAATAGTTTGGGTAGCAACACAAGGAAAATAATTAGGATATCTGTGCATCGTGTTTACATATAATCAATGGCTAAACACATCTAGTAACTTTTATGCTGGAGGCGGAAATTATTCCAACTCAAGGGGTGATTAGGATGTAGTCTTTTAAGTTTTTTAGGGTTTTTTTTTTTTTTTTTTTTTTTTAAGAAAAGAAAAAAAAATCCACTGAGGACCCTTCTAGACGTTCAGATAAAGGTATGATAGGATCTAATGCACAATCCACACAATCGCACCTCCTGCCATACCACCTGGGCTCCACATAGACTAGCTTCCAAGGCTGCAAGCCCTGCAGATGACAAGGCTTGCAGTGGCGGGGCAGTGTTCCACATGCTGCCCTGCTGTAAAGCCTCATCAGCTGACAATGCTCTGTGCTGCCCCTGCTGTGAGCTCCTCACGGGGGGGTCAGCGTTCTCCCCACTGCCCCTGCTGAGCTCTGCAGCTGCTGAGGCTTGAGCAGGAGCAGCTCCAGGAACCCCGCTGCCACTATCAGCCTAGTCAGCCATGGGGCTGGCAGAGAGTGGGCCACCCCTCAGTTGATGAGGCTCCCAACCACAGGGTAACAGATGACCATACATATATTTTATAGATTTAATAGGTTTTCAGGGTCAGAAAAGACCTTAACAGATCATTGAGTCTGACCCCCTGTTCTGGGCAGGAAAGAGTGCTGGGGTCAGATGACCCCATCCAAGTGTTTGTTCAGTCTCTTCTTAAGACCTCCAAGGTAGGGGAGAGCACCACCTCCCTTGGATGCTCGTTCCAAATTCTGGCAGCCGTTACCATAAAGTTCTTCCTAATGTCTAGTCTAAACCTGCTCTCTGTCAGTTTGTGGCCATTGTTCCTAGTTACTCCAAGGGGCGCCCTGGTAAACAGAGTATCTCCTATTCCATTCTGGCCCGCCTTCCCCTCCCCCCTGACAAATTTGTAGAAGGCCACCAAATCCCCTCTCAGCCTTCTCTCATGGAGGCTGAAGAGCTCTAGGTCCCTAAACCTCTTCTCCTAGGACCTATCTTGCAGGCCCCTAATCGCACGAGTGGCCCTCCTCTGGAACCTCTCAAGGTTATCCACATTCTTCTTGATGTGTGGTGCCCAAAACTGAATGCAGTATTCCAGCTGCGGTCTTATCAAGGCTGTATAGAGGGGAAGTATAACCTCCCTAGACCTGTTCGTGATGCACCTATTATCACCTGGATGCATGATAGAGTGTGGTTAGCTCTATCAATCATTTTGTCACAATGCCGAGTCGTGTTCATCTTTGAATCAACTATAACTCCAAGATCCCTTTCTGTTGCTGTGCTGCTTAGAAAGTCCTCCCCTAATCTATATGTGTATTGGTGATTCCTTCTCCCTAGCTGCAGTACTCTGCACTTACCCTTGTTAAACTGCATCCTGTTTTGTTCTGCTCACTTTTCCAGCTTGTCCAAATCCACCTGAATCCACTCCCTGCCTTCCAGTATGTCTGCTTTGCCCTATAGTTTAGTGTCATCCACGAATTTAGACAGTGTGTTCACTACGCCCTTGTCCAAGTCACTGATGAAGATGTTGAACAGCACTGGCCTGAGGACTGAGCCCTGGGAACTCCACTGCCCATATCCTTCCTGGTCAACACTGATCTGTCCACCACCATTATCTGGGTGCATCCCATTAGCCAATTTGCCACCCACCTGATTGTGTAATCATCTAAGTTACAGCCACGTAGTTGTTTGTTTGTTTTTTTAATGAGAATGGGATGTGACACTATATCAAAGGCTTTTTTAAAATTCAAGTATATGACATCCACCTCAACTCCTGCATCTAAGCAGTTTGTGACCTGGTTGTAAAATGTCATAAAAAGAAACAAGGTTTGTCAGGCAGGATCTACCTGCTATGAATCCATGCTGGTTGCCCTTCAGCATTACTTTTCCTGCTGGACTCGCACAAATGTATTCCTTAATAATTTTTTCAAAGGTTTTCCCAAGGATAGAGGTGAGACTAACTGGTCTATAGTTACTGGATCCTCCTTCGTCCCCTTTTTGAAAATAGGGACCACATTGGCCCCTTTCCAGTCCGCAGGGACCTGCCCTGAGTGCACCTAGTTACAGTGACTCCTTGCTCCCTTCCTAGCTCTCTGTGCAGTGTGCCAGAATTCCAATAGCATTTGGACATCTACAGGGTGTAAATTGGCTATTAGTAGGACTTACAAAACTAGAAAACTTAGTTATCCTAACCTAGGATCCTAACTTGCTTTGGTGTGTCTTATAATTCCATTAGCTGACTATCTACGTCTTTAAACACGTAAGTAGTGTACCATTGCAAATCTAGTCTTAATGTCCAGTTTACATTTCATTTTGTTCCCAGTTTTCTGAATGTTTAAAATAGTTGTTTCTGATAGAATCATAGAAAATTAGAGTTGAAAGGGACCTCAGGAGGTCATCTAGTCCAACCACCTGCTCAAAGCAGGACCATCCCCAACTATATAATTCCAGCCAGAGTTTTGTTGAGCTGGGCCTTAAAAACCTCTGATCTGAACTTGGTCCAGTTTTTCATGTTAACTGCCTCGTATTAAATGGCCAATGCTCAGTCAAGACAAAGGTGTGACTTGGGAAAGAATAACTATTTTACCCACATGCTACTTACTACAGCCCAAGATGACTTGCTTCTAGAGAACAGCATCATGACAATAACATTCAGCATATTGTGCATTATACCATTGCATTATGTATCATTTTGTAGGTATTGTGCTTTAATTTTTTTACTTTTTTTCTTTAGTACCCTACAATCTGGGAGAGTAGTGAGGGGGGAAGGTAATCTACCTGAAGAAAGAAAGGAAATAAACCTATAACAACAGGCAGGACATTTCTTCATTACAAGGGGCACCAGCTATGTTTGCAGACTATCTGGCTTCTAAATAGGGGGCTTCATGGCAGTATTGAATGCATCCATTTCAGAGAGATGGTTCTCAATTATAAAAGGTTTTAACCTGCAGTGGGGGGGGGGGCCTAGATAGACTGTTATAGCCTCTCTTAGTCAGCATGATCGGCAAAACAATACTGCATTTTCTCTCCTCAAAGTAAAAGCCCAAAGAAATAGAGCAGAGTGCAGTACAGCACCAGGGGCTGCTACTGAACTTTGGTTAATTAAGAGTTTTAGTAAATGGGGATTTAGTAATTCAGCTTGGTATTTTATTATTTCCATGTAAAGCACTTCAATTTTGACATTATTTAAATTTAGCCCACTTTCTGACTTTATTCAATTTATGCTTTTTTAAATGTAAGTTGACAACTTGTTGGACTTCCTCCAAATCTTGGTACTGCTGGAAATTTGAGTAGTGTTTTCTCATTTTGCCATGCCAAAATGGTAGAATAGAATCAAGCCCAGAGAAGTCACCAACTCTGTGACCCGCTAAAGTAAACACTGAGGATCCTAATCACTGATGGCCCTAATAATAGCAGTGCTCAATTGTTTAGCCTGTTCTCTATCAGTTTTATAGTGGTACCATTTAATCCTACCTGTCCCGGTTTTCTCTCAAGTCCCCAGTTCAACAAAGCATTTAAGTTTGTATTTAAATCTATACCTATTCAACAAAGCCCTTGATGGGATTTTATGTCAGCCTACATACCAAGGTTGAAGGGAACCTCAAGGGTCCAACTTCCCTGCACAGATATAGGATGCCTATTCATTCAGCCTTTTCTTGAAAACTTCTGATGATAGTGGTTCCACAGTTTGCCTAGGCAGCTTGGTCTACTGTTCAGTTAGGAAGTTTATCGTAAGATTTGAATCTAGGTCTGCTTTGCTGCTTTTTAAGCCTCATCCCTTACCTTCTGTGGTAAGGCACAATAGCTGATCTCCGTCAGGCTTCAGAAGTAGTGCTAGAAAATATTATTGTGGGGGGGAGCTGGGTGGTGTGGACCACACCTGCCTGATGCCACCCGCCCTTCCCTCCTGTAGGGCCATTCAGGAGCCGGTTCAAGGGGTGCTGAGAGTGGTGCTGTGGTGGTGCTGGTGCCACTGTTGCTGACCCAGTTTGGGGGGGCAGCACTGAGCCCTGTTAGCTCTGCCTTCTGCTGCCTAAGTCAGCGTTTCAAATATTTAACAACAGCTATCCTGTCCCCACTTATTCAGTTGGGAGAAAGGGGAGATAATCTCATTCTATCAACCTTTTCTCATATGATTTGCATTCCAGTTTCTTTATCATCCTTTGTCACTTGGCATTTGTTCCTCTCCAGTTTTTCCCAATCCGTCTTGACACACAGTTAGTTCCTAGAAGTAGACACAATAGTTCAGTTGAGGCCTAACGAGTAGAGTTGTTATATTCTTTCTGAAGGCAATGTTTCTGTTAATGCAGCCCCAAATTGTATTTGCTAGGTATGGGTGTGAGAGACAGAAACTCCTCTCCCACACAAGCGCACACTATTTCTGGCCTCTGTTGCATTTGTGGTCTACCATCCACCAAGGTCCTTCTCAGCCAGTCTATATAGAGCCCCTATTAAATATTCATGCATTTTTCTTTCCTCTATGTAGCACCTTACATCTTTGCTGATTTTAATTTTTTTATAGTCCAGTTCTCCAATTCTAATCCTACTCTCTAAAGTGTTTGCATTCCTTCCCAAATTTGTTCTCAGTAGACTTTATCAGCATGCTCTTTATTCCTGCCTCCAAGTCATTAATAGCAATATTAAATAGCACCAGACTTAGAACAGACCCCTATGGAGCTGCACTTGAAACCTCCTGCCAGTCAGAGATTGAGCCAGGTACAGTTACTCTTTTCTTGCAGTTATTCAACCAGTTAGATTTACTCTTAGGTGAATATGTATCTAGCCCCTATTTTTCCAGCTGTCTTATGAAACTGCCATGTGGCATTGTGTCAATCTTTACAAAGCCTGCATATATTAGGTCTATTGTATTCACTTCCTCCACTGAATTAGAGCTGTAGGCCCTACTGAAGTGAGGCAATACAGTGGCACTTCTTTACTTGCTAAGTTTATCCAAATTGGAGACAAACTTCAGGTGTAATTTGGCTTTGATCCACTTAGCTTTTTTTTCCCTTCCCCCTCTAGGTGCTTACATAATTGTGACTTGTTCATTCAGTTTCCCAGGCCAGAAAGTTAAACTACTTGACTATAAAGCTGAATGCAGATACTAACCCATCTTAAAAGCCGACACTCTCCTTTCTTTTCATGTGGGTCTGGAATCAAATTGCCAGTGGCTTGCTATTTTCCTACTACTCAGTGCAGCAAGGTGAAATTTCCACTAATTCAAATTAGTTAAGATCCAATCTTGCATGTCCCCTTGATACCAGAATTATATGGTGTTACAAAGTTAGTTTGAACACTAAAGACCAAAATATTTTTGACCCTTTTCAAGGTCTAATTTTAAAGGTTTTTACTTAACAAGGGTTGGGGAGTGTGTGGAAGGGAAGGAGGAGTGTTTGTTCTTTGAAGTGCAGGAATGGCTGCAAGGCCTTTTAGTCCTCAGAGAATTTCTGATATTTTTTTTGATCGCTACTCAACCAGACATCTGATGCTTTTGATGTGCAGGAGGGGGCCTGCTAAAGGAAGAGATTTGTGAGTTGAAACCCTGCTTTTGAGAGAGAGAGAACTCCTCTCCCTACTGCCTGCTGAAACGCCAATTACGGTTTTTTCGGGTCTGTTGTTGCTGTTTCTAATCTCTTTTTGTAGCATTCAAAGCAAAGTCATAGATTCAGTGTTTCTGATAAAGTATGGCATTGCTCTTTATATAGCAGAAGTGCGGTGAAATACTTTCACTGGAGAATTCCTGGTCATTGAGCCTGAAATGTTTTGGACAAAACATCTCAGATTTAACTTCCAAGGGGACCTGTATTCCTGGGGGGTCTGCTGAAAAACCAATGGTGACTGAACACTTTTCTCTCCTGGGTTCAACACGTTCTTGCTCTTCAGTTGAATTGCTAATACAAGTGGTTGACAAGACTGTCAGTTTTTCCAAGCAGGCGAGGGTTTGGCAGCTTTCGGAGAGCCAGTGATTTCTAATAATAGGATCATAGGAAAGTAGGGCTGGAAGGGACCTCACAAGGTCATCTAATCCAGGCGCCTGCTCAAGGCAGGATCATCTCTGACTAATCCATCCCAGCCAAATACCTCTCCACCAGCTCTTGAAAATTTAGAAGAGTCTACAACTTCTCTTGTTTCAATATTTGACCACTGTCAGTCAGAAAATTCCTCCTAATCGCTAACCTAAATGTCCTAGTACGTACAGGCAGCCAGCAGCAAACAAAGAGTCAAACAAACAGAGAGCAGGAGTAAACAAAAAGTGGGAGAAAAGAGTCAAATCTCATAATGCCAAAAGGTGGGGGTGAGTCTGGGTTCTGTCTTTAGGTCTATTCGTGATTCATCTACTAAAGAAGCTAGATAGCAAAGATTTGCAGGTTGATATAATCTGGGCTAGTCTGAACCAGAGGGAACTGACAAACATCAGGAGCATCTAAATAATCTTATTGTGGATGGCTGAGACAGTACTAGGGGAAGTGCAGTATTGGGGACTAGAAAATGTTTAGGGCTTATTCAAAAAGGGAAAGTGTGACTCAGGCAATTACTAACCTGGTACTTTGACTTCAGTATTCTGAAAGGCCTCAGGGAAGACATGGGAGGAACACACAATCCAGGAAATGGAAGTAAACAAGATAGGACACAACACAGCATGCTTTCATTCAAAGGAAGTTGTCTTGGATCAGTTCTGTATTGGCCTGCGATAGGATAACTGACTTCTAATCTTAGACAAGGTCACTATAATGAACGTAATCTACCTAGATTTAAGCAAAACATTTGACACTGTGAATTATGGGAAATTCTGTTAACTAATTTAGAAAAGATGGTGATTAATAGCATAATCCTAAAGTGGATAATGAATTTTCATTAAATCAAGATTACAACAGGTTGTGTTGAAAGGGGGAGCTCTCAGATCGGAGAGAGGTCCCTAATGTGATCAGTCTCTGAATTTATTTTAATTTAACACTTGTCATTAGTGAACCTGATGCAAGAACCAGATGTGTGCTTATGAAATTTGTGGACACTGGAAAGATGAGAGGTGTTAGCAAAATGCAGGAGATTTGGATTATTATTTCGGATTATTAGATAACTGTGTGGTGTAGAGGAACACAAATGGTATGAAATTTAATAGTATGAAGTGCAAAGCTATGTCTTAGAGATTTATACCAACAACTTTATAAGAGAGTGACTCATGGACTGGAGGCAATGAAAGAAGAGCAGGATCTAGGTGCACTAATTAGCCAGAAGGTGACTTGCTGGTGTGGTGCAGCTGTGAACATCTAACATAAATTGAAGGTATATCATGCATGGTATTTTTAGTACAGACAGAAGAGTATAAGAAACTCTGTCTCTGTGTGGGACATGTCCTGTAATTCCAGAGTTTAGTGCTTTTGTTGGCTGCTTGTAGGTACCAGGAAGATTCCTGCCACAAGAAGACTTTTTTTTGGCCTTTTTCCTCCCTCTTCCTCCTGAGCATTGAGCACATGTGAAGGTGGCTGAAGTATGATAGTGCTCCTAGCAGTAACTAAATAACTCTTGGGTGCCTGAGTTATCCATTCAGAAGTCAGGCTGATGGCTAGATTTGGGGTGAGAAATATTTTTGTGCCCCAGATCTGGCTGGTGAGAACCATGTCCGTTTTTTATCTTTTCTCTTAAGCCCAGGGAAGCCCTCTTCTTAGGACCAGCTGAGTGTATTTTAATTTATCAAGTACCCTGCTATTGAAGTAGCAAGTCATTGCTGGTGCTCTGGTCCTCACTGTTCTTGACCTGTCCCATGTTATAGGGGTCTTTTATAGGACTGGCTATTCTTGTGCAGTTTTTGAACATACAGGTGCTAATGACTGAACAAGGGACAAAACTCAATAGCCTGGGAAGTTCCTTTCTGTTTTTTGTTCATATGATGAATATGAAATAATGTGCATTGGATAGAAAAAATATCAGCTACTGACACCGTTACAGAGTCCAGGTTTAATTGCACCAACTCAGGAAATTAACCTTTTCATCTCTGGGAACAGCTCAGTGGAGATCTCGATGTACAAGCTATGATATTTTTTAAATGACTCACAAAAAGCCCCCATCAACACACCACTAAACAGGATGTTAGGGTGTGTAAGGAATAGGAATAAAAAAAAAAAAGCATTCTATAAATGGACAGTCAGGCCAATTATTGAACAAGGTCATCATTAGTTGTCACTATATTAATTGTCCTAGAAGACAATTTCTTGTATGTTAAATCAAGCATATTACTTTTAGACTAATTAGGCCATGTTACTGTGCTAACTGAAGTAAACAAGGTCCAATGGTCATAAACTCCTCCAAGACCATTTTAGGCTGGACATAAGGAAAAACTTCTTCACTATCTGACCTCCCAAGGCCTGGAATGGACTCTGGACTCTTTTAAGATGCATTTGGATGCTTATCTTGCTGGGATCATTTGACCCCAGCTGACTTCCTGCCTCTGGGGCAGGGGGCTGGACTCGATCTTTTGGGGTCCCTTCCAGCCTTAACATCTATGAAATCTATGAAAGAAAGTATTATTGGATTTACCCGGGCACCTGAAGTAATATTATTACGGTATTGAAGGAGATGGTTTGAAGACTCTTCAAAATCAAATTTTTAAATGGCTAGATTATGGCCTTGACTTCTGCTTACAGGGTGGGATGAGTACTTGCCTACTGCAACAGTGCCTCCTAGACTGGAAAAGGACATTGCCACCATATACATTTTTATGGTAGCATAAAGGGCAAGGAAATAGATAGTCATGTCTCATTTGTCATGCCACAAATGCCTCAAATCTGTAGTTGAGAGATAGGTGGCATGACTTTGTTCTGCTGTTTTGTGGCCAACATCTGTTTTGCTTTAAGGCAGACAAGTACAGGCAGCCCAAGAATGGGAATTCCTGGTGCAGAGGTTTGGGCCCCCAAAGCACCTGTCTGGGTCCCTCTTTTGGGGCACACACCAGCAGCCTCTCTGGTGCAGTCTGAGATTACCTATCAGCTGATTTGCAGTCTCAGCCCTGAGACTGCACCATAGCTGGCTTTCCCCACTTAGATTCAAACCCTGGCAACTCCCCAAGATGCGTCTCTGCAAGCAGGTAACACATTTCTCATTGTCCTGTCTTTTTCGTTCAGTGAAGCAGGTCAGTTGCACTGAGGTGCATCCCACCACAGCTGATCTGCTTCATTTGGTGATGTCTGTATATCCCCAGTGATGCTTTGCTTAACCATATGCAAAGATCACTTTGTTACACCCTTTTAACTGGGTGCAGCATGTAGTTTTCCTTTAGTCTCGTCAGTGCGTAGAGAGGGAGGGGAAAAAGGTTCCCTTCCTACTTGGAAGAATGTTTCCTTGTATTCTTAGTTAAACACCCCTGACAGCATGTTCTCATTTTGTTATCTGGATTCTTTAAATCCAGCCTTCTCCACTAGCTTAGGAAGTGGTATTTTTAGTTACTGCATTTCACTCCTGCTTCTGCTTGCCTGAAAGGTGTTTTTCATAGCTAGGGAAAAGCAGTGCACTTATGTTCATCAAGCATCTTCATCACTTTGGCTTCTGCCAACCATTTCTTTTATATCTGCTGCACCTAGTTAAGTTAAAAATGTTAAGCTAAGGATTTCTTTCTGGAGATACGCATATTTCAGCCTTTCCTTATTACTAATTAACTGGCTACAATTTTGAAGGCCATTTTGGATACATTGCCTATTGTCCTTGAGAATACTCTAGTCACAGCTACCACAATCAAAGAAGTTGTGATTGTTATGTCATGATAAATGGTAATTTTCCTCTGGCTACAAAAGGAAATGAGGGGGTGCATATTCCATATCCTTCTAACAGTGGTACCAGGTTCCTTCGGTGCCTGGGTGGACGTGAGGGGGGATGGCTGACTACTGGAGAGCAGAGGGAGTTGGAGAGCAAAGTCTTACCTGCTGCTGTTCTCCACTGCAATAGCAGTGTTACCTTGGGTGACAACAGCCCCGTGACCAGGCTTCTTGAGTGCCCAGTCTCTGAAATATGTAACTGAGCATGGGGCTCTGAGCTAAGATGCCCTGGGATAGGGGGGAAGTATTCTGCTTGCCCTGTGCCTGTTGATAGGGTGGTTATGCACTACATTGAATCTATTCAGGAACCTTTGAATACATTAGCTGGGTGTGACACTGCCCTTCCCAGCTCTGATGGCAGGACAGGGACAGAGCAGGGCTGCGCATGCCATGGCAAAGGTTCCTGAAGTTGAGGTGGTGACTCTGGCACCTGGGTCCGGTGCCCCACTCACCCTGCCCTGGTTATATTGCTGCCTTCTAAAGTTGCTCCTCTTCTTTAAGCAGCATGTATGCTTGTGTCTGTCTGACAAACTCTGAGCATCAGTGCAGGAGGCAGCACTGCAGTTCACACAGTTTGTTATGACAGCTGGGTCACAAATAGGTTACAGACATTCAACTTGGTTGTTATTACCACTGTTCCTTTTCTCGAGGGGAAATTAGTGTGCACATTTGTTGATGGCTCCTATTCAAAAAATAATATAAACAAGGAAAATAGCTTGGTTTCCAAGTTCTTTTTAAGAGAGCTTTTTAATCTTCTCTGTATTCCCTCTTTGGGAAAGGCAAACATTCATCTGAACAGAAAGACTTGAAAGTTAAACAAATAGCTCCTTCACTTAATCACCATCTGAACCCTTGAAAATACTAGTTGTTTCCTTCCTTCTTGCGGGGCTTGCATCAGTATATTGCTACAAATATCTGTTGTTTCAGTGCTATGGACTCAGGGTGTATAATAAAGATAATTGTGATCTGCTTTAAGGAAAGCATTGAGGAAATCTGAGCCTTCTAACAAAAGCCTCTTAAGGAAGAATATGGTCTCCCTTATTCATGCTTTTAATAAAAGTGTTCTTGAATAGATTAAATGTACGGCCATTAACACCCTAAATGTGGGTTTAAACAGATATCTAGCCCTTTGATAGCTGAAAGATAAGTTGGTGGTATGATATTGGTTGGTCTAGAAATAACTGAGAACAGGTCGTGAAAGGCCTTAGTGAATTGATTTGATATTAGTACAATGGCTCAAGTTAGCTTGGCTTTGAGTGAATAGATGCAGAAGTTGCTTTAGCTGCTTGCTTTATTCCTTACTGTAGCTATTTTAGATCTGAGTGCTCTTTTTATCTCTCTGGCTTACCCAGCTCATACCTGGATTTAAGGTTTCTGATAAACTTTTCTGGAAATTCTCCACAGTCCTAACCCTATGGTTTTAAGGGGACCCTTGCCTCAGCAAAGAGGTTGGTATATTTGTAATGATTGCTTCACTTCCACCTATGCTTTATTGTGTGGGGCATGTTGGCACAAAACAAATCAGAGCAAAAGTGTCTAGTAATGCCTTGAATCTTCTAGGCATCATCTCTTAGGTTATCATTTCTTCTCACAAAGAACAAATGCTTTATTCTGCTTCATGAATAACCCCATTATTTACTAGTTTGGCTAATATTCATTTCAGTCTTACTTGGTTCTTGCATAATTTTTGGATCATCACAGCTACCACATCATTCTTACACTACCGTATTATTATGCTAGTCATTGCTAAAAGTGTTTGCTCCTCCACAATCGGTTTCAATTAATAAGAAACACAGAAACAGGAGGTGAAGACTTTTGGGGTCCCCCCCTTCATTGCAGCAAAAGAGCTTGAGATATTAGTATTTCCCCATGTATTATATATCCATTATACTAAGGCATATTCCCAGTCCTGGAGCTTTCATAATAATGTTATGAAATTATTTTAAACAGAAAAGTTTTTACTTTATAGTTCAACTGCATTGGCATAGCATGTGTACAAGAGGACCACTCCCCTAAAATGTTCAGAGCAGTCTCTGCTCAGGTTGGGAGGAAAAATACTGTTTGCATCCACATGTCCTCTGTTTTTCCACCCTTAGCTTGTAAGCTGTTTGGGGCAGGGCAATTATCATTTTGCGTGCATATGTACAATTCACGCTTAGGGTGCTTAGAAGCTACCACAGCATAAACAGTAATTTTCTATACAAGATTTTGTTTCTAAAGGTGAGGGTATACTTTACTGTGAGCTCCTCTTCTCTTAGGGGAGCTGATAGATATCTCTATGTGCTCCCTGAAGCCACTACTAGGAGTGGGGCGAGAGTGTGTAATGAGAAGAGCCTGAAATCCAAAAGTGGTGTTTGCTCCATTGAAAAATATGGGAAAAGGTTGGACGAGGGGAATGTGTTCCAATGACATCTTGGAGGGATAGTTGGATGGAGGAGCATGAGGGAGTGGGTTGACTGTGGGAAGCATGACTAAAGATGTCTTAATGGCAGAGGGAGTTGTGTGTGGGCAATGATGAAGGTAAAGCAAAGGAGGATGGGTGTGATAGTGGGCTAGCATGAGAGAGCAAGGCGAAAAGAGGGAGACTGGAGAGAACAGGAAGTGGTAAGAGAAGCAAGTGACTTTTGAGACTGGAAAGAGATGCTCTCGTTGAAGAAGAGAGAGTCAAAGATCAGAAAATAATCTTAAGGGAAATGTACATTAAAAATACCCGCAATGAAAAACATGGTAGGAAAGGCAGGAGCTGATGGGCAGAAGAGAGGTGAGATGGATTACTGTTTTGCCATGCATGAAAATGCTAAGCACGTGACTTTTTGGTTGAAATATCATGGGTGTAGTGATAGATCTTTATATTACAAGGAGGGTGAGGTCTGTACAGGCTGTTGGACCATAGCTTCCTATAGTTTCTCCATGTGTGTATATATAGTTTGGCACAGAGCCCTGGTTTCTTCCTTTCCCCTGGATTCACTTCAGTGTCCTTCTGAAATTTTCCTTCCCATACACACTGGGTTTAATAATTTCTGTGTGTCACAATAGTAATGCACATCTTAAGTGGTTTGCAACCATTAATTAAGAGATGTACACACAAAATGTGCCCGGCAAATTAAGTGCAAAGTATTCTTGCTCACAGGCGTGGATGCCTACCTGATGTTTTAGGGTTGCTTTGATAAATTCTAAAGGGAATTCTTGCCCGGACCTTCTCAAATGGCACTTGGAAACTTTTGCTGGCTGGCAGCTAAAAGGATTAAAACTAACTGCAGAGACTGGAATTCTCTTGCCTATAAAGCAATAACAACAGCAACGTATACATTTAATCTATATTGTTCATAGCAGCTAAATTCTACCTAGGCTGAGAACAGCTACCAGGTGGCTTCTCTAAATACTAGAATATTATAATGCAGTATTTGGTATCTCACTGTTTCCTTTTATTGGAGAGCTCAGCATTCACTGCCTAGTTTGCTTTTTGGTAAAAGCTGACTATTTTTTATGCATCTTCCTCCTAGTGAGCAGGGCAGATCAAGTCCTCTACAAATTAGCTGGTGTGGATTCACAGATGATACTTCAATCTGATAGCTCTTTTCCACCATATATTGCACCTGAAATTCCTTTTATTCTCTGTACAGCTGTTGTGACTTGTCTTGATATCACCCAAAATATCTCCCCTCCAGATTGCTATGCAGTTTTTGAATGCACAAAATGGCTGCTGGTGTTTGCCCCAGAAATCACTGCATCTGGAGTGGTAGTGCATGTATAATATGGAACTCTTCTAGGAAATCAGTCAAATGTCCCAATTTGCACAAATTAATCAATTCCTTTCATAACCTGAAATCAGTTGATAGGAATTCCTTCAAATGTGTTTGGCTAAATGAAGAGCTACTGAATGTAGTTTGCGAATTATACAGCCTCCTTTCGAATGCAAGTAAGTATCAAAATATAAGTTAAACACAGCTGAGGTGGTAATTATCTAATATAATATTTTTTATTCCATTGCTACTAACTGATTTGGTAACATGGAGCGAACTAAATACCGTGTAGCATACCTTAAAATATATATACAATCATATTTGCATTTAATTTCCTTGCTTGAAAATTATCACTTCCAAATAAATCTAGCAGATTAATATGTGTTTATCAAAATTGTGCTTGGATTGGCCTCTGGGTGGCAGAAATGCACTGTGTACAGCTTGTGAGGAAGGGATTTGAAAACAAAAAATGGTTAATGATCTATACTTCCCCAACATGAATAATGCTTGTTTCTTAAATCAGCTGCCTTTTTTTCCCCCGATAGTGTCAGATTTATCAGTAAGCAGGTAGAATTCATAAGCTACTTTTAAAAGAGAAATACAAAAAAAAAAAAGCAATCTTATTCAGAAGAGCTGCCTGACTCGATTAGAAGCTGCAAAGTATTTTGTAAAGTATAATTGCCATGATAACATTGGTTCTTGAAGCATCTTCTCAGCAGTTTTGTACATGTTCCCACATATATGACTGGGAATGTTTAAAAAAGAACCCAAACAAACCATGTTTTCAAATCCGTTACAATGTCAGACGCTTCTCATTTGCAAAAGTCTCTTAATTTATGACAGATAATAGATGATGCACAAAAATGCAAGGGGCAAAGGAGATGAAAATAGAGCAGTTGTAAAAGGAGACATTGCTCAGAAAAAAAGTCAAGCAAATATGAGCTGTATCTGTCAGCTTCATTATAAAAATGAGGAAAATGTTGCACTGCTGCGTAAGTTAGGTACTTTTAATTAGATTAATTAACATTATATGAACAATTCCATTGTAGAGGATGTAATTAAAATATTTTCACTTTGGAACATTGAGTTTAATTTGTTGTGGCATATGACAAATACATATTAGACACTCATCTGATCCTCTTTTCAGTCCTATTTTTTTTTCTTTTAGAAAAACACTAGGTTGCTTTAACAAGAGAAGGAAGCTTTCAGAACAATATTCTAATTAAACTGTTTTTCAGTAGAGAGGAAAACCTAAAGGGGAAAGTCATATTACAGGAAAAAGGAAAATGCTGAACCCCTTCTCTTTGTTTTTCTCTAGACAAAGTCAGAAACGTTGCCTTTCACCCTCACCACTTCCATACGTTACAGTTGTTCAGTCCCATAATCAGAACTTGCAGTAATGATCTCCGCTGTCAGGCTTTCAGGTCCGAGATCTGTGTTTCTACACAGTCTCTCTCGATTCCTAGCAGTAGATTTCCTCTCCAATATCCTTCCCTACAGCACCTACATTTAAGAAGAAAGCCGAAAGTAAAGGATGCTCCATACAAATGTCAACTTCCATTTTTTTTCCAGATTGAAAGCTGGTGTGGAGAGGACAAATTTGTGGTTTGAAAGAGCCAGCTAATTTGCCCCAGACAGAGCTCTTCAGATACATTGTTCAGGACATGAGTTTTGGACATCGTCGCTCAGTTCCTTCAAATCCAGCATGCATTTATGAGCTGGTGGCTTTTCAGTGATGTGGAGTTTAATTGATCTGTTTATTTTCTCTAGCTTTGAGTTGTCTTCAGGGGTGGATCCAGCATTTGGCAAAGGGGGGGACGGGGGTGCAAGACCAGTTACCTGTGCTGCAGGGGTGGCTGTAATATCCCCCCCCCCCCCCCCCCGCAAACCAGTCCAGGCAGACTGTGCTCTGGGAGCCTTGGGGGACTTTTAAAAGACTCCAAAGCAGCTAAGAATTCCCCCAGCTTCTCTTTTGAGCCAGGAGGCACGTCCTGCCTTCCCCCACTCACTCCTGCTGCTTTCCCTGGTGTCCAGAAGCTTCTGATCCCAGCCCTTGTTCAGCCAGATGGGAGTGGGTAGGAGGGTCTGAAGTTCCTGGGACAGGAGCTCCCCCACGCTGGGACAGGGGAGAAAGCAGGAGCAGCAGAAACAGGAAGTGGGGGAAGAGGAGCAGAGGGGAGGGCAGGTGCCTCTGAGCACTGAGGGGAAGGGAGGAGGGATTCTCACCTGCTTTGGGGACTTTAAAAAAGTTTTCAGAGGCTCCTGTGACCTGGTGTACTCCGAAAGAGGAGTGCAGCTCTGCCACTGCATCCCCTTTGGATCCACCCCTAGTTGTCTTCATCCTAAACTACTGTAATTGGCCCTCACTGGTAATATAATTAGTGGCCTCAACATAGATGCTAAGGACTCTATATGGAGACCATATAGAAATAATACCTCTGTCCTTTTTCAAAGGGACTGTGTCGGCAGGACTGCAGTAAACCCTCTGCTGTAGCTTCTGTTGTGAATTTTTCAAGGGAGATCCTCTGTCTCCACTGGCATATTGTGTTTGTCTTAATTACTAAGTTGTATTGAGATGAAAGTTAACATTGCACACAATTAGAGATGGATGGTCAAGACATCAGTAAAAATAGGTTTGGGTTTTTTTCATAGAATCAATAAGTCGGAAGGAACCTAGACAGACCATCTAGTCCAACCCCCCCGCCATGGGCAGGAAGGTGGGAGGGTCTTATGTCCAGCCAGGTACCTATCCAGTCTCCTCTTGAAGATTTCCAGGGAAGAGTGAGAGCACCACCTCTCTGGGAAGCCTATTCCAGGCTCTGGCCACCCTTACAGTGAAGTAGTTCTTCCTAATATCTAACCTAAACCTATCCTCCCTCAGCTTGTGGCCATTGTTCCTGGTGACTTCAAGGGGGGCCCTGGTGAACAGACTTTCCTCGAGTCCTTGCTGCTGGCCCCTGACAAGGTTGTAGGGTAGGCAGCCACAAGATCCCTCCCTCAGTCTCCTCTTGCGGAGACTGAAGAGATTCAGGTCCCTCAGCCTCTCCTCATAGGGCTGGCCACGGAGGCCCCCAACCATACAAGTGGCCCTCCCCTGGACCCTCTCCAGGTTCTCCGCATCCCTCTTGAAGTGCGGCGCCCAGAACTGGACACAGTACTCCAGCTACGGCCTGACCAGCGCCACATAGAGGGGGAGCAAGACCTCTCTGGACCTGTTAGTGATGCCCCTGTTGATGCATGACAGTGCGGTTGGCTCTGTCTATTTCTTCATCGCATTGGCAACTCATATTCATCCTGGAGTCAATCATGACTATAACCTATAACCATAATGCTGGTTCCCTCTCCCCAGGTGCAGCACCCTGCACTTGTCCTTGTTGAACCGCATCCTGTTCAGATCCGCCCACTTCTCTAATCTATCCTGGTCTGCCTGGATGTGGTCCCTGCCTGCCGGTGTATTCACTTTACCCCACAGCTTGGTGTCATCAATGAACTTGAACAGGGTGCTCTCCACACCCTTGTCCAGGTTGCTAATGAAGATGTTGAACAGCACCGGCCCAAGGACTGAGCCCTTGGGGACTCCACTGCCCACACCCTCCCAGGTTGACATCAACCCATCTACCACCACCCTCTGGGTGCGCCCCTGGAGCCAGTTTGCCACCCATGTGACTGTGCATTCATCATTTTTTCTTCTAAAGCTGTGTACTTTTTTTAAGAGAGGTTTTTTTTTCTTTTCTTTTCCGTTCATTGGAAAAAGTTGAAGCGCCTAGAGATCTGATTAAAAATTTCTCAAAATATTATCAATGAATCATTGAAACACTTTGCGATCCCCTCCTGCTACAGAAAATGGAGAGAAAATGGAGTTGTTAATAAAATACTTGAAATGTGGAACTTTTCAGTCCTCTCTATGCCTTCTGGTTTACTTTTGTTTCAGCCTGACCTTAACAGCCAAAATCAGATTCCCTGTATGCTGTAAATAGCCTTTTACTAACTCACAGAGTGAATAAATTCCCAGTGGCTAAAGTGGAGCTACTTCTCACCCTGTGAGTAAAGCTACTGGAATCTAGTCTTTGATAAAGCAGGGGTAGAAGGTACAGAAATTATAAAGGGACTTTTCCAGTCATAAGTAAGTTTTACTTGCTGACCTTTATCTTTAAACAGAGAAGATGCATGAGTCTTGAAAATATTCAAATTGCAGGGGAGAACCATGAATCTGGATTTCTTACCATGAAAAGCAAATGGAAATTTGCATAGGGCTGGGAGGGATCTCAGGGGTCATCTAGTCCAATTCCCTGCACAGATGCAGGATTTATGAAATACAAATTTTTAATAGTAACTTCAGAAAAAATGGGAAGTTGAAATACAATAGATTTATACGAATCCTATGATCAGGCTGACTCACTATAGTTGGAACTTACATAAAAACTTCTATATTTTTAAAACAACACAATATTTGCCTATTACCTCAAATGCCTGCAAGCTTTAGGTTTTTTTTTTAGCATTTCTAGAGACTATAAAAGCAGCTTTTTTATTGACCAGCAATCTATTGAATTTTTTATTCTAATAGAATCTAAAATAATAAAGCAACCTTCATTACTGAATAAAATTTAAAACTGTCTTCCAGTAGTTCAGTTTATTTGGACAAAATCTTATCATGTTTGCCTTGCTACAGTAAAATCAGTGATATATAGTTGTGGGAATATTGTAACTCTCAAGGGATTTTGACACTCTGCATGCTAACTAGTACTACTGCAATGTAACCATTTATCATTATGGAAACCTTGAAGGTCTACAGTACTAATGCTGCCATGCACCGCTTAATATGACAAGACTGGTGTTTCTACAGATTATTCATACAAGACCATCAATGGGAAAGGTCACACAGGAATGAATTCTGCATAACATAATCATATTTCTTAATTGTGGTTACCTTTATTTTCAAACAAAATATTTTCTCAAAGCAGTAAAATAGTTCCATTAACCTTGATGTTTCTTTTTGTTTCTTATTAGAGTTCATATATTTTTTCCTTTCTGGAAGAACAGAATATAAATTGCCATTTGGCTTTAAAATTATTTAGAGGTCACCTTTTGACAGCTTTTTCTCCTCCTGTCCCTGTGTTAAAACTATGTTTTCTAGGAAGCAGGAGAGAGCATAGTAATATTGGATAATATGTTTTCCAGAGGGGGTTGCTATCAAGTAAAGTAAAGTTCTGTTCTGCTTTAGGAGGTGAAGGTTACTACATCTGTAGCACTCTGTCTTTGACAGCGTGGGTTATGTTTTTGGTCCCTTCAGTATTAATGAAGATACCTGGAAAAGATTTGACTTTCAATGAGTTTTGCTCTCTCAGAAGGTATGGATGAAAACTTTATACCATGGCACATTACCATGTGTTCTGTGCACGCCTCATATTTTATATAAAGGAAAGAAAATAAAACATTTTATTGGTGTTATCTTTCATCTGCCTGGCCCTTACCGCTGTGGCACTTAAAAAGTAGAAGTAGCAACAAGCGAGTTGTTCTTTTCTTTCCCCTTTTATGTGGAAATTCATGTTTAACTAGTTTATAGTGTTCTTTCGTGCATACAGTAGAGTTTACTGAGGAAAACCTAAGACAAAGAAATGTGGCACTTGACTATGAATGGATTTAGTTCCAAGTCTGCTAACACTTCTGTCTGTTGTGCTCGGAGGCTTCTCTCTATTGGGCAGCGGTTTCACCGTTCCAGTGGACAATAGCTGTTCCAGGAGGTCGCGATCCCCTCTCAAGCAGTTCATCTCTCAAGTAGCCAGGGTCAGATCCCCGAGGGGACTTGCTAGACAAGGTTGCTGTGGTTTCTATGAGTAGAGCTGTCTAAAACTTTTCACTCAAGTTTTCTTGACACTTTTGAAAGGAAGATGTCTTCTTTTCCCATCAAAATGGAAATGTCATTTTTCAAGAAATTCTTCAGGTTTCCATTGAAAAACAAAGAAAACCTGGAGTTTTTTAGTTTTCCCCTCAAAACCTAGCATTTTTTCATAGGGCTGTTTGACCAGTCCAAGTTTTCAGGAATATAAAGTATTCTGGGGCTCATTTAAAATCCCCAAGTGTTGATCAGACCGCTCACGGCCCTATTGGACTGAGAGGATGACTGTAATCTCCTGCCCACATGTTATACAAAGTGCAAGGGCTGCAGGGAACAGAAGTAGCAGCTTCATCTTCAGAAATCTCTGGAAACGTGGTGGAGCTTAAAGATGTGCTCTTTCATGGTTTCAGGTCAGGTGTCTTAGGACCATCCAAAGCTAGAAGTGAGTGCTGTGTGCCATTGTGGAGCAGGGGATATTTCTGAGTTTTATTTACTTTTTATTTTTTGCAAGTTTACTGAAGTTTGAAACCTGTCATTGGTGCAGGGTTGACTATGGCCCATATGGCAACTACAACCAATTTGTTTATTGGGAGGGAGGGAAATTCTACACTGTTAGAGGAAGTTGGCAGCCTTTGCAGGGGAGAAGAAAAGGCAACTCTTTGAAACCGCAGAGAGGTTTATAAAAACTAGACGTCTGTTGGAGATGGATGACAATGCAGTCAGTGCAATGGTGGATTAAGATTTATTGGGGCCCTGGGTTAGCAGAAAATTTGGAGCTCCTCCACACCCCAGCAGGGACTCCAGCAGAAGGAGGGGCCCCTTTTCCTCCTGGTTCTCCTGTGGCCAAGGGCAGGGAGGGCCTCCATGCCCTGCAGGGGGAGGCTGGGTGGGCCCAGCCTGGCTGGGGGCACATGTCCACCTCTCCTCCCTGCTCCCTATTCCCCCTCCCCCCCCACAGCCGCAGTAGTGCTGAGCAGGGTGAGGACAGGTGCGGGCTGCACACTGTGAGCTCGGGGCTCTCTGCCCTGCTGCCTTTGCCCCGGGGTCCCTGTGCCAGCTGCATGTCCTTTGCCTGCCCCATAGTAGTGGGTGGCGAATTGCACCTCCTGCTGTTGGGTGGGCAGGGGGCGCACGGCCAGCTCAGGGCCCCGGGGCAAAGGCAGCAGAGCGGAGTGCCCTGAGCCCACAGTGGGCAGCCTGTATCCACCCCATGCACAAATCTGGGGTGGGGGCCTATACCCCTCTGTCTCCTCTGGGGGGGTGCACACAGTAGCAGGGAGTTGCCCCCTCTTCCTTGCATCCCCTGAATGAGCCCCCTGTGGCTCCATCCTGCTACCTGCCCCAGCCCTGGACCCCATGCACCACCCTGGCTGGACAGTGCCCCCAGTCCCTGCCCCACTCCCTCCTTCACTGTGGGGCCTGGAGGCTTCGATCTGCCACCACTCCCCATGTCCCTTCCCTCCCTGCAAGGAGAAACCCGCCATTTTGCAAGGGAACCGTGGTGTCCGGGGGGCCCTGGGCCCAGCAGGCTTGTGCTGTAATCCGCCTGAGTCAGTGATCATAGGCGCATCTACATTCGGTCATAATTTTTAGTACACCAATTTACTGATGGTGTACATATATAAATGTGTATATTGCACTGTTGTATGCATATATAACCCTAGTGGGTATCTGTGTTCATGATGTAATGAAGATGGAGTTCCAGCTTCTATCTTCCTGATTTTAAGTTGTTTATAACTTTCTGACATTTCTTTGGGGTTGAAATCACTTCATGTTTTCTTCACAAAAAGTCTAGATCATTTAAAAACAAAACAAAACAGCGCCCCCAAACATGCAGCCATCCAAAACATCTATTATATCAGTAAATAAATAATTAAAAAAATTCTCACTCTCAACTTGCATATAACCCTTTTTTTTATGTTTGTCCTCTCATATACCCCCTCTCCAATTTTAAATTTACCCCCAAAATATTTATAAAAAATATGAAAAAGGTTTGAAATATTTTATGTAGAAATAAAATCCTAATTCTGTTAAGGAAATCTGTTTAAATAAAGAAATAGATCATGCAGCTTGTTCCATTATTCACTCATAGAATCACATGCTTGGAAAAGATCCCGAGGGTCATCTGCCTAGCCCCTTGTGTAGACGCAGGATTTCTTATAACTTAATATGCAGGGCGATAATTCATTTAACATTGTTAACATGTCAATTAATTTTTATGTTACAATATCTAAACCCAACAATTTGCATCCAAAATGAATGTCCTGCACTGTCTTGATAGCAGCTAAGAGATTTCACTGGGGAGACAGTGGGATAGCCATCTCCTGGGGCCATATGGAAAGGGTAAGAGCTCATGCTCAGATGCACCAAAGCCCTTTCTTCTCCTCATCCATTTATGTACGTCAGAGAGAGCAGGATTTCTCTGCTTCCCATTAAGTAGGGATTTGGGGGAGTTAATTGTCGTATGCCAAATTTCTTCTCCATTTAAAGTCCTGTTGGACATTTGGCAGCTACTACTGTTGGCCTGCTTCTGTGTATTTGTGATTATGTCAGGCTGCATTGCGAGGATCCTATGAGTTTGACTAGCCTATCCATTTTGGGATAAGGAAGGATTTCCTCCCCCTTGGTCTATCCTGGGCCAAGTTGGTAAGCCATGTGGATTTTCTGCCTGCCTTATGACATTTAGGCTGAAGAGGTCAAAAGGAGTACACATTCCTTTTTTAATGTTAGGAATGTTTAATTCATCTTAATTGGCAGGAACATCCAGGGGAGATGATAAAGACTGAAAAGGCCAACTCCCAGAGGTAGAGGAGAGCGAGCAAGCTGGGATTTAGCTCCTGAGTTTTGGGGCACAGTGAGAAGGAGACCTTCAGTCTTTACAGGCAGGGGTACCCTCATTTTGCTTGCTGGAGGGAAAGATCATTTGGTTGAAAAGGACCAATCCTAATTCACTGATTATACGATGATAAATTTCAACTGTCTGAGAGTGGGACTGAATAAGATGTCAGGAGGCAATGGATAAATTGCAGCCTGCCACTTCAAAATCATCCATTTTATTTTTGTGAATTGATAAACAGCACAATTATATTGTCAGTTAAAAGATGGTAAAGGGTGGACAGTGTAAATCAGGGGTGGGAGCTGATTACAATAGGGATTGTTGGTGGGGGCAAAATGGCTCTGTTCTTTAATCGTTACTATCCAGATCCAGTTATAGGCTTCTAATGTAATAGGATTTTGTACAGCTGTACTGCCGTTGGAGCCCAGATGTGAGCTGGACTCTCCCGAAATACATTTTCAACTTTAACTGATGAAAACTTTTTCTTCTGTTTGTGAGATGCATCTATATAGATCTCGGTTATGTATCAATCACGAAGCAGCGCTTAACAGCAGCTGGGGAAAATAAGCCCATGGTTTTCATCATTACAATTCAAGGGAAAGCAGCTTCACTTGATATATTCAGATCAAACAAGCTTTTTTTTTGGGTGAACAGCAGATAATATGGGAAAAGACTATTTCATCTTAAGTCATGCTAAGCCATGTAAAACCCTTATCATAGCTGTTTCCCTGGCTGCAGAGAGTCATTTTGACAAGGCCGCATGGATGCACTGTATTTTTCTGAGAACTGCACAAGAATGGGACTTTGAAAGTTTGTTCAATAGGCTTGGATTCTCTCCATCAAGAATTTATACAGGATTTTAAATTGTAGCCGCTGTAGTCCAATACCATTTTATGCAAGTCTTTATTCAGTTTTGATAATTTAACTATTTCCGGTGTTTGCTGAGGAACAGATGCAAATGTGTTTTTAACTTAGAAGGTTTATTTTATGCTTACCTCTCTATTCATCCAAACTTGGGTAAAATGTTTGACAGCTTAGGGGAGAGAGAATGCTGCTGTCAGATTAATTAATAAATTGCTGGGGTGTCTGGTGCTCTTCTTTGCAGCCTTTAATAATTGTAATGATTAATAGCTGTTTAGTAGGGTGAATACTCTTATACATACTAGTATGCACAATGTAGGTAATTATTCCGCAGTTGTATTTCTATTAAATGTTCCCATGTTGATGGTTACTTTTAGGACTTAAATGATTTATTTTTTCATTCTATTTTGGTTCAGGGTTAGCTGCACTTGGACCCCTCTTTGGATTGGATCCTGTAAAGAGAGGGGATCTGCTTTTTTACTCCTCTCAGTACAGATTCCCCTGTTTTATTTCCTTTTGTAGACTACTTGAGCCAGCCCTGTTCAGCATCCGTGGTTCCTCAGCAAGTCCAGGGGGAGTTTTGACACCAGAAAGAGACTTCCCTTCAAGAGCTCTAGCCAGTAGGTAAATACAGTAAATCATAGAATCATGGAAAATCATTTAAATAATCATGGGTTGGAAGGGAACTCAAAAGGTCATCTAGTCCAACCTCCTGCTCAAAGCAGGACTGTTCCCATTAGATCATCCCAGCCAAGGCCTTCTCTCTCTGGGTCTTAAAAATCTCCAAGAACGGAGAGTCTGCAGTCTCTCTAGGTAATCTGTTCCAGTGCTTTACTACCATCCTTGTGAGAGAGTTTTTTCCTAATATCTAACCTAAACTTCCCTTGCTGCAACTTGAGACCATTGCTCCTTGTTTTGTCATCTGTCACCACTGAGAACAGTCCAGCTTCATCCTCTTTCAAACTCCACTTCAGGTAATTCAATGCTGCTATTAAATACCACCCCCTCCACCGCCACAATGTCTTCTTCTCTAGACTAAATAAGCCCAGTCCCCTCAGTGTTTCCTAGTAAGTCATGACTCCCAGCCCCCTCACCATTTTTGTTGCCCTCCCCTGGACTCTCTTCAATTTGTCCACACCTTTCTGTAGTGGGGGGCCCAAAACTGGACACAGTACTCCAGATGTGGCCTCACCAGTGCTGAATATAGGCAAATAATGACTTCCCTTGACCAGCTGGCAATGCACCTACAAATGCAGCCCAGTATGCTGTTAACCTTCTTGGCAACAAGGGCACACGCTGGTTCATATATTCAGCTTATTGCCCACTGTAACCTCCAGGTTGTTTTCTGCAAAACTGCTGCCAAACAAGTCAGCCCCAACCTGTACTGGTGCATGGGATTGGTCCATCTCAAGTACAGGACTTTGCACTTGTCCGTGTTGAACCTCATGAGATTCCTTTTGGCCCAATCCTCCAATTTGTCTAAGTCACTCTGAATCCTAGCCCTACCCTCCAGCATATCTAACTACTTCCCCCAGCTTGGTGTCATCTGCAAACTTGCTGAAGGTGCATCACATGCCATCTTCCAGGTCGTTGATGAAGACATTGTACAAAACTGGCCCCAGGACCAACCCCTGGGGGCTCCACCTGAGACCGGCTGCCAACTGGACAGAAAGCAATTGATTACTTTCCTTTGAGCCTGATGATCCAGGCAGTTTTCTATCCACCTTACAGTTCATTCATTTAACCCATACTTCCTTTGGATTTGGATTTAGAACTGGACAGTTCTTTAAGTAATAGTTTAATCACTGAAAAATGCATAAAAACATAAGGAGTGCTATCCTGGGCCAGACTGCAGGTCAGTTTTGCTCAGTATTTTTTGTTTCCAGTGATAGAGAGTCTATGGTAAAGGCCCTGGCTCAACACCCTGCCTCCACCTACATGCTGGCAAGAGCCACAGCTGGGCCAAGCAGCTGACAGGATCTGTGTTGGGAGCGGAGCGGTGGCAAAATTTGGGGTGGATGCACTATCCTCCCAGTGCTGCTGGCACATGCTCCAAGCCCAGCCCCCACCAAGAAGAGCCCCGTGCAGCCTGCCCTGCCCCACAGATCCTGGAGCCATGCCCCCCAAGCCCTCCCAGGGAGCAAGCAACAGTGGGAGCCACCTCCCCTCCCCCATGAGCCGTGGCTCTGTACTCCCACCCCACCTGAGCAGTACTTGCCCCTGCCCTCTCCTTCACCACAGGGGGCATTGATCTGCCTCCCCCCCACCTCTTTCCTCCCCACTCCTCTTCCACCACACCAGATTTATCAGATGGAATTTATCAGCTGTATCAGGAATTGGATCAGTACCAGTTGATTTGCCTCCTTAAATATCAGCTATCGGTATCAGCCCCAAAAATTTCTATCAGTGCACCCCTAGTAAATACATATGCAAATAAATCCTCCCCTCACTTACTCCACATTGTTCACAGTAACCCATACTTTCATAGTTGGTAGGGTCAGAAGGGACCTAAGCAGATCACGTAGTCCGACCCTCTGCCATGGGCAGGAAAGGACGCTGGGTTCAAATGACCCCGGCTAGGTGGCTGTCAAGCCTCCTTCTGAAGACCCCCAGGGTAGGGGCAAGCACCACTTCCCTTGGAAGTTGGTTCCAGCTCCTAGCCGCCCTAACTGTGAAGTAGTGCCTCCTGATATCCAGCCTGAATCTACTCTCAGTCAACTAATGGCTGTTATTCCTTGTTACTCCCGGTAGTGCTTGGGGGAAAAGGACCTCTCCCATTGCCTGCTGGTCCCCCTTGGTCAGTTTATAGGTGGCCACCAGATCCTCTCTAAGCCTTCTGTTGTGGAGGCTGAACAGGTTCAGGTCCCGTAACCTCTCCTCATAGGGCCTGCCCTGCTGCCCACTTGTCATGCAAGTGACCCTTCTCTAGACCCTCTCATTGCTGTCCACATCCCTCCTGAAGTGTGGCACCCAGAACTGGACACAGTACTCCAACTGCGGCCTGACCAGTGTCATGTGGGGGGGGGGAAGGATCACCTCCTTAGACCTGCTTGTGATGCATCTGTGGATGCATGACAAGGTGCGGTTAGCCTTATTGACCATGTCCTCACATTGGTGGCCCATGTTCGTCTTGGAATCAGTAGTGATTCCTAGATCCTTTTCTGCCTCTGTGCTGACAAGAAGGGCGTTCCCCAGCCTGTAGGTATGCTGCTGGTTCTTCATCCCCAGGTGCAACATCTTGCACTTGTCCATATTGAAACCCATCCTATTCTCATCTGTCCACCTCCGTAACCTGTCGAGATCTAGTTGTAGCCTGTCCTTCTCTTCTAGCATGCTCACTTCTCCCCACATCTTAGTGTCATCTGCAAACTTGAACATGGTGCTTTTCACCCCCTCGTCCAAATCGCTGATGAAGATGTTGAACAGTGCGGGCCCGAGGACTGAGCTGTACTGCCCACATCTCTTCAGGTCGAAAATGACCTGTCCACTACGACTCTGGCTGCAGCCCTCCAGCCAATTTGTGACCCATCTGACTGTGTAGGCGTTGACACCACAGATGCCTAATTTTTTAATGAGGATGGGGTGAGAGACAGTGTCGAAGGCCTTCCTAAAGTCCAGGAAGACTACATCCACCACGACACCTGTGCCCAAGGCTTTTGTGACCTGGTCATAGAAGGCCACCAGTGAGTGAGTGAGAAGTGGGTCACACACCACTGCAACAACAGCACCAAGAGCAGAAGAGTTTCCTTTCCCTGCTGGAGTCTAGCAATTGGAGAGAGGGGCCTAAACAGATGCATGTCTGTTGTAATTCTGAGGGTTTTACAGCATGCTGCACTAAGACCTGCTTCTGGTGATTGGTTTTGACTTTGTCTCGTAGTTTTTCCCACTTCAGCTTCAGATATGAAGTTTTTTTCTTTAAATTTCTCCGGTGTTTGGTGTTACTTCCCTTGCATGGATTCTTCCAGTCCCCGCAGAGTTACTGGATGAAACAACACTGATAAAGTGCTTCAGAAAAACTAATGTCTGTTTGGTTTAAATATAGTTTAAGGTTATCTGCAGCCACTGACTTGGGTGCCTGCAGACCTGCAAAAGCAGATGACTGATTCAACTCCTAGTTTTCCTTTAGCAAGCAATACAGTAGCCATCAAACAAGCAGGTTCACAAAAATCATAAAAGTTTGTACAGATTTCTCCCATGCTCTTCATGCAATTTTCTTTCCTCTTGAATTTTTTTTAAATATGCAGGCTTTCATCCATATGTACATGCCTTGTATATTAAGTAGAGAGAATATTCCAATTATTTAATGTAGCCAGTGTTTTTCATTGGGGGATATCGTTTCAATTCCTGAGTAAATGACTCCCAGACACTTTGTGGAGATACCAAGCAATATCAGGTCTCTTCATTTGGACTTTGTTTGAGGCTGTTAGTACAGGGCACTTTTAAAAATTAAGTGACATTTGGTCATCTAGAAATCTGTGCTTCATTTTAGATGTTATGTTTGAACTTTTTGGTTGCATATCAGTATTTAATACCTTAAAACCTATAATTCTTTGCTGATAGAAATGGAAAATCCCATGTTGTTAAAGAATGTAATTCATAGTTCTCTCTTTTCATCCAAGTGTCACACCAGACAAAAGGGAGAAAAATGGAAGGGTGTTGGAATTTGTTTGTATGGATCTTCTTATAGAACAGGGCTCTTATATATTATGCCTTTTGTGGTGACAGTTGTTTTGAACATTTTGCATTGGGCACCAAGTTGAGTCTCATGTCTTCTTTAGAAGAATAATCTGGCTATTTAAACACCTGAGAGAGGGTCATATCCCATTGTTGCACCAATCTTTGATATTTGTTCAAGGTGACTTTCTACTAATCCTTAGAAAAGTCCCAAAATGTTTGCACTAAAATCCCAGTAGTATGTATGATCTAATGGGGCAAAGTCTAGTGAAATATCTGCATCCTGACTGAAACAGTGAACTCCTGATAAATCCATTGCTTTGACTGTGGCCTTGGTAGGGGCAGCATGACATGTTTTGATTCAGTAATCTAAAAAAATCTGAGTTGGAGGGCTTGCTCTATTTATGGACAGAAAGAGTAATTAAGCTGTCTGCAAAGAGACATATTGTATTTGACCAATGCCTTTATGCTGTGTGTATGCATACCTTGATTTGACATCTAAATTCTGTTCATTTAGATGAGGGGAAACATGCAATAGTATCTAATTCTCTCTTAATCCTAACAAGACTTAAACTGTTTCACAAGGCAGGGAGCAAACTTGTTTGAGGATCTTTAATACCTCCATTCTTCATAGTATATTGGTTTATGGGTAGACTAGAACACTGCAGCTAATGTCATTCTCGAATACGACACCCAAATTACCTTTTTGCTATTAATATTTTAATCAAATTCACAGTAGATTACTGCAGCTAATCCTCATTATTAGCACTGAATCTTTGAAGTCCCGAAGACTGCAGCCCCTTTTTAATATTTTTCCTGTCTCCATTAATAGGAAAAAAAAACCACCAGGAAATTCCACACAAAAACTTATGCTAAGAGTATTAAGCCAAGTATCAAGTACTGCCTTCAGAAGCCTGCCCATGCAATCTTATCTTTGTCTTACTGGTATCCATGTATTATGAAATTTATTCTAAGATTAGAACTTAAACAATTCTTTGTAAGAACTTCCCTTGCTAGTAAAAGGCTGTTGGAAAATGTTGTAACCTACACAAGGAAGCATATTTAAACTTTCAGTTTTTTACCATGTAATTTCTCAAAATACAAATGAAATATGCAGCCTTTACACTTTTTGAAGAGAGGTCAGAAGGTCATGGGATGATGTATGGTGATATATCAACTCTCCATTAATGTTTTTAATGTGTCACACCATAGTTTTTCCCATTATTTTTCTAAGCCATTCCCAAAAATTAGTAACCTGGAAAATCAGGCATTTACGGTGTCTTTTGAATGTGTCACAATCAGCAGTAAGTTTAGACAGTCACTTCTGAAATATCGCTCCTTGTTTACTTCAGACAGTTGCAGCTGATTTTGACAGATTGGTTTGCCTTTCTCATTATGAGTAGTTTAGACACTGTCAGATTAATTTGATGCTCTGTATCACCTTAATTATCTAAACATTTCCATACCAGTTTCTGAATTTTTTAGATTTACATAGACTAAAACATCAGCTCTTTATTAGTTCCTTCTTTGCTTTCAGAAAAGTTCTTCATACTTATTCTTGTGAAGAAACATGACAAAACAACAAGGCATAATGCTATTAGAAATGAAATTGAAACATAATGATTTGTGAACACGAACACTTTTTTTTATTAAATAACCTATTCTAGGAAATTTGCATCTTATTAGTGCATATCATGCCTTGTATGGAATATCTGATGAAGTATGGGTTAAGAAGGTTGTTGTATATTCCATGTAAAATAAAGTCCCACTATGATTAAAAACATTGAGTCCATGTTTAAAATCTAATATTTCAAACCTGGTTTGCATGTTTTATGTTTGAGGTCAAATTAAGATTAGGTTCTAGATAAATCCAATGATGCTTAAATCTGAGGCATTTTTATGTTGCCTCAGTTCCTCATGGAGGAATTTTTGAAAAAGTGAATTTGTCTTCTTTCCTTGTTATCTTGGGCCAGAATCTCACTGGAATGGATTTTTCCATGATATGTTGCTTAGGTTTAATAATAGGCTTTGAGGTGAAGTTTCTCATTTGAAATTCATGAGCGTTCGGATTTGGCCAGCTCCTAAACTGAACCTGAATTTTAGAGGACATCATTCAGGGGAGGATTTGGGTGGCAGGGGCATGCAGCAGTGCTGATGTACCCTTTCTACTACTGCTGTTTCTATCCCTAGCTGACCCTGGTACAGGGATCCCCAGAGCCAATCCTGCCCTGTTCCAGCTGTGGTGTGGGCTTTGTGAGTTGCTAGGCTCAGCAGGGGACAGTGACAGTAGTGTGAAGATTCCTCCTTCTAGTTCCTGTTCCCTGTCTGCTCCTCCTCCTGTAGGTGTCTCCCAATGGCTGGGAACAGGTGCTGGAAGGATGAATGTGCATGCTGCTACCACTGTCCCAGGCCCCTTACTCACTTCTGCTCCAAGATGTGGGGAGCAGCTGTGTGGGGAGTTGGGCTCAGCTGGGGACAACAGCAGCAGTGCTCAGTTTCTTCCTTCCAGCGCCATCTCCTGGCTAGTGGGGGGACACTGAGGGTGGTACGGGGGAGAAACAGATGATGGCTAGGTATGGAATGGGTTGAAGCGAAGATACTGTGAGATTAGATAGAAGGAGATTGGAATATACCACCAGCTGGTACCTGCAAATGATAGAAATTTGTTGAAATTGTTCCTCCGTTTTCTTGGCCATCTGGAGTCTCTCACTGGCGCTTCCCCACAGCTTATGGAGGTTTTCATGCACAGTTCTCCCTCTAGAGAAAGTGGAAATAAGGACTGGAAACAAGGTCTCAGCTAAGCTCTTTTTATCATCTCTGCTTTTCTTTTCTTCTTTCCCTTCACTGGTTCTCCAAGTCTCACTGGAGTTGACACCTTGGACACTTACAGAAATTATTGATATCACTAACTTTAAGCACTTTACACAAAGCGGTTAAAGTTTCAGTGGCATTGAAAGTAAACAGATGTTTGGTGTAGGTCTGAGCTTCCATGAAGTAACTGAAGCTAGGTGACAGGAGGCACTATAACCTACTCTGGAAGCCCAGCAGCTGGGCCAGCTGATGTGTCTGGGCTTGCTTTTCTGCCCACCTGGAAACACCAGCAGCCAACCAGGCTGCCAGGGATCCCACCATGTGGAGGGGCTCTTAGGGGGTGGACCCTTGAGTGGTGCCATTGGGCACTGGGGATCTGCTCCTGGCGTGGGGATGCAAACCAGGGCCCTCTAGCCCCCCAGTGGATTCACTCTTCCTTCCCTCCCTGGCTGCACATTCAGGTGGTTTTCCAAGTTGCAGGGGAAAAGCATTTTCTTAGCAGGGAGTAGTACCTTGACTGATGTAAGGCATAGTTAGCCTCCCATTTTCACTTCCAGCGAGAAGATCTTGGCTATATGCCAACTTCATGGAAATAGGAGACTCCTCCCTAGCTTGCTCCTGCAGCCATACACCTAAGGGCAAGCAAAACTCAGGGGCATCCAAACCCCAAGACTCCAGGCTTGGGCCTGCACCCAGGATGCCTGCCAAAGGATTTGGAAGCATCTGACACCCAAGGTGGGGGTGAAGGATGCTTGCTGGTAGTAGGGCCATGTATGGTTCTTGAATGACTCATGGATTTGGAATTGATCTGTCTGGTTTGACTTGGGACATGAAACATTTTCCTTAAAAAAGGTAACCTTGTAGAGAACTGTATACAAATTTCTTAAGTGCTCTAATTTAGAACACCTTCATTTATTATATTTTTTAATAAGGGTTACTTTTTCATATGATCAGCCATTAAAAAAGTTCTCTGCATCTGTGCATCTGTGTTAGGACATGGTTGTAGTATACTTTCAAGGGCCAGATCATATAAAACATATCACTTCTCTCTGTGCTCCTTCTTTCTATTTGGGAATATGGACCTATGGTTTGTTTGGAAATGAATTCAAGTCTGTAGCTTGCTGACAATAACAAAATTATTTAAGAATCCCCCTCAGTGGGCTTAGAAAGTTTAGTGGCAGAACTATATCTGTTGGGGGTGGTTTTTTTGCTATTACAAACCTTATTACAGCTAGAGTTAAACAAGGGTATATAGTTTTATCCTGATGTTGTTTGTGCTGTTCAAGGAATCAGTAGAGTTAAAACAGAACATTTCCCAGTAGAATTTTAAATCAACCCACCAAACAAATAACAAGATTAGTGTTAATTTCTCCAGAATAACTGACATAGCTTTGCTGGGTAAAGCCAAAATAGAGCATATGTTTGCCTCCCTCATCCAAGCATGTATGTTATTTGTGACTGTTAGGGATTCAGTAGTTATTCAGGGGTGAGAGGGGAAAGCGAGGAAGAAATTGCTAACCATTTGAATAGTGTGACCTCTGGATATAAATGATACAGCTGATGGTGGCCAGTGGAGCTATTTGCTTTAGTTTCATCAGCACTGATGCAAGAAATACTATTCCTCTCCATTGGTAATCATTGCATGTAATTTTACATGCATAGATTTTTTAAGTTGTGACAAGAATCCTTGTGAAGAAAACATACCTGTGAAGTTTACTTATTCTCCATTTGTGATGGTCTGAAGCATAGGTAAGGTCTTTGCTTTAGCTGGCAACAAGCTATCAGATGAAGGTTTATATCTACTTTGTTTTCTGTACTTTCATTCTTGTTTAATAATTTTGAAGTGACTCCAATGTTTTTGTTTCTCTTTGTTGTAAGCTCCTCAGGGCAGGGACCAATTTTTAATGGCGTTTTTTACCGTATAGCACCAAGCTCATTCTTGATGCATAATCAACATGAGTCTCATTTAAAGTTTTGGAAAGAAGCTTGTTTATTAAGAGTGAATCATAAAGGGGAGGTTTTACAAGGTGGAATGACTTGGAATGATTCAATTGCTCCTTGGGACTTGAAGGTATTTTGAATTGCTGAAGTGAACTGTGAGTGTCACATTTGAACTAGTTGTTGGGTGCTGTGATACGTCAGTCTAAGCGTCAAGCAAAATTGACAAATAATTTGTTAAAAAAAGCAAAAAAAGCAATTCTATCTGGGTCGGTAAAATAGAAGTTAGTTGCTTTCAGGATGGGGAAATAATTTATCAACTATACCCGAGAATGCTGGACACAGAATTCAGAAGTTGCTTTGGTGGGTAAAGAAATGTCTACCATAGTGTAGATTGTAATAGCTTGTGAAATGCTGGATTTGGAGACCAACAAAGGTGGAGAACAACAAATGGAAGGCAAATTCTTGTAACGGAGACAAAAATATTTGTTTCCTCCACATGGTACTCCAAATGAAACGCTGATATAATTGTTTCTTGAAATAGTAAAAAATGCCCGTGTTCAGATTTGCAAGCAAATGAAATAAAAGGTAAAGAGAAATCCCTGGGAGGAGCTTGAAGGAGGCTGTGCCAGGGCTGATCAAAGAAATAGAGAAGGAACCAATTTCTTGCGGAGATAAAAGATTTTCTTTTCTCTCACAGGGGTTTTCAAACTTTTTAAACAAGTGTACCTTTTTGGTCTCAAAGTTTCAGCTCATGTACTCCTTTTATATATTTTTCTTGTTTTTAAGGGGGGGGTATAGAGGCCCCTATGGTGAAGGAGGGGGTGGGGCTGGGGCAGGGACAGGGGCAGGGGTGGGTGCTGCATAGGCAGAGGGAGAAAAAACTATTTGGGAGGGCTGAGTGTGTATGTGTGCATACATACCCCGCCCAGCAGATAAGTCTGTGGAGGAAGGCACAGGGTGAGGGGAAAGGGCCATGGGGGGGAGGCAGATTAAGGCCCCCACAGTGAGGGAGGGGGCAGGGCAAAGGCAGGAGAAAGGGCTGGGGGGAGTGGAGCGTGACTGGGGCCCCACTCACCCCAGGTCCTGCTCCTGTCCTGCTTCCTTCATCACCAGAGAGGCCTTAATCTACCCCCTCCATGGTGGGGAGGGAGGGAGGGAGGGAGTGGGGCTGGGGATTGAGACCCTCGCAGTGCAGGAGGGAGTGGCGTGAATCACTCCCTTCTGCACTGTGGGGATTGTCCCATGACCAGGCCCGGCCCAGCCCAGCTGAATGGGGCCCCAGCCAGGATGTATCATGGGAAAATCAGAGCCCATCAGCTTGCCCAGGGTCATGGCATGGGGGAGTCAAGGGGACACACATGCTCCCCCTTGGCTCCCCCACAGCATGCTCAGCGGTGGGAGCCCTCCCTCCCATGCTCCTGGATTAGCTGCTTGCACTCCCTTCAAGCCCAGTTGCAAAGAAAGTGAGGGAGGATGAGTGATGAGTTGAAGGAGGGAGTGGGACTGGGGCCAGGGCAGGCACTGTACATCTGGAGGGGGGCACAGGACTGAGCTGCATGGGGGGTGGCATCTCTTGCTGCTATGCACACCCCTGGGAGGGCATGGGGACATGTTCTCCCTGAATCTGCATGGGGGGTGGGGCAGGCTGTGGCTATGGGCTGAGACTGGGACTGTGCTGGGCTCTGCTTGGGGCGGGTGGTGGTGGCACTTGGAGTGGAGCTATGGGAGGCATTGTAGCCCCCTCCAAATTCTTTGTAGCCCCCCTAACCTCTCCTAGTGCAGCCTGGCCTAGTACCCCCACCAGGAACAGCCTGGTGCTGCCCCCTCCCCAGCCTGCAGCTGCAGCCTGCCCCACTCCACACGCTGATCTGGGGGCACACTGATCTCATATCCTCCTGGGGGTGCACATCAGGGTGTTGGGGGGGGTGAGTGGGGGGGTTGGCATGCAGCAGCTCCTACCACTGTCACCAACACCCCCACCGCCACTGCCCTGCTTGGCCGTGTGCTGCGCTGCTTTCCCATGGCAGGTCATGGCTCTGTGGGTTGCTGATGGGCCTTGCACCTGGCCAATCATGTGCCACCAGGGGCAGGCACAAAACACGCTCCCCCCCCCACCATCATTCAGACCCTCACAGCTCTGCAAAGGGGGTAGTGGCCAATTGGGAGAATAAGCTGTGGTGGGGGGTGTGGAGGGCTGGTGGTGCCCAGCACGTCCCTCCCCCTCCCCCTCTCCCTCTCCCTTTCCCTTCCCTGGGTAAGAGGCAAATGTGCCAGGAGAGGTGCCACCGCTGTGCCTCTCGGCATGCTCTGTCCCCACTTGTATGTACTCCCTACAACCTTTCTAAGTACCCCTGGGGGTACATGTATCCCCAGTTGACAACTCCTGCTCTGTAACAAGGATGACAGCCTGCCTTGTTCAGCTCCACATCTAGTTTTGTTATTCAAACTTTTTTTATTGTTTTATTATTATTCAGTCATCTAATTTTGTTTTTTCCAAAAACCTGTTGTCACTTTAATAACTTCACACAGGCCACCCCACACCTACTATAGATAAGTAAATGCAAGGGAGAGAAGGCATGTGCTGAGAGTGAGATAAAGTGAAGATAACATCTGTGGAATAAACGCTTTAGTAGAAGCCTCTTTCTCTTTCCCGAATGATGTTAGCAAAAAATACCTATTTCTTTTTAACTTTGTTTTTGGAAACAGCACAGAGCAAATGTGGAAATTTTCAGCTGAAATGGTTGAAGCTTGTCAGAATTAGCAGCAAATTAGGAGTTTGTTAATGGAAAGTTTCATGTAATCTTTTAGGATATGTTAGTCTAATAGAAGGCCAGAACAGACTCGAGTATGGAAAGAAGGGAACTTGTAAATCAACTTCTTGAATTATAATCATAGGTGTGTTACTAAATTACCCTGCTACCTGAATGTGTCACTTATCCCCTTTGTATTTTCATTTCTCCATCTTCAGAATGGGCTTAATACTGGTTTATAGGATGTTGTGAAGCTCAGTGAGTACTTTTAGATTCCCAGGTAAGGTGCAACAGAAATGCAAAGGGTTACTACTTTGTTGAAACTTAGTGTCTGCACTTTAAAGGTTAATATAAAATAAATTTAGCTCAGAACATTGCTTAGACAGCTTTTAGGGTAAAGATTTCAGAGATTAATTCTGACAATCCAGTGGAACACGCCATATGTCATCTTTGAAAAGTGAAGACAGTATTCCTTCTGGTCTTTGTTATGCACTTAATGAGGTTAGAGAAATGTCCTTCGCTTCTTATGAGACACACAGGTAATAGGCCTTGATTTGAAAAACACAGATCAACAATAGATCTTTAGTAAGAAAATAAATTGAATTATGCCACTGTTTTTGTTCATCTAAATCTGACTTTCATCACAAAATTATTTAATTGTAACTGCTCATGTAAAACACATTTTATTACACCTCTCAGTGGAATCCAGTGGGATTACTGACTGCTCATTTTGTGTTTTAAGATGTCTTAGGCTGACGTGATGGCCTGATAGATTTATCAAAGATGTAGAAGCTCTGGATTGCAGAGCTGCCTGTAGGTTGGGGTGTTGGAAAGATGATTCTCATTCCTTAGCTGCTGAGTGAGGAGAAGTTGCATGCCTCTCATTTCAGCATCCCCCCTGGCCAATTATATTGTGACAATGCACTTTCATTGCCTGTTCTGCTGCCAAGCAAATATAATGAATGTGGCTGCAAAGAAACGGGAGATGGGCTTTATATGAGGAAAGGGACTTGGGAATAAACTGTGCATATGAAAAACTTCAGACCATCCCCCTCTGCCATATGGACCTCCTAAATAGTGACTTGGAGACCATTTAAGATAGGGACAGATATTCAGAAAGTCTCAGCCTGAATTGGTTCAGTCTTTGCAGGTTAGTCTAACCTGACTAGGCTAAATGAGTTTTGTAACCACGCAGACATCCCAGAAATGCAGGCACATACCTGCAGTGGTTCAGGCTAGAAACTGGGGGGAACTAGAGCAGCCTGCCCTTCCCTTCCACACAGCTGAGTGGAGCGGGACATGGCTAAGTTCCGGCAGGAGGCTCTGATTAGGGAGGGGTTTGCCCCACCCCCCAAACAGAGAGTGTTGATCACCCCATTAAGGAAACAGGGACATTACCAGCTATCTGTGGATTCTGCCTTTGTCCCGGTGCCACGGCTTGGAGGTAGCCAGCATGTGGTCTGCTAGCTAATGCTGAGAGATGTCTGTGAGGGACGGGGGAATGCCTGCTTAGCAGAGAGTGGGGAGGGAAGTGGGGGAGAAGGCAGATGCCCTGTGCCTGCAAGTCTCTGCCAAAGCTGCAGCCAGGGAACCCCATTCAGCCCAGAGAGCATGCCAAGATGCTGGGGGAGTCTGATTTAATTTAAACCAGCAAGGGGTCTGGGACAGACATTGCATAAACTGACAAAGCCAAGTCAGTTAAGTTTGATATACTACATTCAACCAGGTTTATTTCAAACCAGTTTCAGCCAGTCTCAAACTGGTTTATGTGCACTGAACATCTGTTCTGTTAGAGGTTTAAACTAGTTTCTGATCACTTAAACTGGTTTGTATGTAATGTCTGTCCCTAGCCTTTGCCACCATCCTATCTATCTGAGCTATGTATTCATATAACTTTCACTTTTATTGTGCCTGTACAAAAATGTTTGTAAAATAGGAATCTTTAATATTATAGGACCACAAGAAATGTTACCTTTGTTAGGTCTTTCACCTCTGTAGTTATTGCCATTGTGTAAAGTTACTCCAAGGAAATCAAACTTTTTTCTATTAAACATTTCTACATTTAACATAGTTTAGCAGCTGAAAAGTTTAAGTTCACTAGCTGAATATTTATGTCTTCATTTTTATAGCCTTTTTAAGGTGTGACACTTCCACAAAATGCCATCTTCCTCCAAGTGTTTTTCATCAAAAGTAAAAAAAATTGAAGTTTATATTTCAGGGATTATTATTCCTTATTAGAAAACAAGCCCAGGCAGAAACAACAAGGGGAGTCTAGCTTCAGTCTTTCAATATCAGAGACAGAAAATGTGGAAGCTTTAAACTTAAGCAAATCACATGAAATATCTGTAAATAAAAACTGGCTGTTTTTTTTAAACAAAAGACAGCCTTTACTTGAATTAATGTGATCTAGTTTTGAACAAAGAACTGAGACTATGTTTTCAGTTAAGCGAGGTACTTAACTTGTCAGCACTGTTTCCTCAGTTTTCCATTATGAGATTCTGTTACACTTGACAGCTGTATATACATTGTTATTATTACTGGTATTAGGGACCCTCCCCTGCTGTCCACTCCCTTCTTCCCCTCCTCCACCCCAAGAATAAAGAAAAAGAAAAGGACAAGCTGTGAAGTGAGGCAAGGTGAAAATTCACTAACTGCAAGAAAAATTATTGGGATTCAGTCCCACAAAGCCACAGGAAATTTTGGTTTTTAGAAAGAGTAATAGTTTGCAGAATACAACACAGATAGGTCTAATTTAATGGAGACCTGCTGATACCAAGGATGGATGATGACAAGAACAGTCATACACAGTACAAAGCGCAATGACATACCGTGAATGAGTGCATGAGAAACTGCAGCACTAATAATGTAGGTGATTCTCACAATTGGTTTACTATTGTTGGAAGAACTAGCAATTTTCCAAAGGCCAGAATATCGGGGTACTTACAAGTCAATAATGAAAGAAAGTCTTGACAAGATGGATGAGATTAAAAAAAAAAAAAGTGGAAGTTTTCCAAAAGCTCATTGAGATGTCTGATTTGAGTTCTAAAATAGGTTTTAGGTCTGAAAAAGAAGTTCAAGCTGGCTGCTGAATAAGGAATAGAAAGAATAAATATGGTAAAAGAATCAGAATAGAAAAAGCAATGATGTGCCTACTGAATTAAGTGCTGGAAGATGTATGCTAAACTGGATGGCCTGTAGGAGTATGAGTAATAATTGGCTACTAACAGAATTTTAAAGAATCTTACCTGTAAAGGATGCAATTTCTAGACAGAATATTATTTTTTGCATGTTCTACAGAGCAGGACATTGGACTGAGACCTCATTGCACTTCTGAACTGTCCTATTGAACACTTAGTACAGAATCCTTTTCACTTTATGTGCCTAAATGGCATGTATGCCATAGGGCTGTGCGAAGCTTCGGGTTCTGATTTGATTTGGAGGAGATTTGCCTTGATTTGGCAGCCAAATCTCTGAATCCAAATTGAATTGGGAGATCAATAAAAAGGTCTGAATTGATTTGAAGCTCTCTGAATTGATTCAGAAAAGATTTGGAGAGCTTTGGAGATTTGGGCAGCCCCATTTGCTGCTGCAGGGAGCTGGAACAGGACTCCATGCTGGGAAGTAGGGGGTGGGGAGCAAGGACTGGGGGAGGGGGAAGGGAACCATCCGGAGCCCGTCCCCTTCCTGCTCCCCCAGCCCATCCCCTGAGTGCCCCCTACCCCCATCTGCTCTCCCAGCCACATCAATGGCTGCCCTGTCCAGCCCCAGTGTCCCAGGACTTAAAAATAAAACATGCCCCTCCCCACCCAAGAACCCAAACCAACCCTGGCACTCACTAGCTCCTGCCAGGTGGGGGGGGGGAGCAGAGGGGGCTATCACTGTCCTCCCCAGTAATCCAAATCTGAAGTGAATACTAGCCTATTCTCACAGGCCTAGTATGCACCCATGTGACTACAAGAGGAATTGGACTCTCCCAAATTTTTGCCCAATACCCTAATAGGGTACTTCTCCAAGGACTTGGAAACCCAGGTTTTAATTCCCCTTCATCCAAAGGGAGATTTTACCAGCACTTCCTGCTTCTCAGCACAGTTCTCTAATCACCATCTCACAGATTAGGCATTATCTGGACCTCTCTCAGTCCTCTTCTTGATACTAACTCTTTGGGCAGCCAAGAGATGAAGATATGAGGGTCATGATGAAGGAAACAAGTCAGAGGTGCGTGTGTGCATGTGTGTGGCTTTGAAAGATAGATGCGTCCCTGAATGGGTAGGGGCCTGCGTTTGTAACCTTGCTCCCAGTAGGAGACAAACTTCCTCACTGCTCCCAGACATCTTGGTTGTTAGGCACTTTTCTGGGAAGCCATAGATGAAGGTTCAAGTACCCTCTATGTGAGGGGGTCTAGAAGCTGGGTCTCCTAATTCCTCGGCCAAGTGACCTAAATGTTTGTCTATGGGCTAAAACATGGGACTACTCCCCCTCCCTACTACTTTCAGCCGGTATGTGAGCAGGGCAATTTTGTTTTCAAAACTCTGAAAAAGTACAAAAAAAAAAAAAAAAAAAAAAAGCAATCGTGTGGCCTGAAGTGAAATCAGGATTCTGTTGTTCTTTTGGGTTTTCCCAATGATAAGAGTCTCTAGTGTTTAACAAGCTTTGGTTGGTGGTGTTTGCAACTTCTGGTGTGTAATTATAATGCATTTATTTTTTTCATACCATTTCTTTTACAGTCATTCTATCTGGTTCTGGGTATAACTATAAACTGCATCTGACTGGAAGGTCTAGTGGCAACATGGTGTGGCTGCTTGTGGTGAGGTAGCTCTTATAAAATACCACAACATTGCAACCTCCAGAGTAAGGTGAGTATAAGGTGCCTCAAAACCCTAGCCCCTACTACCTTGTGGGTATTTCTTGGTTGGAGAAAGGCTAAGGGACATCACCCTGACAGAAACGGATCATCACTGAGGCATAAAGCAGTCAGCAGCTGTTCTGGTCTGTTGCTGTCTGGCAGAAGCTACAGCCATTGAGGCACTAAACAACTGGACTTAGTCTGGCCTTTGGATTCTGTCTCAACAGGTGTTTATGCACATACTCTGGGAGTGGGGGGAGGGTGGGGGCCACTCTCATTAAAGCATCCGGAGCATCTCGTGTATCAGCATCTCCATGCTGAAAAATGGTGTCGGGGGCACTTTAAATCTTGTCGAATGAACTTCAGGTAAAATGCCCCCACCATGTTTAAGTGCGGGAATGCTAATACACGATGCTGGAGTCTGCTAGAGCACAGTAATTACCACATTCTAGCAGACTCATTTGAGTCTCTCCAATGTGCTGTAATTACAGCACATTGAAGCAGCCTTGCTGCATGTGTATAGGCACCCAATGGTCTAAGTGGGGGGTGGGGATGTTAGGTCTTGGACAGCCTCCACTCCTCTATACATATGTATTGAAGCTCCTGGTGTGGTGATTACAGGACACTGTACAAGCAGATTCATCAGGCACCTGATTAGACCCCTTATGCATACACCATAATCCAGACGATCAACCTTTGCTTACACAATTCTATCTGCTGCGTGTTTAAGAGTACACTGCCTCAGCTTGTTCTGAGAGTTTAATTAAAGTGGTTGCATTTATGGATGAGCTGCATGCACATGCTGAGAGCTCTGTCATGAAGACCTTTCAATCTAATAAGTGCCCTCCACACTAAAAGTACTCTTGGTACTGAAAAGCAGAAGGCAGGGGTCTGCTGATCCACTTACGCATTTTTCAGGCATCTCCTCCTTGTTTTTGTCTATTGAGTTGATGAAACATGGTCCTACACATTCAGTTGCAGCATGTCTCATTTGGAGACAAACTAAGGTTTCCCTGTTGCTTCTTTTCTATTACCTGCAAGAGATTTTCTTAATTTACTTACATGTCAAGGTAGCTTTCATTTGTACTCCCTTACAATTATCACAATTAAAAGCAAACCACAAGATTTAAAGCTACAGTGTTGCTGGAATGGCTTCTTTTTTGAAGTAAAATTATTTTCACAGAAAAGGCAAATGCATGAAAATACTTGTTACTGTGGCAGGCAACAGTTCGATGGTATTTTGAAAGGCTGCCAAAAAAAAAATGCATGAACACTCTGAAATGTCTAATGCTGGGCCTTCAAATTGCTCCTTGGCATTAAATGTGTTTTGCAGCTGTTATAAAGGTACATCAAAGCCATACACAGTGGGGGAGAAAATTCAAATGAGAGGACAGAGAGAGAATCCTGGTTGCAAATGGTTGATCTGCCTATAGTTAGACAAAGCCAAAAATTGCTTGCTATGAGCTGTTTGATAGAAATGTTGCACAGAAAGCATGAACAGGCCAAAATTACTGCCGGCAAAAGCAGGGTCAATATTACTGAAGTCAGTGACTTGCACCACCAGTGAATTTGCCTCCAGGTTTTAAACGAGTCTTACATCTTTTAATGTCAGAACATAAAACAGCTTTCATTACAGGCTTTAAATTAACCAATTACACAAGTTCCCTGTCTCTTGGATTAGAAAACAAAAGCTTGCCTCTCTTTCTATTTTTATCAGGTCTTTGGTTTGTGTCTAAATAATCAAGATGAAAAGCCAGAATACGCTCTTCTCTTTTTCACATTTGAGTCACCCAATTTGCCCCAATTAGAGGATTTACTACCCTAACTGTAGCAAACCTGGAAGTAAATATAAAGGGCCAATGGGCAGGAGAGCTGGAAGGGAGGGAACCTTATCTACATGGGTGGCCTGTATGAATAGAAAGAGTGGTAATGACCAGGGATCTGGGTTTTTTGTCTCCCATGGAAAAACAGAGAAAAATGTGGATTTCTCATTTTACCAGAGAACCATGCAGATGTTGCACTTTGCAAAGACTGGCATAGTTCCAGTCTGCAAGGGGCTGAAGTGGGGACTGGGAGGAGGGTGGTCAGGCAGGCGGTGTCATGTGCCTGTACATGCACATGGCCACCAGGCAGCCTTGAGAGCAGCTCCCGCAGGTAAGTCTTGCAGGGAAAAGAGGTGTAACTTGGGCACACAAAACTATATGCTCCCCCCTGCAAATAGAAGAGAGAGGCAGCTAGGCAAACATGCTGTGAGAGGGATTTGTAAAATACTGGCCAGTTCCCTCTATTCTATTCCCTGTATAGAGTCAGGGCAAGGCACTGTCCTTTTTTGCTGGATTCACCACATCTACCTCCTGTACAGTGGCCACTTTTTTGCCCCAGGTACACCATTACATCTCTTAGGAAAGGATTTACCACACTACAGTGACCTACTTCCCTTTTAATTCTTGAGCCTCAAATACTCCATTGGTTCCCAATCCCCTTTTTCCAGGGAGGGTCTCCACTACAATGGACCCCAGCTGCTGGGGCTCCCCCACAACCTGCATGTAGTGGGTAGGGCCCACTGGCCTTGCGCAGGGATCTTCTGGGGGGGCCAACCTGAAGAAAAGCAGAGAACACAATATTTGGGGGGATCTCCACATACCTTTTCTTTCCCAGGGGGCATAGGTCTTAGAATAGAGTGTGCATTGGTTACCGCTTCTAATAGCCTGGAGCAGCCTGTTGCCTACGATATTGGGCCAGGACCTGAAATATACTGGAGTTGGTCCCACTGAGGAGGGAGGCCCCTTTCATCCAACCTGGGTCAGGGCACACTAGGTCAATGGAGTTCACCATCTTCTCCACTGCAGCCACAGACACGGGGAACTTGATATGAATTTCTAAGTATCCGTGGTATGGGCATGGGTTGTGACTAAGCCCACATAGACCCAGCCCAGTAAGAGGATGCAACACCACATGCTGAAAGTGTTTTTTATAAAATGACTCAAATATGATGGTCACTTGTGATCAACTGTCCAGAATGGCCATACGCCTTTGGCCATTCACTGCCACTGGGACCTCCATCCTAAGGCCTATTAGTCCTTTGGGCAGCAAGTTTGGGAACAGGACTCAGGAGTCTGACATGCTCTGGGGTGGAGCCAGCTCCTTTCCTCTGGCCTTCCCTTGTTTCCTGCCCCCCATCGGGCCTTTAGCCACTGAAAAACAAGGTCTGGGTTGTCCGGTTGTGTATACTCTCAGGCCAAGTGCCTGTATTCCCCACATTTATAACAGATCCGCAGCATCCTAGTCCCAGCTTCAGTTTTGGCTTGGGCTGGGGCAAATGATCAGGGTCAGGAGGAGCCCTTGGGACTGCAGCTGCCAACTCTGGTGGGAAGGACTCTTCTTTCCCCTGTGGGGGCTCCTCTTCTTGTGGGGCCATTACCCAACTAACAGGACCCTGTCATGAGGAGACTCCCTTCTGGACCCATGTGGCATCCCAGAGATCATGAATGACTGGTGCCTCCTGAATCTGGTGGGGTGCCCACAGAAGCTGCTGATGGTGGTGGCCCTGTCAGAGGGGGCACCAGCCCTACCAACGCTATCAGTGTTGGCCATCAGGGGGGCAAGTGCACCCCTGTGCACTCCCTACCAGTTGCCCATGCCAGAGGTGAAGGATCTCCTCCTCCTCCTCCCTCATTTTTTTCACTAATTGGCTAAAACAAGGAAAGTTGTTTTTTTCAACCAGCCAGATTCAGATCCCTAGTAAGGGCCAGGCTGTATCAGGCCCCTATTTGGACCTGGTGGAGCCACACATGGTCCACCTCGCTCAGGCTAATGGCCTCATGCACAACCACTCTCTGCAACACCTGCTCCAAGTGTAACAAATATGAGGATGCAGCCTCGCCTTTGTGCTGGAATGTGCTAAGCAGTTCGTAGTATGCTCCCCCGCCCTGGGACGGCCATCCGAACACTTCTTATAGAGTCTGAAGGCACTGCTGTGTGGTGATACCAGGATTCTGGACCTGAGCGGTCCAGATGACTCCAAAGGCAGGCTCCCTCAGTATGCCAAGAAGACACTAATGCTTCTTTTTGTCTGGTATCTGCCATGTCATCAGAGTTTCCTGTATGTGGGCAGTCCGGGCCTCAAAACCTTCTTCTCCCACAGGGACCACGAGATTTCCTGAGAAGTTCATCAGTCTTTTATATGCAGCTCAGTCATTTGAAAAATTTACCACTTGCCTGATGACCTGCTGCAAAGCCACAATCTGTTCAGAGGTAAAACCGTGGAAGGCTGTTGCCCCTCCTTTCTCAGAGGATCCTTCCCATCCTCTCCCCCAGATTGTTGAGGACTAGCATGATCCAACATGATTCCTTTTCTGTATCTCCATAGGAACAGCCAGCACTTTACTATATCAAATTGCCTGCTAACAAATCCTGCACAAGCCCCCAGAATGTAACCCCAGGTGTTGGACACCGAGGGTAGCAGACTCAAGCTGCATGTGCTCCCTGCTCCAAATAGAAGAGATAGGTAGGTAGGCAGAAGTGCTGTGAGAGGGATCTGGGCCAGTTCCCTCTATTCCCTATAGAGTCAGGTCAGGACCAAGAATAGCTTAACTATATACAAATGTATTAATGTTTACAGGGAACCTTAAGAAGATAGCTATTAATATACAACTGACAGATATTTACAGATTTATAAGGAAGTATTGGTAAATATGTGCAACAACAACAGGTAAATATAGCTAGGCAGATAAACACAGGTATCAACAGGTAAGTTCAGGCAAGAATAGTAACAACAATTAGATACAGTTCAATCTCAACTTGCTGACATAACCCAGGCCACATTGGAGGATATCTATCTATCTATCACTATTTACAAAATGGGAGGCACAAGTCTTTTCCCCCCTCCAGGTACCCATGTGGCTGAGACTATTGGGCATTCCCCTAGGGTGCCAAACCCTGGCACCCTCCTACGGGGAGGAGGGTCCCAGTACCTCCTTGGCCCCAGATGGGCCCACCTGGTTCCTGATCCCTCAGAACCCCGTACAGTGCTGCATACACAGAGTCCTTGGCTGGACACTGAGGGTAACAGACTCAAGTTGCATGTGTGGCTCCCAGGGTCTGGTGGCTCCGCGTACTGCCAGATGCACTGGGTGTCCAGGAACCCGAGCTGTCTTCTGCAGCTCCCAGGGTCTGCCCCGTGCACCGCTTTGTGCACCACTGTAGCCAAAGCCGCTTACTGTCCTGGTCCTGCCAAGGAGATCTTCTGGGGCTCTTCTGGGCTATTGCTTCTGTCTGCTAGGCAGCTCTCCCTAGCTCTTCTTAGCCCTGCCTGCTTCTTTGTCCCTTGATGCATGTGCCACATGCTGGGCACACAGCTCCTTTTATTTGCTCAGGAGGCTCCGCCTCCAAAGGCTTGCTGGACTTGCAGAACTCAGTCTTTAATCAGGTCCAGGAGGCTCTTTGCCCCCACCCCGCCGTGTGAGGGGCAGGGCCAGCCCCACCCAGCCCTTACCTGATTGGTGGATGGACTCCACCAATTGAAAAGATTTTCCAAGCCCATTTGAGCTGGGCTGCATTGGTAAGTCAACTGCAGGAGGATTGAGGCCCCCATATGGAGGGAGTGAGTGAGTTGGGAAGAGCTGGGACCAAGGCTGGAGCTGCTGCCTAGCTGGGTGGTGTGTGGGGCTTGGGGATCGGGGCCATAATCCACAGCAGCAGGGCTCCGGTGGGGAGTGGGGTTGGCTCCCTGCTGCTGTGTGTACTCTGAAGGGGGGGGGGGTGGAGAGGGACCCATGCCCTCCACATCTGTGTGTAGGGTGGGGGTGGGCTTACTGCTGTAGGCCTAGGTTCTCCACCCTGCTGTCCCACCCTGGGGCCTCCACAGCCCAGAGGGCAGATCCTGGTGTGGCAGGAAAGAGTGGGGCCAGATGGGGAAGCTCCTTGCCACTGCAAGCCCTCTGACACCCTGGCAACATGCCCCCTGCCTCCCTGGCAGCAGTGGCATGGAGTTGTGCCCCTCACTGCTCTGGGGCAGGCAGGGGTGCATTGCCAGAACAGCCTGGAACTTGCAGCAGCAAGGACCTTCCCTGCCCAGCTCTGCTCTGCCTTGGCCCACCAGGTCCTGCCTGCTGGGCTGTGGAGACCCTGGGAGAGGGTAACAGGGTGGAGAGCCCAATCCCTCAGCAAGCAGTCCACCCTCGCTCCTGCCTGCCCCCCCAGCAGTGTGTGCAGCAGCAGTTAGCTGCCCCCCAACCCCTGAGCTGACAGCAGGCATCTTCCATCTGCCCCACCATAGGCTGTACTCTGACCACTCTGACCATGGCTGTACTCTGCTACACTGTAGCAGCCACTGCAAGCAGCAGCCAGGGCTCTGGCACTGCTGCAGGGGGCAGGGGGCTGTGAACCTGGGTCCTTGGCTCCATATCCCTGCCAGCTGAGGACCCCCTCCAGAAGGGCTAGAGGGAGCGGGGGGCTGTGGAATCAGAGTAAGGGGCACCAGCAGGGCCAGTGGGCTGTGAGAAGGATTGAGGGGAATGAGCATGTTGGCGGGAGGGACGGGGGGGAGGGAAGAGCTATGGGTTGGGGGGCTATGGCTTGAGAGTGAGGGTCCTGGATCTGCATTCTGTGAGCTAAGGGGGCTTGGGGAACTCTGATTTTCCATGATAAAAAACCAACGCCAGAATTTATAGGTGTTTAGAATTTATTTTATTATAGTGACTGAGGCACTGGTAGGCTTCCAAATTGCATCAGAGTTGTAAATATATCAATAAAATGTTGTTTTCAACTGATACATATATATATATATAGAGGTGTTTCATTTTAATTGTTGATTCTGTGTTTTTTGTAAGAAAATTTGCAACTTTTATCAGAGAAAACTAGGATCCCTGGCAATGACTAAAGAGCCAGGCAGGAACAGCAGAGCTCTTGTAGCTAAAGAGGAAGACTGCCTCGTATAAGTTGATGGATCACTAAAAAGGGCAAAGGATGTTTTTCTCCAGGGTTCATAGAAGATGCTCTAGCTCAGTGTTCACATGCCTATAAGCAGTATCTTAACCAAGGTTGGGGGGTGGAAAGTGGGGAGTTGACTTGGGTATGTGCATACAAAAATAACACTCACCTGAGGGTGGCAGCAGCAACCTGAGCCCCAGGGTTGCCAACTGCCCATAAATTTATGGAACCGCCCGGGAAAGAAAGAGGCTAAACATGCAAAGTCCATAAAATAAATTGACCCGTTAAAAAAAAACAAAACCACAACAAAACAAAAAAATCTGAGAAACTGTGAGCTTGACTGAGGATTAGTCATAGGAATGAGGCTGGGTACATGTATTGATTGGAAAGACAGAACAGAATAGCTCCACCCCCCATCCCAGCCAGATGCTGCTGCTTTGTTCTGTTGGCTGTTACCTACCTATAATGGCTGATGACCTTGAAAGGAGGCATGGCTGTATGGCCCTAGGCAATCTGTGGCACTGGGCAGGATAGGGAGGGGGTGGTGCAGCTATGGGGCTAGGAGAAAGGCAACATGCAGGGGTCTATGCAGGGTTGTGGGGAGTGGGGCTGCTGGTGGGAAGGTTGGGGAATGAGTTGAGGTTGAGTTAGCAAGGGGGAAGGTGAGGTCAGGCCTTTCAGGTATGGGGGTGATCAAGATACCCCTGGGCTCAGGCCAGTGTGGGATAAAAGCACTGCTGTAGTCAAGTAAAATTTTTTATTTGTCTGCTGTATTTATTTTTGTATTGTATACTTCCTTGATGTAACCTACTTATGTTATGTAGGTTCAGCTATGATGTTCTATTGTAGCTGTGCATTCCTTCTTTGCATATGTGCTTTAGTATGCACATTTTGGAGGTTTTGGGGGCTACTTGTGCCTGCTTTAGTGGTTGTGGGCCTGCATCTTACTGTTTGGGGGTCACTTTTGGCTGGTGTAGGTGGTAGAGCCCACAGATGACAACTTTGGATGAGTCTCCCTTCCTAATCTACCCAGCCAAGGTTAGCTCTCCTGGGTTGGTTTGCTAGTGACTGAGACTGTTAACTAGTTGGGTTTCACCTGATGTTTAATGGGCAAGGTTTTCTCTGAGATTGTGTGCTTTCTCCCCTTGTAATAAACCCTGTTTTAGTTGAATAATGCTAGAGATCAGGAAAGATTTGTTCACTTTAGAACACCTAGTCACATTTATTTTCCTAGGTTTTTGGATGGGGGCTTGAGCCAGATTGAGACAGTTGGTGTTAAACTTCTAAATTTGAACCTGGCCTTTGTTACTGCCAGTCAGGGTCTGGTGGAAGGATTACAATTGACTATGTAAAACTTATGCCAATAAAAATATTTGGCTGTCAGTAAAATGTTTGCAGCTTGTCATTAGAAAAAATAAAATAAAAAAAAATTATTGGGTTGGCAACCCTGCTGGCCACTGCCACTACCCCATGCACCACTGCTATGCAGAACTGCGTAGCTATGTTTCTGCCTATGAGGTATGTCTGCATACTCTCCCTTCCTTTTTGGGTCTTGGGACTCCCAATCCTCTTTTTGGGTCTGCGGCTTATTCCTCATGTGGTTGTAAGGATGCCTTAGCAAGAAGCATTATCTTGTGTAGCATTAAAACAAGGGTAGGCAATTATTTTGGGTGGAGGGCCACCTACCAAGTTTTGGCAAGCTGTCAAGGGCTGCATGGGTAGTCCCCTTCCCACCCTTGACAGATGCCCTGCCCCCTGGTCACCATCTTGTGACCAGAAGTCCTGCCCTCTAACCTCTGATTTTTGCCATGAGAAGTCCCTCCCCTTGTCCCTAGAAATACTCATTTGAGCAGGGGTTTTGCAATCTTGGAACCAGAAAAATACCAAATTATATTTGATTAAAAAAAAAAAGTCCTGATTTGTGTGCATTTGTGTAGCATACATAGAAGTGATTGCACAATAGCTTAACGTGAAGTCTTACTCCTGTATACTGTGTGCAGGGGGGATGGGGGGTATAGGTTTGTGGGGGACTGTGGGTGTGTGGGTATGTTGGGTGTGGGGGAGGGCATGAGTGTATCTGTGGGGAGGTGTATAGGTATGGGTGTTGAGTGAGGGAGCATGTGGGTTTGTGTGTGAAAATGTTGTATGGAGGTGGATTTGGGGTTTGTGGGGAGGAAGGGTGTGTGAGGGGGTGTGAGTGTGGGGGTCTGTGTGTATACCAGTGTGAATGGGGGTGTGGGTGCATGTGTATGGTAGGGTGTGCGTGTGGGACTTGCCCTATGACCACACACACTCTATGCCTCCCTCACTTTGCACATACGCACACACATATACACATACACTCTGTGCTTCTCTCAGTACACACACTCACACTCTGTGCCTCCCACACTATGTGCACATGTACACGCACACATGCTCACATACAAACTCTCTCTCTCTCTGTCTCATTGTATCCTCTGTCTCTCTCTCCACCTCCATCATTATACTGACACCCTCTCCCCTCCGCCCAGCCCTCCCTCCCCTGGCCTTGGGTACCAGCGCGGTCCAGTGATGCATCTGGGGGCCATGTGGTGTTAGAGTGCTGTGAAGAAGCAGTGAAAGCAGTGGCAGGCAGAGGCTTCTGGTGGGGGAGGGGCTGGGGGAGCAGGACTGTGTGACCTTGCTACTGGGTTCTGCCAGCTTCCCCTAGGTCCTACTACCCCTGGCTCCTGTCATCTTTAGCAGACAGTCAGGAGCAGATAAATATTAATTTTCTAAGTTTTTTAGGGGCCCTGTGGGCAACATACATTGGCCAGCAAGGCCAGATCCAGCTCGCAGGCTGTATTATTGCCCGCCCCTTCATTCTTGGTTGCAAGAGTCTGTTAGGTCTGTATTGATTCAATCAAAGGAATTTCATAGACAGACATTCGGGCTGGAAGGGACCCTGAAGGATCATTGAGTCCAGACCCATGCCCCAGGGGCAGGACATCAGCAGGGATCATAGGATCCCAGCAAGATAAACATCCAAATGTGTCATGAAGGTGTTCAAAGTGGGTGTTTAAACCACCTCTGGCGGCAGTCTATTCCAAACCTTGGGGGCTCAGACAGTAACGAAGGTCTTCCTTACATCCAGACTGAATCTGTTACGGCGGAATTTGTGACTGTTCAATCTTGTCATCCCTTGGGGCGCTCTGGTGAACAGACATTCCCCCAGATCCTGCTGAGCACCCCTGATAAACTTATAGGTGGCCACCAGATGGCCCCTGAGTCTGCACTTTTCCAGGCTGAAAAGTCTCAGCCTCTCATTATAAGGTCTGTTTTCCTGACCTCTGATCATGTGCGTGGCTCTCCTCTGCACCCTCTCAAGCTTCTCCACATCCTTTTTGAATTGTGGAGCCCAAAACTGGATGCAGTACTCCAGCTGCAGCCTCACCAAGGCTGAGTACAATGGGAGAATTATGTCCTGGGACTTGCTTGAGAAGCATCTATGGATGCAAGCCAGTGTTTTGCTTACTTTACTAGCCACAGCATCACACTGAAGGCTCCTGAGGTTCACCTCAGGTGCGTGTTGAATGTACACCCGAGGCTAAAATTTCTCTGCTCAGAATCTGTGGGTAACTGCAGAATTCCTGCCCTGCTGGACGAGCTCATTATCAGCAGGGCAGGCCTTATGAGGAGAGGCTACGGGACCTGAACCTGTTCAGCCTCCACAAGAGAAGGCTGAGGGGGGATCTTGTGGCCTGTTATAAACTAGTCAGGGGGGATCAGCAGGCATTGGGGGAGTCACTGTTCCCCCGAGCACCACCAGGAGTGACCAGGAATAATGGTCACAAGCTGGCAGAGGGTAGGTTTAGGTTAGATATCAGGAGGCGCTACTTCACGGTCAGGGTGGCTAGGGCCTGGAACCGGCTTCCAAGAGAAGTGGTGCAGGCTCCTACCCTGGGGGTGTTTTAGAGGAGGTTAGATGAACACCTTGCTGGGGTCGTTTGACCCCGGTAATCTTTCCTGCCATGGCAGGGGGTCGGACTAGATGATCTGCTCAGGTCCCTTCCGACCCTAGAAACTATGAAACTATGACTGGACAAGCACCTGGCTGGGGTCACATGACCCCAGCACTTCTTCCTTCCATGGGCAGGGGGTCGGACTCAATGATCCAGTGAGGTCCCTTCCAACCCTAGCATCTCTGAATCTATGTACTATCTTTGTTCTCATCTCTAGTAAGAAAACTAAAATAGGGCTAAACCCAATTATTCAGTATAGGGATGCTTGGGAATTCCTTAGAAAGGTGTTTTGATGGAAAATACCACTTATAGAATATTTAGTTTTTCACAAGAAAATGTGTAACCAAACTGAACCATTGCACTTTTGGACTGTTCAGCCTAATCTTGCTCACTTGATTCACACCGTCCCTCATGGAAACCCAGCCCACAGAGAGACCTAAGCCCTGAGGCAAAATCCTTCTGAGAAAGTTAAGGCAGAGGGTTCCATGTCTGAGTGGAAATGAAATTTTTGTTTTAGTTTATTGCTTCATGTGACACTTTCCAAATTTAATATTGTTCTGGGTTATGCTGTTGTGAGGAAATTTTAATATTTTAACATCTTATGCTAATTCAGGGGGAAAATGTTGGTTTTGAGTAGCTGTACTCAGTATCTTCGAAGGTACTAAGTACAGTTACTCAAAACCAACATTTTCAAGCTTTTTAAGGGATATTTTGTTAACTGTTGTTGTTTGTTAGTTACAGTGCACATTACACAATGAAAATGATCCTTTCCAGGAAAACCGAAAAAACTAATGGATAGATATGTAGAAAGGTGGAAATGGAGAGAAGTATAGGTGGAAATAACTGTGCTGTATGTGCATTTGCTTGCTTTGTTTCTATAATTTGTGTTTCTGAAACAATGCGGAAGATGCCAGTCTTTAGAAGGATCTGATTGGGGAAAGGAGACATTGTCTGTCTGCACAACATGAGTTACTGGAGCAGCACTTGCTGGCAACCGCACCAGTAATCAGTTGAATTCCTGAGCAGAAACATGAAATTAGGGCAGCCATAAGTCATTTACTTGAAGCTGACTCTAAATCCTTATAATAAACACAGTTATTATTTGTATAGATTAAGTAAAAGGAAAAAAATTGCACAGCAGTCTAGGGGATTTGGATTATCCTGTTAGACAGTGAGGGCTACCTTCTAAATGCTGCTTGCTTCTGGTTTGTTACCACAGCCACGTACAGTTCCCCTGCTTAATATGCCAGTGCGGTGTCTAGTTCTAGCACTATTCTGGAAATAGTTGACTCAATACTGGAAGCTGAGACAGTACTTTGAGGCAAGGACAATTATTTTCTTATTCAAGGAAGGGGTTATTTAACCTCCTTGATGCAAAACTCTGAGTAAGCCCTGTGATGCTAAAAATCTTTATACTGCAAGCAAATGCATTACCAGCTATCTGAACCTGGATAAGACAGGTTATGATGGCTGTTATCATGACTCTGATTGGGCAGAAGGAGCAGGTTCAAATTATGGGGGTGCTTGGAGGGGCTGATCCCCCTGATAAGAGATGGGACCCCCCCTGTAAGATTTGGAATTCATAACTGGGGGGGAGGGGCGGGGCGCTCCGATTTTATTAGGGCATCATTATGGGCATCCCAGGTTTTTTTGTAGAACCCCCCCCAAGAGTCGAAGGGTAATTCAAACCCTGGGAAGGAGGGAGGGGGAGAGAGAAGGACAGCTATCATTGGGGTTCAGCCCAACTTGTCACTCAGGTTTGGTTGTGCAGTGGCTAGAACAGTGGTGAGCAAAATGGTGGATCTGGCCGGTGGCCGGACTCTATTTCCCAGCTCATGTCACTGCTGCTGGTTTCCGTGGAGGCCCCAGGAGTTGTAGGGCCATGATAGCATAGGGCAAGGGTTTCCATGGAAACTGGCCCAAGGGTTCACAGCTGGGCATGATGCTGCACTGGGGCTGGGATCTTGTGGTGACAGCATGGTTCAGAGCCAGGGCAGAGCTGTGATCTGCTGCTTGAATGCCCCTGCCCAGGGCATGCAGGCAGTGGATCACAGCTCTGTCCTGGCTCTGGCCCGTGCTGTCACCACTGCAAGATCCTGGCCATGGCCCTGGAGCACCTCCCCACTCAGCTGTGTGCCCTGCCAGTGCTCCATGGAAACCCTGGCCCTGTACTATAACTGCCCTGCCATTTCTAGGGTCTCCATGAAAACCAGCTGCAGTGATGGACTGCTGGAAAATGGAGTTTGCCATGGGCCTGATCCAGCCCATGGGCCAGACTTGGCTCACTCCTGGGCTAGGAGCATCTTTCATTAACACCAGTGAAAAGACTGCAACTTTTCTTTCAGATTTGGATCTGGCCACCACCATCTGTTCCTTTATAATTTTGAGTCCAGACTACAGAAATGGGGTCTGTTCTTGAGGACCACCTGGTGCAGAATAAGAACATAAGTTCCATACTGGGTCAGACCAGTAGTCCATCCAGCTCTCCATCCTGTCTCTGACAGTGGCAGAATTTGATGTTATAGAGGGAGAGCGCTGAATCGCATAGCTGTAGTCATCTATCCCCTATTCAATATCCTCCCTGCCACCCATCATATTGATTAAGAGATGTCAGAGGAAACATCTCCAACCAGAGACAACCATATCAGGGTGCATGGCTCGGGACAAATCAACCTGTGCGGGGCCTAGACATGGCGGTGGGGAGGGATGTTGAGTAGCCAGATGCAGAGCTGGCTCGGCTCTGTGGGGCCCCCAAAATTGCGGGGCCCAGGGAAGTCACCCCAATTCACCCCCTACTAGGCCCAGCCCTGTCTCTAATGATTCTGTTCAACAGCCATTAATAGATTTATCCTCCATTAATTTATCCAGTACCTTTTTGAATCTCGCTGTTTGCTCTGCCTTCGTCACGTCCTGTGGCAACGAGTTCCACAAATTAACTACATGTGTTAAAGCAAACAAACAAACAAACAAAACTTTCTCGCTTTAGTTTTAAACCTACTAATTTCTGTGGGTATTCTCTATTGAATATGATGGCCTGACTTCTGACAGGGATGGGTTGCCACAAGTGTGTTACTTCAGTACTCCAGAATCTGCACTGGCTTCTTGTAGCTTTTTGGGTGTAATTCAAGGTGCTGGTTTTGACCTTTAAGTCTGAAATGGCCTGGACCCTACCCACCCAAGGGACTGCCTCCTCCTTATCTTCCATCGTGATCCTTAAAATCAGCTGAGAGCAACCTCTTGTGAACTGTATATGCAAATTACCAAGTGTGTTGGGCAAAATTAGATAGGAGATTGCTTTTAGTTGTTCCTGAGCTTTGGAGTTTGCTCTCTCCTGAGGCCTGTCGGAGCCAAAAGTGGTGCAAGACCTCAGGGTTCCATTTTGGAGTTTTTGGGGGAGTTTTTAGTATTTACTATTTTACTTTAATCTTTTTAAAAAAAACCAATGTATCTTATTTTTACTGTAACCTGCCCTGAGCCTTTCACGGGTGTGACATATAAATAAACAATCATGGGCATACTACTCTTGAGCCAATGTTTATAAGTGACCCTGTGGGTATCAGATGTTTGAAATCTTAATGCTTTATTCAGAGGCACTACTTATTCATTTAGCTATTTATTAATGACCTGAGGGATAATTAAGCTGTGAGTGTGGTACGTAATTAATAAGGGTCTATGAAGATGGGAGTGAAAGAGGTCCAGGGGTTTTGTGTTAGCCTGGAACTTGGAGCCTGAGGGTTATTTTGCAGACTTTTCATATGTGACCTTGAGCAAGTTACCTTACTCTCTGAGGACCTCAGCTTCTAAATTATAACAGCCCAGATTTTCCCTACCTGCCATAGATCTTAAATATAAGGTGGTGAGGTATTTAGATGCTCCAGTGAATGGGCTGGCCTGTTATATATCTTTGGGAGGGCCTTGTTATATATTACACTGAGATGCACAAATGTTGACCAGTTGAGTGCTTGTTGAGTGCCTGCTTGAGTTGGGAGCAGTCACATTTCAGGCCACCAGGGGCCTGGAGGACTGAAAGTCTCCCCCACCACCGCTTTCTCCCCCTCCTCTCCCCCCACCTCTGGCTCCTGCTTTCCCCTGCCTCCAGGGCATTACTTGTGGTTGCCTGTACTGTCTGTCCCAGGGGAGGAGGTTAATCTGCAGCAGCAGCAAGCAGCTGGATAAGCACTTTAAGCCTTCCCTGTCTGCTCCCTGGGAGACAGAGTGTGTGCAAGTAAGCTGAGGGGGAGGGAGTTGGGGGCAGTGAGTGGGGATCTAGGGTGGGTTGGGGGGCAGTGGGCCAAATCCAGGCTAGTAGAGGAGGGGAGGGCAGGTGGGGCCTTTACACTAAGGTGTAACCTGCAGTGGCATACCTTAGTATAACATGAGCTGGGTAGTATGGATCAGAGATGATCCTGCCCTGGGGTGGCGTTACTTTGAGCTGCATAATAAGTGCTTAAAGCCAGTTTCAGGTACTAAAGTGTAGACAATCCAGGGGTTAAGAGCTACAGGAGCATCCCAAAATGACTGTGTAACAAGGACCATAGATAAATATTTTTGCTGTGGGTACAAATAACAATGAATGTGGATGGTTTATAGTCAGTGAGCCTATGTAATTCTTAATATAGTTTATTGGCCTTTTTCATATAGGGCATATTAAAGCAGTCATGCAATTGTTTTCCAAATGCTACCCCTCCTCAGTTCACTGCACTGATATGTATTCAGACATTGGGAGCAGGATTCAAAGCCAAATGATCTCAGTAGAAATGTTCCCACTGATTTTAGTGGGTATTGCATTCAGCCCCGATGCAATCCAGTTTCACTCGCGTTCCTTTTATGCCTTTTCCACTGATGGTCTGTACCATTTTTAATAAGGTCTTGGAATAGACATTAAACATTCCTGAAGGCTTTAGCCCAAGATCCTTGAAGGTATTTGGACATCTAAGTCTGAGTGAAACTGGGTGCATCTACACATGCCATTAAGTTGATGCGCAGTTTGAGCTGGAGTCAGCTGCTCCCAGGCACTGCATCTACATGGGTGCCCACTTCTGCAGGAGTCTGAGCCTGGGCAGAGTACTCCTAGGCTGACGGGACATTCTGGGGGTCAGCCCTAGCTCTGGGTGGCAGTGTTGGGCAGTGGAGGGGCTGGCTGGGGCACAATGATGCTAAAGTGTGAGGCAAGGCAGCAGACAGCTCCTGGACTTCAGCACCTTTGTGCCCTGCCAGTCCATCACCATCTACATGTGAGTTTTGTAGAGTTAAGTACTTTGCCCTAAGATAGTGCTGTCCCTAACAGTACTATCTTACAGTGGAGTTAATTAATTTACTGTGTGCTAACAGTGGTGCAGGTGTAGATGGTGATGTTTTACTGTGGAGCAATTAGTCAACTCCACAGAAAAGTGCATGTATGGGAATGATGTGCCTCAATATCATTATGGATCTGTGTCTTTGTGTGTTATTTCTGTCCACACTGAGTATGGCCAGTTGGTCTTAAAATAAATATCCAATAACTTAGCAGGCAGAATGTCATTTTCGTGATCAGCTGAAAGTTCAGCTTTCTTTCCCAAAGAGAGAAATCTTTCAGGAAACAATTGTATTTCTCTAATTTGGCTCAAAACCCATTTATAAGGTCCAGTGAAGGAATGCTGCTGCTATTAAACAAGACTTACAATGTTTTAAAACCAGATAAAAATAATATACTCAATAAACACTACAAAATGAACTCCAATCTAATTGCATTTGACACACTATTATATCACTCCCATTTACACCTTGCTAATGATTTCAAATGCTCAAACAAGCCATTTTAAAATTGATCAAAGTCTATTACAGTTCTAACACTTACTCATTCCACCATCTAATCAGGTCTCTGACAATTCCTAAGTACTCATTTCCTTGGAAATAATTTGCAAGCTACTCATAGTATCATGGAGTGGTGCAGTATCCAGCTGTTTGTTAAGAAATACAGCATAAAAAACTTTATTATTTAGATGAGCCTCAGAGTTTGTTGACTTGTGAAAGACTATCTGAAACTACATAATACTTAAGTAGGCTTTAATTAAAGTACACCCTCTCCATGAATTTTCCATTCTCCTCTTTTGCATGTACTATGTTGTCAGTAGACATTTACAGTTTTTTATGACTAGTCAGAATATGACTGCCTGCATTACTGTTGCCACTTGGACAGAGTAACTGGCTGATATTCGGGGCCTTGCTACATTGTGTCTGCTAGGAAGGGAATGGATATGAATCAGCTATTTCCTTGGCACAATGCCGTTTTTATGCCAAAATTACATACCACGTATTATTTCCTGAGTATAATAGGAACAAACAAGAAACAGTTTCCTTGCTTTCACATCCAAGCTTGCTGTCTTTCTGCCAGAAAAGCAGTCATTTTGGCTTTTTTCCAGGGGCACGCTCACCGGTGGCTCTCTGGATTTCTCAGACTCCTGTCTGCAGTCAGATGCACACAGTTCCACCAATAAATGACCAAGCCTTTGCATTTCCCCTGAATGTGAAGGAAACCTCTTATATTTTTCTAGGAGACCTTGCTTAGACCATCTTACACCGAAGAATGTTTTGGGCAGTGGCTTGTGTTATTTCAGCCATCTTCTAAACCAAGGGACAGTTAATTTCCCCTATTTAAAACTGAATGAAAGGTGATCAGCATGCTTATCAACTTCAGTGAAATCTGTGATTGCCCAAACATAAGGCATAACAACAACTTTCCTCTGCCTTCCTTTTACAGAAATTGGGCATGGTTTTGTATATTCAAATACATATTATCTTGAATTAGAGGTTACTAGATGACTCGTAAGCAGGTGCTGCAGCCTTCAGTCTGTACTAATGCTATTTCAGGAATCCATGATTTGTGTTGCTGCATTGTATTTCTCTTCATAATAGACTGTTTAGTTATGTATGTTGAGAATTCATGAGAATTTAATGTTAAAGCGAAGAGTCTGAACTGATGCACAGGCTAATCTGCTAAATAACTTCCCATGAATCTGACATTTGCTTTTCCTATTACTGTTGCAAAGAAGCTTCAAGTAGTCTTTAGTTTAATTTACATTTTATCATTGTTTGTAATATTCTGAATTTTGAAATTGCATTGCTTTATACCCCTTTTAGTATTTAAAAAAAATGCCAAAAGGAGTAG